>NC_037330.1:67955472-68266930 GCF_002263795.3 Bos taurus
AAAGGGCATATATAATATACTTGCCTTATACTCTAAAGTGGGTACCATTACTTTAAGTGGAGAGAGGTTGTTCAAAAGATTCTCAGAGTAGAGTAACTTCTAGACCACACTTTGATATTGCATTAACTTAAAGACTGTGAAAACCATTCTGATTCCCTCCCCCCACCCTCATAGCTGTATTGTTAAGTGCAAATTTGCCTTTATCTATCTAGGGTCATCAATGCAAGGCATAAGAGTATAGTATAGTGATTAAAAGTATAGCCTCTGATATATGACTGCTTGGGAACAAATCCCAGCTTTTCCATTTAATGGTTTTGGACTATTAAAAGAGCCATACTTTGACTTCTCTTCTGTAAAGAGTATCATAACCTATATCAGTGTTGTTGAAAAGGACAAGTTAATATTTACATGTAAGACTTAAAGCAGGGTTCTTGATAAGACCTTAATAAGTATTTGCTATTATTATCCAATTTTATTTTTATATATCTTAAAATTGCAAAGACAAAGCCACTCCTTAGACAGTCTATTAAAATTACAAACATTGGAATTCAAAAAGAATTAAAACACTAACATTGGAGCATTTACAGGTCTTAGCATACATAATAGATTTAGAAGAAGTTAAGCCATAAATTAATTTTTGAAACATGATAATCCATCAATTTTTATTAATTACCTTGTGGCCATTAAAACATTATTTCATAGATTATTAGATTTTTGTCAGCCTAGGTACTAGGTTTTGATAGATCATAAATATACAACTTGAAATGGAATCATGGCATCTTAGACATTTTAGACTTGAAAGGAGTCTTAGATATTAGATGTTCTCATTTTCTATCTGATATGGAAACTCCATTGCTCAAGGTCTCATAATACTCAGGGCTTTCAAGCCTAATAAGACTCATATTTTAAAAAGTAGCATGACTAACTGGAAGAGAGTTTGCACTTCCTCCAACTGTTAGATTTTATTCATTTAAAAGACATGTACAAGTACAAAAATTTAGTTTAAAAGAAGCAATATGTAGAAATAGACAAAGTTAGATTGTTATTCAAAGTAATTTTACAAAGTAAAATTCACATATAAGAGAATGACTAATTTTTATTACTGAATTCCATAGGTAACTAATATTTCAATCTTGTCATTCAGGTTTCAGGTCTGTGTCATCCCTCAGAGAGGGTTCCTAACCATCCTAGCTAAAGAGCCCTTCCTCTCTCATTTATCCTTCTTTATTTTCTTCCTAGTTTATATCAAAAATTATATTACCCATTTTTTTATTATCTCACTGTCTCACACTAGGAAGTAAATTCATGAGGGTCTATGATATCTTGTTAAATATTGTGTCTATGTGTACTGGAACCATTGCCTAGCACACAGGTTAGTTAAAAACACATTTGCTTGATTGAATGAGTAAATACAGGCTTCGATAAGGAAGTGTGATTTCATGTTGAGGGCATAATAAGTGCAGTCAAAGAATTTGGTGCAGCAAGGTAAAATGACCAATTACATGATAATGAGACACTTCGGCTGCATTGTGCACTTACCATTCAGTTCAGTTCAGTTCAGTCACTCAGTCGTGTCCGACTCCTTGCTGCCCCATGAATTGCAGCACACTAGGCCTCCCTGTCCATCACCAACTGCTTACCATTAGCAACCAGGAAATTATATTTACTTTTGGACTTCAAGTGAGAGTACTAGCAAGTATCATTTGCAGCAAAGGCAGACAAATTGAGGAAATGAGAGATTAGAAGAACAAGAAGAAAAATGAAAAGGAGGAGGTGCAGGAGAAAAAAGAAAAGACAACATAAAAAGAAAAGGTTTGTGAAAACAAATGCCTTGGGAAAATAACTACAGACAACCAAACCTCTCAGTGAGAGGGAGAGCTTGGTGAGGTAGTGAAGCATAAATGGACAAAAGGAATCCCCCAGCAAGAGCTTTGGGTTATGAAATTTCTACTTTCAGAGATTAATTTGAGCCCTTACAATGTTATTTTCAGAACTGCTCTACCATCTTTTCACCTAAAGTTGTCATCAAATTTTGTGCTGATACATGGACTCAATGATGCAGGAAGTTGCTAGTGTCTTGGTAACTCTATTTAGCCCTTGTGGGAGGTTTATAAGCACCAAGCAAGATGCTGATGGGACGGGGGTGGAGGGCTTCTGATGCTCTATGCTGTGTATTTTAATACAAGAGTGGTGGCTGCTAAGAGAAACAGGACCTCTTAAAATGCTGGATTCAATTCGGAAATCTCAGCTGGTGAAAAGAAGAGGTCACATAATTAACTGTGAGTTAATGGAAGGAGAACAGTGTCATGAATCATGCCAAACAGTAGATCATCTTAAAACTGCATATAAAACGGGGCTTTGAAATGCACTGCATGACTTCTTTGGCAGAGGATTTACATCTTATTTGCTTTGCTTAAGCTAATAGTAAAATTAGTTTGTATTCCATCTGCATCGGAAAGATGTTTGGTACCAAGTGAATTGGCTGGAAGGCGAGAAAGAGAAGAGGAAAGGAAGTTCTTGGAGAAGAGAAGTGACCTGGAAGCATACTGGCTGGCTGGGAAGTTCAGGCTATGATAAAAACTTGCCACATGGACCGATCTAGTGCAAAACGTTTAGGTGCACAGCGAAGAGTGAACCATATAAACAGTTGATGTATTAAAAGCACAAGGCTTGATAAAATCAGCATGCAGTATATACTTGTTAAATAAATGAAACCTTTTCTCTGATTTTGGGGTAAGGGCTCCTTCAGTTCAGTTCAGTTCAGTCCAGTCGCTCAGTCGTGTCCGACTCTTTGCGACGCCATGAATCACAGCACACCAGGCCTCCCTGTCCATCACCAACTCCCAGAGTTCACTCAGACTCACGTCCATCGAGTCAGTGATGCCATCCAGCCATATCATCCTCTGTCGTCCCCTTCTCCTCCTGCCCCCAATCCCTCCCAGCATCAGCGTCTTTTCCAATGAGTCAACTCTTCACATCAGGTGGCCAAAGTATTGGAGTTTCAGCTTCAACATCAGTCCTTCCAAAGAACACCCAGGACTGATCTCCTTCAGAATGGACTGGTTGGATCTCCTTGCTGTCCAAGGGACTCTCAAGAGTCTTCTCCAACACCACAGTTCAAAAGCATCAATTCTTCGGCGCTCAGCTTTCTTCGCAGTCTAACTCTCACATCCATACAAGACCACTGGAAAAACCACAGCCTTGACTAGATGGACCTTTGTTGGCAAAGTAATGTCTCTGCTTTTTAATATGCTATTACAGATAGCTTAATAGATAAGGTATCGTAAGTTGGAAGAAAAGATTGAAGACTTTCCTGAAGGGTTTTCAAGAATATAAGGAACCCAAGCACATATAGACAAAAGGAGCTGAAGCACAATAAAATTAGTCTGCTGCTGCTGCTGCTGCTAAGTGGCTTCAGTCGTGTCCAACTCTGTGCGACCCCATAGATGGCAGCCCACCAGGCTCCCCCATCCCTGGGATTCTCCAGGCAAGAACACTGGAGTGGGTTGCCATTTTCTTCTCCAATGCATGAAAGTGAAAAGTGAAATTGAAGTCACTCAGTTGTGTCTGACTCTTCGCGACCCCATGGATGGCAGCCTGCCAGGCTCCTCCACCCATGTGATTTTCCAGGC
Organism: Bos taurus; assembly: GCF_002263795.3. Taxonomy (NCBI): domain Eukaryota; kingdom Metazoa; phylum Chordata; class Mammalia; order Artiodactyla; family Bovidae; genus Bos; species Bos taurus. The sequence goes on from NC_037330.1 coordinate 67,959,105, forward strand.
AAGAGTACTGGAGTTGGTTGCCATTGTCTGGGTAATGTTAAATAGCAAGAGCTTTAAAACTCTGAAATAGGTTAATAAGGTTACTTTCGCTAGGATTTAAAAATAAGCTGGTGTCTCATCTGTGAGAGGTGGTTGAAGTGCAACACACCAAGGACAGACCGTGTGGTCAGCTTCCTTAAGTGTGCCTTTGAGCCTTATAATCTCTAAACACTTAGAATTCATTATCACTTCTACTTATTTACTTCAAAATAACAACTGACACTTTGCAATTTACAAAATGCTTTCACACATAGCCTCTCATTTAATTCTCACAACCTCCTACTATATTATGCATATTTTCAAGAGTAAATAACAAAACTGAAATTTGAATAAGTGCTTAATCTAAATGTGATGCTCTTTTCTGAACGTCTCATCTACCTCCCACTTCCATGTTGTCAGCTGGAGAACTGATGAATTCACCATCTTCTGCTTCAAACCTGCTGCTTCTCCTCCATTCCTTGGTTGATGGAATCCCTTTCTGCCCAGTTGCCTGAGTCAGAGATGTAGGAGTCACACTAGACCCCTTCTTTCTCCTGCCTCTGATCAATCTCAAGTCTTGTTTATGTTTAGCTCCTAGATATATCTCAAAATATTGTCTTCTCTCCACCTCACCACTACTTTTTTAGTTTTAAGTCCTCACCACCATTTACCTGAATTACAAAAATAGTTTTCCACCTAGATTTTATCCTTTCAGCATTACCTCCTGAAGTCTAACCTGGGACCAGAGAGAAGAGTTTAAAAGTAGGACTGTAAAATAGGGAGATTCCCAAGGAAATCCTTGGTCTAGAGCTCTTCATACTCCTTGTCTCCTACTGCAGTTTTTCCTGGCTTTCAGCATTTTGTTGCCAGAGTCCTACACCATTGAAAGTGATATTTGGTGTACTGTTGAAAAAATACATTGATGCCCATGATGTTCTGTACTGGACAAACCATAAGACCAACCCATATCATGTGTTCTTCCCAACCTTCCAAAGAGTTGAGAAGGGAGTTTCAGTTATTCAAGGTCTGAAATGTTCTTGCCAGAACACCAGGCCTGGGACTTCCCTGGTGGTCCAGTGGTTAATAATCTGCCTTCCAAAGCATGGGACTTAGGTTCAATCCCTGGTTGGGGAACTAAGATCCCACATGCCACAGGGCAACTAAGTCTGCATGCTGCATCCTGCAACGAAGAGCCCGAGTGCTGCAATGAAGACCCAGAGCAGCCAAAAAAAAAAACCAAAACACACACTGGGCCTGAAACTTATGAGCCCAGGTAACATAAATGATCATCAGAGCAATAACTATTTTAGTCTATCCAAGGCAATAATATTCATGAAATCAGAAGTTTCATGGGCTAGTTATGCTTCTCCCCAATATACATCAAAAAACACATATAACTATTAATGATTTTTTAAATGTTTGTTTATTACCTAAAATTATCTCCATGTATCAGTAATAAACCTACTACACTATTGGAAATTTCTGAGTGTGAAATAAATGACTGTCTATGCTTAGAGCTCTATGTTCATTTTGTAGCTTCATCTGTAGGGTGATTGTAGGATGTAATATAACTTCTCACACAAACCAGCATACTTTTGAGGGTAAAATAATGATCACAACTTAACTTTCTTGGGACATCAGGTATAAAACTGTACAACACAGGGGACTCCGTAATTCAATCCTCTGTAATGGCCTATATGGGAATAGAATCGAAAGAAGTGTGGATAAATGTATTTATATAACACTTTGGTTTACACCTGAAACTAACACAACATTGTAAATCAATTATTGCCCCAATAAAAATTAAAAAACGAACACAAACAAAAGACTTTACCATCTCAGGAAAATTTAGGCATATAGTCACCCCATTCGTCTACTCACTCCCTAATTTCTTTTTTATGCTTGCAAATATTTTCAGGTTTTTCTATCTACTAAGTGATTTAAACCCTCTGAATTTTTGTGAGTTCTGTTCCTTTAGCCCAGAAACCCTTTCTTCCTTTTCTTCTGATACCTAACTCAGGCATCAGCTTCTCCAGGAAGTCTTCCCAGATTTCAGACCGGACCACATGATTGTTCCTAGTATTTCTGAGAACATACATTTATCTCATCTTCACATTAAGGCACTCTCTAGAACAGATGTCACATCTTACTGACTTTGTTCGCTGCAGCACATACATACACCTTCAAGGCATACACAGTGACACATATATGACTCACTACTGACAACCCAGTGGAGGGACCCTGCTGTCTTCCTGTGGGTAACCTGAAGTTAACCTTAGCCTGTCTACTGATGCTGGCACTACATCAGAGTACTGCTCTGAAAACAGGTGCTTGTCTCCCCTCTCTTTTCTATGTTTACCTTCATCTTTGGTGCAGAAGCAGAATATCACGGTGTTTAGGACATCGCTTACGGATTAGGCAGAACTGGCTTAGAATTTGTGCTCTGTATTTACTAGCTTTGTGACTTTAGGCAATTTTCCTAAAACTCAAGTTTTCTTGTCTATAAAATCTAGATGATAATAAAACTCACCTCATGGGAATATTACAGTGATTAAGTGCTTTGGTGCATCTAAAAGGATGACATTACTTTGCCAACAAAGGTCCGTCTAGTCAAGGCTATGGTTTTTCCAGTGGTCATGTATGGATGTGAGAGTTGGACTATAAAGAAAGCTGAGTGCTGAAGAATTGATGCTTTTGGACTGTGGTGTTGGAGAAGACTCTTGAGAGTCCCTTGGACTGCAAGGAGATCCAACCAGTCAATCCTAAAGGAAATCAGTCCTGAATATTCATTGGAAGGACTGATGCTGAAGCTGAAACTCCAATACTTTGGCTACCTGATGCAAAGAACTGACCCATTTGAAAAGACCCTAATGGTGGGAAAGATTGAAGGTGGGAGGAAAAGGGGACGACAGAGAATGAGATGGTTGGATGGCATCATGGACTTGATGGACATGAGTTTGGGTAAGCACCGGGAGGTGGTGATGGACATGGAAGCCTGATGTGTTGCAATCCATGGGGTCGCAGAGTCGGACACGACTGAGTGACTGAACTAAACTGAACTGAACTGAAAAGGATGACTACAGTGCCTGGCATGCAGTATGTGCTGAAAAAAATGTTACTAAAAAGAGCCATGGGTGGATGTGATGAGAATGTAGAGAAATTAATATCTTTCTTCTGTTGGCTCATTAAGGAACCTTGGATTTTCAAGTCCAGTTGCTTGAATCAAAGTCCATATGCAAAGTACCATCCACAAGCTCTGAGGAAGTATGGAATGAACACAGAGAATTAAGACCTTACTTTAGGGAGCATATGTTTCCTAACATATAAAAATGAAGAGTTTAAAAAGATTAACTTTTTTCACTCACAGTATAGCACTGAGATCATCAGCTGCTCGAGGGCTATTTGTAGTTCTTGGTGCCACATCTTCTGTGTACTCAAAAACACATTACTAAGTCCCTAATGCCTTCTCCTCCAGCCCATGGACAACCTGAGTAATTAATCAATCATGCAATAACTAATTAATTGGTTAACCAGAGATCTGTTGTTTTGTTGCTAAGTCATGTCCAACTCTTTTTGACTCTCCAGACTGTAGCCTGCCAGATTCTTCTGTCCATGGGATTTCTAGGCAAGAATACTGACATGGGTTGCCATTTCCTTCTCCAGGGGATCTTCCAGATCCAGGGATCAAACCCGCATCTCCTGAATTGGCAGGCAGATTCCTTACCACTGAGCCACCAGGGAAGCCCTAGGCAGAGAATTGTGGTTTTTTTTTTTTTAAGTCACTAAGTCATCTCTAACTCTCTGTGACCCCATGAACTACAGCATGCCAGGCTCCCCTGTCCTTCAATATCTCCCAGAGTTTGCTAAGATTTATGTCCATTGAGTCAGAGTTACTGCATGCCTTTTACATGACTCCTATGAGGGTCCTATTTTGTGATCAGATCAGATCAGATCAGATCAGTCGCTCAGTCGTGTATCACTCTTCACGACCTCATGAATCACAGCACACCAGGCCTCCCTGTCCATCACCAACTCCCGGAGTTTGCTCAGACTCATGTCCATCGAGTCAGTGATGCCATCCAGCCATCTCATCCTCTGTCGTCCCCTTCTCCTCCTGCCCCCAGTCCCTCCCAACATCAGAGTCTTTTCCAATGAGTCAACTCTTCGCATGAGGCGGCCAAAGTACTGGAGTTTCAGCTTTAGCATCATTCCTTCCAAAGAAATCCCAGGGCTGATCTCCTTTAGAATGGACTGGTTGGATCTCTTTGCAGTCCAAGGGACTCTCAAGAGTCTTCTCCAACACCACAGTTCAAAAGCATTGATTCTTCAGCGCTCAGCCTTCTTCACAGTCCAACTCTCACATCCATACATGACCACAGGAAAAACCATAACCTTGACTAGATGGACCTTTGTTGGCAAAGTAATGTCTCTGCTTTTGAATATGCTATCTAGGTTGGTCATAACATTCCTTCCAAGGAGTAAGCGTCTTTTAATTTCATGGCTGCAATCACAATCTGCGGTGATTTTGGAGCCCAGAAAAATAAAGTCTGACACTGTTTCCACTGTTTCCCCATCTATTTCCCATGAAGTGATGGGACTGGATGCCATGATCTTCGTTTTCTGAATGTTGAGCTTTAAGCCAACTTTTTCACTGTCTACTTTCACCTTCATCAAGAGGCTTTTTAGTTCCTCTTCACTTTCTGGCATAAGAGTGGTGTCATCTGCATATCTGAGGTTATTGATATTTCTCCTGGCAATCTTGATTCCAGTTTGTACTTCTGTAGCCCAGCATTTCTCATGATGTATTCTGCATATAAGTTAAATAAACAGGGTGACAATATACAGCCTTGACGTACTCCTTTTCCTATTTGGAACCAGTCTGTTGTTCCATGTCCAGTTCTAACTGTTGCTTCCTGACCTGCATATAGGTTTCTCAAGAGGCAGGTCAGGTGGTCTGGTATTCCCATCTCTTTCAGAATTTTCCACAGTTTATTGTGATCCACACAGTCAAATGCTTTGGCATAGTCAATAAAGCAGAAATATATGTTTTTCTGGAACTCTCTTGCTTTTTCCATGATGCAGGGGATGTTGGCAATTTGATCTCTGGTTCCTCTGCCTTTCCTACAACCAGCTTGAACATCTGGAAGTTCACGGTTCACATATTGCTGAAGCCTGGCTTGGAGAATTTTGAGCATTACTTTACTAGCGTGTGAGATGAGTGCAATTGTGCGGTAGTTTGAGCATTCTTTGCCATTGCCTTTCTTTGGGATTGGAATGAAAACTGACCTTCTCCAGTCCTGTGGCCACTGCTTTTCCCAAGTTTGCTGGCATATTGAATGCAGCACTTTCACAGCATCATCTTTCAGGATTTGGAATGGCTCAACTGGAATTCTATCACCTCCACTAGCTTTGTTCGTAATGATGCTTTCTAAGGCTCACTTGACTTCACTTCTGGATGTCTGGCTCTAGGTCAGTGATCACACCATCGTGATTATCTGGGTCGTGAAGATCTTTTTTGTACAGTTCTATGTATTCTTGCCATCTCTTCTTAATGTCTTCTGCTTCTGTTAGGTACATATCATTTCTGTGTTAGGCATTAAGTAATATGTAATAGGGATAAAATGATGATAATATAAGTATGTGGTCTTAGGAGCTCAAGTGAGTCAGACAAAGCTTTAATTATATAAACTCCCTACATGTGGCCGTTAGTTTCCCGAAAAAGACGTGCCCAGGTGCTGAGGGTGTGTGGAGGATCGGTACCTAATCTCCACAGGAGTGAGGTTGGTGTATCAATAACAGCTTCTGTTCTGTTTCAGGAAGTTTTTCTTTGGTAGGGCTTACGTGCCATGGATGATCTAATCATCCGATGATAAATTGCACGGGGCAAGAGCAAAGGCCTTTTTCTCTGGGTCCTTTGACCTCCCCGTTGTAACGAGGCTAAGAGGGAGTTGACAATTCCCATGCCTGCCTTCAGGGATTCAGCACTGCCTTCAGGAATTCAGCACAGGATTCACCCACTCCCCAGTCCTCAATGCTGGAAACAGAGAGAATTGGGTACAGCAGGCAGGGAGGTAGTTTAATGAGGCAATTTTTTCAATGCTAGATAAAAACACAGATAGTAACCAACGGAGTGGAAGAAATCTGAGCTTAAGAGGCAACAGGAAGGAAAGAATGACAGGTTCTGATGACACCGAGGTTTCAGCCTGGGTGACCTCATGACGATGAATACTATTAGGAGTAAAGGAATCATAGGATGAACAGGAAAAAGCTCTAGTGGGAGTTTTATCCTATTTTTATAAGATATGATTTTTAACAAGAACTAACCTTTCTGACTATAAATGGCAATTGCCTTCTGCTCAGTATTACTGCATTTTCTTCAGATTCCAAACAAAATGAAACCTGTCACATGTGTCCTGGTACTACCTAAACAAACTCAGGACAGAGTACATTTGAACAATTAGAGACAGTACAGGGGCTTCCCAGGTAATGCCAGTGGTAAAGAACCTGCATGGAGTCATAAGAGACAAGGGTTTGATCCCTGGGTAGGGACGATCTCTGGGAGGAGGGCATGGCAACCCACTCCAGTATTTTTGCCTGGAGAATCCCATGGACAGAGGACCCTGGTGGGCTACAGTCTATAGGGTTACAGAGTCGGACACAACTGAAGAGCATTAGCATACACACACACACACACACACACACACACACACAGTACACTTCCAGTCTGTGTGCAGCTCTGGTCAAGCTCTGTCAATTGTTAGCTAAAGATTTCCAGTAATTAATCAGCCATTTTTTATGTCTCTATACACATGTGTTTTTAAAAAATAACAGTGATGAAGACTCGTGGCTGCTCACAAATACTTGGCTGCCATCCTGGACCGGCTTGGTGGGATGCACATCCTTGCAATGTTCCTTTAACAATCCCACTGATGACTACTTAAAACCAACCTTGTCACATTGGCATACAGTGCAAAGATCATATCTAATTAAACTGTTCTAGTTTGGCATAATTAGTAAAATGTCTGAACTGTGGGCTCTTCTAAAACAATTATGAACATCATGATGCTCGCTCTGTGTTGTGTTAGAAATTATGCCAGCTGACGTGTTGCTGGACAGCTGTCCTGCCCTAACATAGAGGTAAAAAAAAAAAAAAATTATGGCTATTAAGTCAAAGCTGCAGCATGAGCATTTAGCTGATCACAAGGTTAGTATGAAAATGGGTGCCTCTTTAAATGGTTAAGGGGCTTCCCTCATGGCTCAGCAGGAATACTTGGGTTCAGTCCCTGGGTCTGGAAGATACCCTGGAGGAGGACATGGCAACCCACTCCAGGACTCCAGGAAAATCCCATGGGTAGAGAAGCCTGGAGGGCCAGAGTCCATGGGGTTGCAAAAGAGTCGAATATGACTGAGCCACTAAGCAACAAAAAGTGGTTAAAGATTTTGTTCTATGATGTAGTCAAGCATCCTCTTTGAAAACTCCCTTATACATTTCATTGTTCTGAAGCGTACTCCTTTCATCTCCATTAGTACAAAATTAAGTTGTAGGCCATCTCTCAATTTAATTTAGGTCTAATCTAGGTCTTGGGAGACATAACCTAAACTATATGTCCCAAGTTCCTGACCTCATATAACTTTCAGTTATTTTGCTGAATGGGACAGTGAGATAGGAGATTTATTCTAACAACACATTTTTGCATCACAAAGTGCTATGTGTGCATGCTAAATCACTTCAGTCATGTCCAACTCTTTGTGACCCTATGGACTATAGCCCACCAGGCTCCGCTGTCTATGGGATTCTCCAGGCAAGAATACTGGAGTGGGTTGCCATGCTCTCCTCCAGGGGATCTCCCTGACCCAGGGATTGAACCCTTGTCTCTTATGTCTCCTGCATTGGCAGGCGGGTTCTTTATCACTAGCACCATCTGGGAAGCCCATCACAAAGTGCAATAAACACACTAAATAGGGAGTTAGAATAAACTATTTCTGGGGAGATGGGGGCTACTTTAGAGTATTAGGGGAGCTCTGGAAGTTTATGTTACTTGCTTTAAAATCTCCATGATGACAGAAAGAGACAGTCAAACTAATTTGTGGGAGGAAGAGGACAATGCAGAGGAGAGAGCATGTGCAAAGACCTTGAGACATGATGGAAAATAATGTGTTCAAGGAACAGAAAGAAGGCTTGTGTAGCTAGAATATATTAAGTGGGAGAGAAGGGCGAGGAGATAAGGTCAGCAGGAGAGTAAGCCTTCCCTGATACCTTTGCCATGGAAAGACAGTGGGTGTTGGGTGCCATGGGTATTGTGATTTAATGTAAGTGTGAGATCACTGTGGCTGCAGTGCAGAGCATTGGATTTGGGAGACAAAAAAGAAACAGGAAATCAAGAGCTAATGCATTAGTCTAAGCAAGAGCTAAGTGAAGCCTTAGAAGTTTGAGCTAGAGAGAAGTGATTAGGTTGGGATAAATGTTGACAGACAGATCTTCCCAGGTGTAGCTAGTGGTAAAGAACCCGCCTGCCAGTGCAGAAGATACGAAAGACAAGGGTTTGATCCCTGGGTCAGAAAGATTCCCTGGAGGAAGGCATGGCAGCCCACTCCAATATTCTTGCCTGGGCAATTCCATGGACAGAGGAGCCTGGTGGGCTATAGTCCATAGGATCTCAAAGAGTTGGACACAACTGAGGTAATTTAGCATGAAATGTTGATAGACAAGCCTACAATATTTGCTGAAGGACTGAATGAGGTTATATTGAAAAGAGTAAAAAATAGATGGAAATTCTAGGGTTTTAGTTTGAACAGCTTCCTGGATGGTGTTGCCATTCACTGAAATGTGGACCACTGGGAAAAGAGCAAGTTTGAGAGATAAAATCAAGAGCTTAGTTTAAAACTAAGCTAAATTAAATTTAGAGCAGTTTTTTTTTTTTTAAGACATCCAAATAGATCTATCTCATAGGTAGTCATAAATCTATGTCCATTATTCATGGCAGGGTCAAGATTAGAGATGTAGACTTGGAAATCATGAGAATAGCAAAGTGATGAGGGGTCAGTGGACTGACCGCTGGATTGGGAGGACCAGAATAAGAAAGCTGGAATGGTAGAAGGAGTATTCTGAGGGAAGGATGAATTAGGAGTTTGTGTGTGTTATTAGTGGGATTGGGGGCTTCCCTGGTGGTTCAAATGGTAAAGAATCTGCTTGTAATGCAGGAGACCTAGGTTTGATCCCTGGGTCAGGAAGATTCCCAGTGTGGGAATGGCTACCCACTCCAACGATCTTGCTTGGAAAATCCCATGGATAGAGGAGTCTGGCGGGCTAGTGGGATTGATGCCTAAATTAGGATCACAGGAAGGAGGTATGGAAGTAGAGGGTAGAGGATAATATGTCAAGGAATAATGGCTGGTCCTTGCTATGAATGGGAAGTCACTTACAGTGACTGCAAGAACAGAGGTGGAGATGAAGACAGAGGCTCAGATGCTATAGCTGCCATAATTGAGGAGAAAGGACTGTGGTGTTCATGGATGGAAACAACCAGGAAAGAGGGCAAGAATCACATTTTGAAGATTTGCACTTTAAGGGCTCTTGGAGGAAGGAGAATAATAGCTTTGGAAACAGCGAATTGGAGCAAGCAGGACATACTCTACTCCTATGCCTAAGATACAGGCCTAGGAGAGATGTGGGTGGGAATCATCTTTGGGAAAGTTGCTAGGAAAGCAGCGTCTTTGAGGGAAATCCTAGTTCCAGGTAGAACATCAGAATCCTCTTGGAGACTTGTTAAAACACAGGGTTCTGGGCCCCATATCCAGAGTCTCAGATTCTATAAGTCTAGTGTAGGGCCTGAGAGTTTGCATTTATATTAAGTTTGCAGACAATGCTGACACTACTGGTTCACTACACCCTGAGAACCCACTGACTTAGAGCCAGAAGGTTAGGTCCAGTTTCAGAGAAGACTGGGGAGATTGTTGGAGACAGACTGAACATCAGAGGGCAACCTGGAAGTTTTGGAAGAACAGAAGGGGTGTGATAATAAATGAAAACCATCAACTTGGCTATCTGCTGTGCCTGGGGAAATCAGAGATGTGAGCTCTCCTGGGGTCAGCTCTCATTTTATGGAAGGAAGATAGTCAGGGAAAGCTCTATGGTCCAGGTCACTTCTATTATTTAGAATGGTGTGTGGACCTGAAGGAGGGCCGGGGGCCTCCTCAGAAGCAGCTCAACATCTGTGGCAGCTCCTTGAGTGGCGAAGCGGAGAAGGGGCATCTTACTAGGAATGGGAGAAAATGTGGTCTCCAGACCACTGCTCTCTCCCCTGCACAGAGGTGTTGACCCAACAGGAGGGCACGGCTGGTGGAAGAGCACCAGGCGGCTGAGGTCATCGGGCTCCAGGTACTGGGTCAGTTGGAGCTAGCAGTGATTTAAAGACAAATTAGCTTAAAAGATTTTGAGCACCTATTTTGCACAGTGAACAGTGGTGGGTATTGTTGTGGAAGGGCAAGACTTGCCCATTAGGATTTCAAAATCCTGGAGGTACAGAAAGGAGAGAAACTTATCTAGGACTCTCTCTCTTGCCAGTCCCTGGGTGTGACTCTTTCTAGGCACAACTGGACCCAGGTGCTCAAGCTCTGTCATCTTGGAATCAACCTCTCTCTCTCTCTTAAATATTTCACCCATGTTGGCTTCATTTGCAGAATAGCTATCTCTTTCTGGTGGCTATCAGCAGCCCAAATTTATACCTTCTCACTCAGAAAACCCAGTGGGGACTTCCCTGATGGTCAAGTGGTTAAGAAACCACCTTGCAATGCAGGTGACATGGGTTCAGTCCCTGGTTGGGGAACTAGGATCCCACACGCCCTGGAGTAACTGGGCCTGTGCTCCACAACTATAATACTACTGAGCCTGGATGCCTCAACTAACAAGGAAAGATTTGCATGCGGCAACAAAGACCCAATGCAACCAAATAAATAAATAAAGCCATATCTTCAAATCTAGATTCTATAGCAGTGTTATCTAATAGGGATATAGTCTTTAAAATGGTGATAATAGGGATTTCTCTGACAGCCCAGGAGTTAAGACTCTACACTTTCAATGCAGGGAGCGTGGGTTTGATCCCTGGTTGAGGAAGCAAGATCTCACATGCCATGTGGCACAGTCAAAAAAAAAAAAAAAAAGAGAGAGAGAGAGAGAGAAAACCCAGCAGAAAGAAACCTTCTCTTCCCTAATAGTCCCTTGTAAACTGAGGTGACCTACCAATCCCTGTACTGATCACTGTGACCAGTGAGACAGATGCTCTGATCTGACCTTATGTCATGTGCTCATGGATGGAAAAGGAGGAGGTGAATGGGGGTTCTCTGTCACCTCCACCTTAGCCACATGCATTGAAAGGGAAGAAATTGATTGCCTAAAAGAAATTAGGATATATAAGGATATACACTACCATATATAAAATAGATAAACAACAAGCATTTACTGTATAGCACAGGGAACTGTATTCAATATCTTATAATAAAAAATAATGGAAAATAATTTAAAAAGGCATATAGATGTATATATGTATGAATGTAACTGAATCACTTGGCTATACACCTGATATGAACACAATATTGTAAATAAACTATACTGAAATTAACAAAAAGTTATGTTCATATAAAGCAGATAGTAACCATGTTTAGTGAATGTTTTCTCTTTGTAAGATATGATGCTGAGAGTGCATCGTTTCATTTGATTTTCACACAGCCTGCTGAGAACAGTGCTGTTGTCTTCCCCATGTTACTGAAGAGCTGAGAGGTGAAGTCAGTCTATAGCTGTCTATGGCTTGTGAGGGGTGGGGCGGAACCTGGAGTGAGGAGCAAGGACAAAGGGCAATGTGGATGTGTGTGGTGTGTGTCCGGGGAGGGGCAGTTCTGATAGAGGATCCCAGAGAGAGCCACATGGAGGTGAATGAAGGAGTGGGGTCCACAGGTGAGGCAGGACAGTGATAGGTGGCCATGGGGTGGGGGCGCATTCTCAGTGGAGGAGCGGGCAGCACAAACAGTGATGCGGCCATGCCAGAAAGCAAGGCATTCCAGGATGGGAAGAGACTGTCAAAACCAAGTGCCTTGGCGCACAGAAAACTTCAAATAAGTGACGATGGACTTAATGAGGCTTTACTGCACTAAGCTGTTGCTGTCACGATCACTTACTTCCTCTGCAAACACATTAGAGCTGAGGTGGCACAAATGTTGAAGGAGAGAGAATTGGAGTCACGCGGATTATTGGTACCTCATCGACATGCTTGTGCAAATATTCATACATTTCCCATCTGCTTTTCAATTTCACTCTGTGAATCTGGAGCATTTATTTGCAGATCCTCCCCTCTTTTCCCATAGGCAGAGTTGTGCTTAATTTTAATGAACCTGAGTAGAAAACATGTGATTATGATTCCAGCTTCAGCCATAAGAATTTTCATTTTGCTACCTCACACGAGAGTTTTAAGTAAGATTATGGGAATGAGAAATTTACTAGGCATTTTCAGCAATTGTGAAGCTCACAAAACCACACAGTTTCTCTTGTTGGTGTCCTGATGGAAAGCTCTTTGGTGAATCACCAGGATCACAGTATGCCAGGTATGATTAGGTCGACATGATGGATTTCTAGCTGCCCTTGAGAGGCACCCCTTCCCTCTTCTGTGTAGATTTCCCTCTCTTTATTTGCCTTCAATTGATCATAACAGGTACAATAAAACCCACTTTGCCTTAATAAAAACGAATCAGAGAGGCTCATTCTATACATTCCAACCTCACTCACCAAGTGCTGATTATTGATCTGAAAACATGCTATGCCTTAGCTGGTAATGTTTAGCTTTATTTCCACATTCAAGTTTCAATAACAGCCACCATTGCAGCACTGGAATTACCCTAGTAGAGAAATATGATAGCAGACAGGTCAGAAAATCTATCTTGGGTTAACAATTCTTCATAATAAAAATTGAAGACATCCAAGCTTATTCACCAAGCAGTTAGCACATAGAGCAATGCTTTCACCTCGATATATCATATGCATAGGACTTGCTGACAATCACCGATAAACTCAATTTCTTCAGAATAGCTGATAATTATGGCATTAAAAAAATGATTTTGCATAACAAATAGCCACATAACCGGAGCCCATTTGGCTGTCATTGCTGCAAAAGGGAAAATGACAGTGGTTTGCCGCTGAATGCCACGGACGCCCGAAGAACTGTTCAGGAAGGTGAAGCCCAAAAGCATCCAATTCTCTCCAGATGAGCTGTTTTGCCAGCTCCTCCTTGTGAAGTGAGAAGTAGATATCTTGGAAGTGACAGCAAAATGACACCAAGGCCATGGCTACCTGTACTTTCATTTTGTGATTTCCATCCTCTTCAAATCACAAAGTATACAGGTTGATGAGGTCATTTTGCCAAGGGCAGGAACCACAGAGCTGCTCCAAGATGGGAACGTCAAGCCGTGTGTTCTGCCTCTTATTTTACTGTGAACAATAAACCCTGTAATATTCCATTCTATTTAGTAGAGGCTTATTGAGTGTCCACATGTCTCAAGCTCTCTGCTAGGGGCACAGTTTCATGTGATTTATATGCATCTTGTTTCTGTTCGTGTTTGAAAGTGCCATGGGGATGTTTCCTGGGATAGGCATTTCACTGTCAGCTAGATTTCTTGCTCCACTCCATGGCTGTCGTGGTGTGCTATTGTGTCATCTACGCGCTCACTCAAAGCACACACCGAGGGGGACGACTTACCAGTTGAAATTCCAGGTGCAGTAACCTGCAAGCTCCATGGAGTGGCTAGCTCAGACTCAGCAGAGGGCTGGACAGACTCAGGACAAATGTTGGGAAGTAAGATCTGACCTGATAATCCTGTGCAAATGCACGATAACTGAAGAACACAGAAGTTATAGACATTTTACAAAGAGAGACACGAAAACTGTTCATAGTCACCTAGAAACCAGCACTATTTCTAATTTTGCTACTTTTTCTTTTTGGCTGCATTGGTCTTAGTTAGGGGCTTCCCTGGTGGCTCAGTGGTAAAGAACCTGCCTCCTAATGCAGGAGATGCAGAAGATGCAGGTTCGATACTTGAGTTGGGAAGATCCCCTGGAGAAGGAAATGGCAACCCACACCAGTATTCTTGCCTGGGAAATCCCATGGACAGAGGAGCCTGGTGGGCCACAGAGACCGTGGGATTGCAAAGAGTTGGACACGACTGACTGAGCACAGATGCATGGGTCTTAGATGCGGCAGGCAGGATCTTTGTTGATTCATGCAGGATCTTTCACTGAGGCACATTAACTCTCTAGCTGTGCCTCTGGAGCTCCAGAGCTGGTAGGCTCGGTGGTTGTGGAGCGTAAGCTTAGTGGCTCCATGGCATGTGAAATCTTGGTTCCCTGGCCAGGAATCCCTGCATTGCAAGGTAGATTCTTTACCACTAGACCACCAGGAAGACCCTATTTATGCTACTTTCTGTACACGCACCACAGAGGCACTTTCACACATACTCATATTTACAAAAATGCAGGTGTGCCTGTTTTATAGCTTATTTTTTCCATTGAAAATATACTGTGAATATATATTCACTTATTAAGCATTTGTTATGTGCCAGGCACTCTTCTGGGCATGGAGATTTGTGAAGAAAAGAGGAAATTCCAGACTTCATGGAGGACTTATTCTAGTGGAGGTATGAAGTGTAGAGAAAATAAAGACATAAGAAGATACAATAACCACACAGCAGGCAGATGTGATAGATGGAGCTTGGGGGATGTTTTTGTTTGGCTAGGCAGAGGGGCCCCGCTTTCAGAAAATGATATTAAGCAGTGAATCAAATGGCAAAATCAACCGGGTGTGAGAAGATCTGAAGAAGAACATAGAGAGAGCAGCTAGTACAAGGGCTTAGAGAGAAATGGAGATTGGCAAGCTGTGGGAACAAAGAGAGGGCCCTTGCTGCTGGGGTGGGTGAAGAAGGGAAGGTGAATAGGAGATTGAAGTAGAGAGGGAGGCAGGGACCTGCAACTTTCTACACAATTATTTCTCTGTGTGATCAGGGCCATTGGAGGATTTTAAGCAGTAGAGTAACATGAATGGATTTGTATTAAACTCTCTCTCTCTCTCTCACACACACACACCCCAAACTCTCCTAGAAGCAGAGTGAGAATGGATTGCAGAGAGGGATGATAGAGAGACTGTAACCAGGGATATCATGTAAAAGAGGTCATTAAAGTGGTTCTGCAGAATGGTGATGATGAATTGATCCAGGGAGTTCAAGCCATTACCCTACAGGAAGCTTGTTCATACCAACTAGTGGTATTAAGTTATTCCAAAGGTAAGTAATGTGTGGGCAGAATCCCCCAATAGGCCCTTGGGAAGAGGGAAACACATGTGAATCTTTGGATATTTTAATTAGGAACAAGAAAGCTCTTTATCCTTGAGTGCCACTAGCAGGGTTGACATCAGAAAGAGAGAGAGAGGTGAATAAGACAACGTGAGCAGAAAAAAAAAAGGGGGGGGGGCGGTGGGGAGAGAAAGAAAGGAAAGCACCAAGGGGAGAAATTAGAAAAATAGACATCAAGCAGTTGTGAG
Organism: Bos taurus; assembly: GCF_002263795.3. Taxonomy (NCBI): domain Eukaryota; kingdom Metazoa; phylum Chordata; class Mammalia; order Artiodactyla; family Bovidae; genus Bos; species Bos taurus. The sequence goes on from NC_037330.1 coordinate 67,974,698, forward strand.
TGGTGAGGCCATTAGAAATTTCTGCTCCCTGGCACCTGTGAGAAAAATCATCTACCTCCTTCAACATTGTGTCATTAGTAAAATTAGCTATTTGTTAGGAATTTGCAAAGAATAATGAAATCCAGGGGCTTATTCACAGCTATAAGGGTTCTGTTGTCTGAACTGTGATGGGACCTTATTAAAAGATAAAAATAAGCAGCACAGGGTCTCAGGCAGGAGTAGACGCACAGAGTAACAAGATGTCATCTCAGGATCTCAAAATCATTTTCCTGATAATTATACATAAATGGCTTAATCTAGACTCTCATGCACTTGTGGAGTAGGAAATGTAACCCACTTGAGTATTCTTGCCTGGCAAATTCCATGGACAGAGGAACCTGATGGGCTATAGTCCACGGGATTGCACAGAATCAGACACGACTGAGCAACTGAGCACACGTGCATGCACTCACGCACTTGACTTCTAATTGAAGCCAATTGTAAGTAGAGAACCTGACTTTCACATCTTGTCCTACTTTGTTCACACATCCTTTCTTCTCATCAGTGCCTTTTATCTCTCCTCATGTGTGGTTCGTTAGTAGGGTGGAGGCAGGAGAGGAGTGGGAGAGAGAGAGATTTAGGATCTACCTGACTTCATCTTTACTTAAATGAACGTCTTTTAGATGGGCAGTGTATGTGGAAATCTTGTTTTGCCTGAAATATCTGAGCTGCAATTGGGAACATTCTATATTCACAGAATAACTGCTTAATGTGAAAAAAAAAGTGACGGGAGTTATAGAAAGAGTAAGCACTTGGGTGCCTAGTGATCATGCTTGAAATCCTGGGTCTGCTATCTCTTCTGTGACCTTGCCAGTTTATGAAACCTCTCTTGAGCTCTTGGTTTTGTCATCTGGAAAATAGAGATGGGATTACCTGTTTTGTAGAGTTGTTGCAAAGAATAGATATGATCAGGGTGAAAAGTGTCACCCACCCAATGAACAGCCCTTATCTCCTCTTCATTGCTTTCTACTTCTCGGGACACACCCAGTCCAGAACTCCTTCCTCTTAGTCTCTAGGTGGACACATCTACACATATGCAGACAAAACCCTTCTTTTCCTCTCTCTCTGTTGTCACCTGTCCTCTTGTCCACGAAACCCTACTGCTGTTCTTTGGCAGATGAAGCTGTGGGATTTCAAGTTGTCTGCTCATTGGACCACAGTATGGACCTGTCAGTTTGGTTACGGGCCATGTAGTATGTAAATAATGACACCTCTTAAAACATTTTTAATCCTTCATCTTGATGGATGCTTTGGTGTTTCACATTTGTCCTTTGAGTAAGAAGGAAACTAATAGTCCCTCTAGGTGACAGGATAATTACACATCAGGAGCTATGTTAGCCCCAAGTCTGTGCTGAGCTGTACTGCTAAAGGACAGAATTTTTCAAAATCCCACCCCTTTTCCCAATGATGTTAAGAGAAGATAGGTACATTTTAAAATATTTTGTTTTATGTTTTGGCCACACCTCGGGGCATGTGGGATCTTAGTTCCCTGAACAAGGATCGAACCCATGCCCTTCCCACCCTGCACTCCCTGCCACCCACATTGGAAGTATACACTCTTAACCACTGGACTGCCAGGCAAGTTCCAGTAGTTGCACTTTTAATTACACTTAAACACTGAATCATCAGGGAGGTGAAAAGCCGTTGCTGACTGAGCCTGTTTCAAAATTGCCCAGAAATGGAAGCCCAAGAAAATGTTTTGGCATCAGCACCAGGCTAAACAAGGCCGGTTTGATGTTGTCTAGAGATGAACATATGCCTCACGTGTCCAGAAAGTCTAACCACTAGAGGAAGAGAGCTGGTTTATAATCTTGGTTCTGTTTCCTTGTTCTTAAACCAGCATTATCTGATTGTAGTGAAATGGTCCTGAGCCTCCCACATACTTACTGTGAAGTAGGGTGGCTGTAAAACACCCCACAGAAAGGATGCATCCAGGTAAATCTCATGAAGCCATGTAGTGTAATAATGTGTAATAATAAAAGGTAACATTTATTGAGTACTTACTACATGCCAAGCACTTTACATGCATGAATCCTCTCAACAACCTCTCAGCTTCCCCGTTTTACAGATAAATAAACTGATGTACCGAATAATTAAGTGACTTCTTCAAAGTTATGTAGGGAATGACTTGAAACTGACCCTAACCAGCCTAACTCTAAATCTGTGCCAGTAGCCTCGACGTTGTATTGTCTGGTATAAACCCAGGGACACAGTAGAAGCCCGACAGAGTCAGGAGATCTGGGCTTAAGTGCTGCCATGTGCTTGCTGTGTGCTCACAGGCAAATCCCATGCACTCTCTGATGTTTTGTTATAGGAATAGTAATACTGCTTTCCCAATCTCAGAGGACAAATAACTCTATGATTTATTAAGAATATACTATGTTCTCGGTATTTTATATACAATTTAAATATTCCTTTAAAGTACATAAAAGGGAAGAACAATGATCTCCCATTTGTGGATTAAATTTTTAAATAACCTGCCCGAGACCTGCTGGATAAAAGCTATCTGGGTACAGAGCCTACCCTCTTTCTAGGATGTGTATTTTTTATAATTTATTTATTTTTGTCTGTGCTGGGTCTTCATTGCTGGGAGGGCTTTTCTGTAGTGGAGGGCGAGGGCTACTCTGTAGTTGTGGTGTGCAGTCTTACTACAGTGGTTTCTCTTGTTGTGGAGCACAGACTCTAGGGCACACAGGCTTCAATATTCGTTCCACAAGGGCTCAGTTGTGGTTCCTGGGCTCTAGAGCTCAGCCTCAGGAGTTGTGGGGCATGGGCTTAGTCGCTCCAGCATGTGGGATATTCCTGGACCAGGGATCAAACCCGTGTCTCCTGTACTAGCAGGCAGATTCTTGACCACTGAGTCACCAGGGAAGCCCCTAGGATTTGTCTGGATCCACAAGACTCTGAAACTGAGAGGGGCACACTCAAAACATCCCTCTTGACCAGCCCACCTGCTGTTCTCCATCCCCCGTCTCACGGTTGTGGCTCCTTCCCCTTGCCTCTTCTTCTGTATCATTTGATGGTTGCTCACTGCATGCCAAGAACTGTACAAGGTGCTTTCTGTCTTTTTAATATTGAAAATAACTCTGTAACATAGGATTTCAGGGCTCTTTGTTAGGTTGTTCACTTGCTAACACACAAAGGAAGAAGGAAAGGGAAAACAAGAGCAAGAAGTAACATTTTATTAAACACTTCCCACATGCCAGGCAGTGTCTTGAGAATTTTATGTAGGTACTACCATCCTTCCCTTTTTATGGATGAGATAACTGAGGTATAGGGAGATTAATACCAAGCCCACGTCAGGCATTCTGGCTCCAGATCCTACGGTCTCAGCCATGTTTCGTTCTCAAGGTGCCTCCTTAGGGTGCATAATTTAATTCTCATTTGCCGCTGAGGAGACTGAAGCTTAGAGACGTTGACATGTGTTATGCATCTATGATGAGTCAGAACTGCGACTCAGACCAAGCTTCCCTGACTTTGAAAGACCGTCATTTTTGTATCTCACCATGCAGCTTCCCTCACCTGTCTTTCCATCACTGAGGCTGCACTGTTTCTAGAACTTCAGTTCAAAAGACACTCTGTGACACTTAAAGCCGCATTTAAATAAATCCTCTGAATGTGACCGTAAGACTTAAATGGTGTTTCTTTGCCTTTAGCACTACTGTCAGCTGGAGGCAAAGAAAGCTGTGGGATGAAGCGACCCAGTGGGTATCAGACTGAAATTGAACAGTGTGATGTGGGACCCCTATACCTTCGGTACAAATGGTCCCTCCAGACCTGTGGTTATGCCTTAAATGAGGCATCATCATCAGTAGGTGTTTGAGAGATACTTTCACAGAACAGTCTGTCCTGCTGCTTAGAAGGAGTGGTCTCATCCAATGACAACTCAAACAAAATACCTTTCTGAACCAGTTATCCACCCCAAAACCTAGGGGTGTAAAACAATGGTTTATTTAGCTCACAGTTCTGTTGGTAATTTGGACAGGACTCAGCAGTATGGTCTTCTGGTCTGGGTAGAGCTTGCCTATTTTCAGTTGGCCCCTTCAGATGTCTGGGGCCTCATCTGGGAAAGCTGGAACCACTGGAATCCTCCTTCAAAACATCTCTTATCCTCCAAGTGGCTGGCTTGGGCTTGTTTGCATGGAGATGGAAACGCTCCTGTCCTAAGAGCAAATCTGCACGGCCAAGACTGGACACCTGCACAGTGCCATTTCTGATATTTTCTGCTCATGAAAACAAGTTATAAAGTCAACTAATATTCATGGGGTGAGGAAGTAGACTCCACTTCTTGGTAAGAGCTTCAAGGGCTGTATGGTCATATTTGCAATCTATCACACTCTCCTTCCTTTGTTCCTTCTGTATAGAAATTTCCCAATTCTTCTCTCCTCATCAATCACCACAAATATGGTTCATTTCAGGGACTCAATCTTTCTTGAAGCCTTTCCAGCTACACAGTCCATTTCTATTCCCTTCTGGCTATGGTAAATAATTTAAATCATAATTATATATTATCTTTTATAGTTTTTTATGTTGAATTATTTTGTTCGAAGTGAATATTGCTAGTTCTACTTTGTTCTCGCTGGTGTTTGCCTGATAGAGCTTTGTTCTTCTCTTTATTTTCAGTGTTTCTATGTAATTTTATTTGAGGTATGTCTCTTGTAAATAGCACCTACCAGAGTTTTGTTATCTCACCTAATCTCAGGATCTTTTAATGGACTATTTTTAATGCATTTGAATTCATTATAATTCTTTTTTATGTTTATCTGGATTGCTTTTCTTTGTTCTCTTTGCTTTTTTCCTCAGGAGTTTTGAAGTCATGCATCTTATCTCTTTCCTTATAGGGGTTAACTTTATATTTTCTCACATGCATTTAATCTCTATACCTTCTAAGTCTACCCGAGACATTTAGCATTCTTTACAACTCCCCTGGCTTCTCCCATGCCTTATGGAAAAAACTTGGGATTTAGTTCTAGAGAGCTATTTGTCCCCATTGATCTTGCATTATCTTTGGAAACCAATACTTTAAATTTATCTTAAGTTTCACCATACACTTATATGCAACATTAAGGAAAACCAACAAATGAAGACAAAAAATTGTATACATAGTTACACTACTCAAATTTCAAATTCCTATGTTAGGCAAATTAGCTGTTGTAATATATTTTTTCTTTCATGCTTAACACTAATTTTATCAAGGTATGGTTCACAATAAAAATCACCAATTTTAAGTATAATACAATACATTAAAAAAATATTGATGTATAGTTGATTTACAAAATTATATTATTTTCAGGTGTACAGCATAGGGATTTAGTATTTTTGCAGGCTATATTTCATTATAAGTTATTACAAAATAATGGCTGTAATTTCCTGTGCTATCCAATATATCCTTGTTGCTTATTATTTTGTATCTGCTAATTCCATACCCCTAATTTGCAATGCAATAAGTTTTGACAAATATAAATGGTTGTATAACCACAAACAAAATCAAGATATAGGCATATCTACCTCATAGATATTATGGGTTGGTTCCAGACCACCACAATAAAGTGAATATTGCAATAAAGGAAGTCACACAATTTTTTGGTTTCCCCCCAAAATGAAAAGTTATGTTTACACTATTGTTGTTTCTGTTTCTGTCTGACTCTTTGTGACCCCGTGGACTTCAATATGCTAGGCTCCCCTGTCCTCCGCTAGCTCCCAGAGTTTGCTCAAATTCATGTCCATTGAGTCAGTGATACTATCTAATCATCTCACCCTCTGCTGCCACCCTCTTCTCCTTTTGGCTTCACTCTTTCCCAGCATCAGGGTTTTTCCAATGAGTTGACTCTGTGTATCAGGTGGCCAAAGTATTGGAGCTTTAGCTTCAGCATCAGACCTTACAATAAATATTCAGGTTTAATTTTCTTTAGGATTGACTGGTTTGATCTCCTTGCAGTCCAAGGGACTCTCAAGAGTCTTCTTCAGCACTACAATTTGAAAACACTTATACTATAGTCTATTAAGTACATAATAGCCTTATGTCTAAAAATACAATGTACAGAAAAACAAAAAGCAACAAAAAACAAAACAATGAGTATATCTTAATTTAAAAATCCTTTTTTGTTTGCTAAAAAATGCTAACTGTTATCAGAGCCTTCAGTGAAATGTAATCTTTTGAGGGTGGAGGATCTTCTTTCCATGTTGATGTTTGTTGACTGAACAGGATGGTGATTGCTGAAGACTAGGTGGCTGTGGCAATCTCTTAAAATAAGACAATGAAGTTTGCTGCATTGATTGACAGTCCCTCTCATGAATGATTTCCTTGTAGTATGAGATAGTTTGATAGTATTTTACCCATGGTATAACCTTTTTCAAAATTGGAGTCTAGTCTCTCAAATCCTGCTGCTGCTTTATCAACTAATTTTGTATTAATCTAAAGCCTTTATTCGGAAAAGGCAATGGCACCCCACTCCAGTACTCTTGCTTGGAAAATTCCATGGATAGAGGAGCCTGGTAGGCTGCAGTCCTTGGGGTCGCTAAGAGTTGGACATGACTGAGTGACTTCACTTTCACTTTTCACTTTCATGCATTGGAGGAGGAAATGGCAACCCACTCCAGTGTTCTTGCCTGGAGAATCCCAGGGACGGGGGAGCCTTGTGGCTGCCGTCTATGGGGTCGCACAGAGTCGGACACGACTGAAGCAACTTAGCAGCAGCAGCAGCAAATCCTTTGTTATCATTTCAGCAATCTTCAGTGTATCTTAACCAGGAGCAGATTTCATCTCAAGAAACTGCCTTCTTTCTTCATCCAGAAACTCCAATACTTTGGCCACCTGATGAGAAGAACTGACTTATTGGAAAAGACCTTGATGCTGGGAAAGATTGAAGGCAGGAGAAGAAGGGGCAGGCAGAGGATAAGATGGTTGGATGGTATCACCGACTCAATGGACATGAGTTTGAGTCAACTCCAGGAGTTGGTGATGGACAGTGAGGCCTGGCGTGCTGCAGTCCATGGGATCGCAAAGAGTTAGACACTACTGAGTGACTGAACTGAATTGAAGAAATATCTCCTCATCTGTTAAGATTTTGTCATGACATTGCAGAGATCCAGGTATGTCTTCAGGCTCCACTTCTAATTCCAATTCTCTTGCTATTTCTACCTTATGTTCAATTACCCCCTCCACTTGAAGTCTTGAACCCTTCAAAGTCATCCATGAGGGTTGGAATCAATTTCTTCCAAATTCCTATGTATGTTGGTATTGTGATTTCTTCCCATGAATTCCAGTGTAATGATGAATTCTTTCCAGAGGTTTTCAATTTACTTTGCCTAGACCCATCAGAGGACTCCCTGTCCATGGCAGCTATAGCTTTACCAAGCATGTTTCACAAATAGCAACACTTGAAAGTAGAAATTACTCCCTGATCCATAGGCTGTAGAATGGATGTATTAGCAGACATATAAGTGGCTCAAATGGTAACAAATCTGCTTGCAATGCAGGAGACCCAGGTTTGATCCCTGGGTCAGGAAGATCCCCTGGAGAAAAGAATGGCTATCCACTCCAGTATTTTTACCTGGACAAGAATTCCATAGAAAAAGGAGCCTGGCAGGCTACAGTCCATGGGGTCACAAAGAGTCAGGCACAATCAGGAGACTAATACACACACTCAAACAACATTAATATGGTTGTACCTCTCTACTGAAGCTCTTGGATGACCAAGGGCTTTGTCAGTGAGCAGTATTTTGAAAGAATTCTTTTTTTCTGAGCAGTGATTTTCAGCAATGGACTTAAAATATTCAGTGAACTATGCTGTAAACTAATGTGCTGTTATCCAGGCATTGTTTTTCTATTTACAGAGCACAGGCAGAGTACAGTTAGCATGATTCTTAAGAGACCTAAAATTTGGGGAAATGGTAAATGAGCTTTGGATTTAACTTAAAGTCACCAGCTGTGTTAGCTCCTAACAAGAGAGTCATTTTGACAAAGGCATTTGTCAAAGGCATCTGCTTTCAAAATAAGACTGTTTTGTTAAAAACAGTTTAAAAAGTTGTTGTTTAATGCAGTCAACTTTATTAATTATTTTAGCTAGATCTGGATAACTTACTTTAGCTTCAATATCAGCATTCTCTACTTCACCTTGCATGTCTATATGATGAAGATGGCTTCTTAAACCTCATAAACCAAGCTCTGCAAGCTTCAAACCTTTCTTCTTTGGCTTCATCACCTCTCTCAGCCTTAATAGAATTGAAGAGGGTTGAGGCTTTGTGCTGTAATAGGCTTTGGCTTAAGGAAATGTTATATCTGGTTTGTTCTTCATCCAGACCAATAAAACTTTCTCCATATTAACAATAATGCTGTTTCACTTGCTTGTCATTTGTTGGTTCATTGGAGAAACACTTTTAATTTCCTTCAAGAACTTTTCCTTTACATTCACATCTTAACTAGCTGTTTGGTGCAAGAGGCCTAGCTTTCAGCCTGTCTCAGCTTTCAATATGCCTTCCTCACTAAGCCTAATCATTTACAGTTTTTGATTTAAAATAAGAGACATGTGATTATTCTTTTTACTGCAACATATCAAGGCTATTCAAAGATTATTAATTGATCTAATTTCCATATTGTTGTGTCTCAGGGAATAGGGAGGCCCAAAGAGAGGGAGATAGATAAGGAGAGAGTCTGTCAGTGGAGCCATCAGAACACACACATATATTGATTAAGTTCACTGTCTTATACAGGCACGGTCCATGGAACCCCAAAACAATTAAAATAGTAACATCAGTGATCACTGATCAAAGATCACCATAACAAATATAGTAATACTGAAAAAATTTGACATATTGTGAGAATTACCAAAATGTGCTACAGAGACACAAAGTGAGCAAATGCTATTAGGAAAATGGTACCAATAGATTTGCTTAGTACAAATAGGATTACCACAAACCTTCAATTTTTTTTTTCTATAGCATTTACTTTAATTTATTAAATTTTTAAAATTAAAAAAATTAAATTTTGTTGAAATATAGTTGATTTACAATGTTGTGTTAGTTTTGAGTTAAAAACATAGTATCTGCCAAGTGCCATGAAAGTGCAATAAAATACAGTAAGCCTGTAGAGAATATTTCCATCACCCTAAAAGTTTCCTATGGAATGCTTTGCAGTCAATTCTCCCCATTCATCCATCATCTCTCTATGATAGCTTTATCAGAACGAAGTGACTGGGAATTCCCTGGCAGTCCAGTGGTTAGGACTCCGTGCTTCCACTGCAGGGGGCAGTTGGAGAACTAAGATCTTGCAACCTGGGCAGCACAACCAACCCCTTTCCCATTCAAAACACACACACACACACACACACACACACAAAGAAAACCACATATGCATGGGTCTAATTCAGGACATACTATTCTGTTCCAATATTACACTACGTTGACTACTGTAGCTGTATATTAAGTCTTGCAATCAGATAATATAAATCCTCCAACTTTAAATCTGTCTCTAGAAGTCTGTTTCTTTAGTTTAATAGTCAACTAGTGGCACGACTGAGTGACTTCACTTTCACTTTTTACTTTCATGCATTGGAGAAGGAAATGGCAACCCACTCCAGTGTTCTTGCCTGGAGAATCCCAGGGACAGAGGAGCCTGGTGGGCTGCTGTCTATGGGGTTGCACAGAGTCAGACACAACTGAAGCGACTTAGCAGCAGCAGCAGCAGTGATTGGATAGAGATTTCCTTGAACTCTTGGAACCAGTAAAGACTGCAGACTGTGCTGAGGTTGTGTGCCTGTCTGGACCTTCCTTCAATACTCAGCCAGTGGCTTACAAATCTAATGCAGGCTTTATTTCCTGCTCTCGCAGAGCCTCAAGGTCAGAAGGAGATGAGACTGTGAGGTCCTCTGCTCTCCTGACACACAGCCCAGAGCATGCACACGGCCTTTGAGATTCCCGGGAATGTGTTGGAGTTTTTCAAAGCCCAAATAGACATCTCATTTTCTAGGTTTTCCTTCCAAGTTTTTTGGTTAGTTTATTGTTTGTTCCAACTGTACCTTAGGCAGCAGCAACTAAAACAGCCTGAAAAGGTTTTCAATAAATGCCTCATGGGAAGCAGCTTTAGCACTGGACCAGACAAAGCCTTTGAGCTTGTCTTCCAGGAAGCCACCAAAGTCAGAGCAAATAATTGCAAGTCTCTCAAATGAAGGCCCTTAGCTCCCTCTGGTATGGGAAATAATGGCTATTATCTTCATGGCTACTGGCTAAGCTGAGAAGCAGGGGATGGGACTAGGGTAACCTAAAATGCCACAGAGTTCTCTGTTCTTACTGAGAATCAGCTGCTTTTGTTGTGTAAGTGATATCCAGACTGTTGTAAGGCTTTTGTTAATTTTCAGAGTTCTGAAAAAGTTGATTCTGTACGTTTTTAACAGTTTTTTTCATTATCTTTATGGAAAAATGGAATTTGGATCTCCTGACTCCACCATGTTTGCTGATGTCTTTCCTCTTTTTTCCTGATGTCTTTCCTCTTTTTTCTTGCTGAAGAGTTGTATTTTCTTTATTCTTTATATGCCTCATAATTTTTTAGTAGCATTTAGGCACTGTGAGTTTTAGAATATTGGATGCTGGATTTCCTTAAATATTGTTGGGTTTTGTTCTGGGATGTCATTAAATTACTTGAAATAAGTTTCATTCTTTCAAGATTTATTTTTAAGTTTTGTGAAGGTGGGTCCAAAGCAGTCTTTAACCAAGGGCTAATTAATTAATTACTAATTAACACTCTCCTCTACTCAATGCTTTACATATTTGGTTGGTCTTCTACTCTTCCTGGTTTGAACCCAGACCCTTCCCATCCCTGTGGGAGCTCCAGAGATTGTTCCATCTACAATAAGTCCCCTGCATACAAAACTTTAAGTTGTCAACTTTCAAAGATATGAATGTACATCTGATTCCAGCAAGGAACCAGAACCTATGCCATCAGTGTGAGGCATGAGTGAATTGCAGCTTGCCCTCCATCAGCGCCACCATCTGCCACCCCCTCTCCCTCCTCCAGTCAGTAATCTTTCTTGCCTGTTCACTTGATGCCAGCCCTTGTATGTCAGCTGTTGTACTGTACTACTGAATTTTTCCAAGGTACTGTAAAATTAAACACATTTTCTTTATTATTTGTGTTTGCTTTATGTATTATTTGTGTGAATAGTATTATAAACCTATTACAGTACAGTACTATAGAGCTGACTGTACTAGTTGGGTATCTAGGCTAACTTTGCTGTACTTACAAACAAATTGGATTCATGAATATACTCTGGGAATGGAACTCATTCATATGCAGGCGACTTACTGTATTCCCTTCCAGTGCTTCTCTAGATGTGGAGATTTTTTTCCTCATGCATGTGCCGATTAAACTAAGATGTAAGGGGATCTCTCTGCAGATCTCTAGAGTTGTGTCTTTGTGCTGCTCCCTAATCCCAGGTGTTCTGCCCTTTGACATCACTTGTCACTTGACATCTCCGTAATATGACATAGCTCAGCTCTGCAACTGCTGAGATATCTGGCTTCTCCCTCTGTTGCCTATTATTCACTGAATGAAAACCAAGGTGTCATCATCTCTTTTGACTGATTTTCCAGTATTTTAAAATAGGATTTCTCATCCAGTCCCTGATACTCTGTCATGACCAGAAAAACAAGCAGTCGTTAACACTAATTAACACAGGTGTAAATAGTTCTTTGTCTTATTGGTCCTTTTATCAGCATTTTCCCCTTACATCCCAAGCTCTCCTCCTGCTTGGGTTTTGTTTTGTGCTGCAGAAGTATATTCTGGCAGAAGGAATTATTGGGTGGTGTGCCTTCTGAATCTTTGTGTGTCTAAAACTATATTCTTTCATTTGTTGGCTTGGTGAATAAATCTATGTTCAAAATTGATATAGCTTAAAGACATTTCTCTATCATTTTCCACAATCTAGTGTTTTATATGAGGTTTTGAATACTAATTTGTTTATTGTTCTTTTTTCTCTTTAGAAGCATTTCAAATTTGTTGTTTTTCTTAGAATTCAGAATTGCCTGTGTTCCATGATCCCTGAGTGGGGAAGATCCCCTTGAGGAGGGCGTGGCAACTCACTCCAGTATTTTTGCCTGGAGAATCCCATGGACAGAGGAACCTGGTGGGCTACAGTCCATAGGGTTGCAAAGAGTCAGACACAACTAAATTGACTTAGTACTATGAACCAAAAGCTCAATTGTTTTGATGGTAGGGGGATATAGAAGGATATTTTAAAAACTCTGGCAAACGGAGAAAAACTGGGAATAAATGAAGCTTTCCCCTACAGATTGTTATGAGCTCCTAGTCACCTATGCACTCTCTCTGATGCTTTAAGCCTGCCTTTCATTCCTGTCTTCCTTATTTCTTTGAACTTCCTCATCCAGTCTGCCAATGACTCTTGCCTACTTTTGTAAGATATTCTGGGTCCTATAAACAAGGATGTGCTTGTTTAGTTACCAGTCATCTGCTTTATATAGAAACATAGTCTAAAAGTTTTATTCTCCATATAAGAATAAAAGCTCAGAGAATTATCTGCTAAAACTTAGAGATTTTTACAGTTCAGTAAACAAATGTTCCGAAACTAGATTTATCAACTTTGTGGCTAAGGTCCAAAAGAAAAATGTTTCAGGTAAAAACTCAAGCTCCAATATCAGAGTGACACATACTTTCTGGTAAATGTTATAGCCTGTGAAAATTAATTTCAGGTTTAAATGTGCACAAAAGAGAGATATTAGAGGTGATAATGTGTTAAAGGGAGCATTGCAATGCTCATTTTCATTTCATGAATTGTTATTAAATTATGTAATGTTACTAAATTGAAGCCAGCCTATGGAAGACCATGGCTGCTGATTAAAAGCAGGAGGAACAGTTTTGCTTTCGTGTGTGTGCTTTTAACCTAATGCATCTGCTTCACAAAATTAAAAAAATAAAATGGCTATTCCTTTCCCAGACATTCAACAGAGAAGAGGAAAAGAGATAGGATGTAATCTGGGATGGATGCTTTTGTAAGGATATGGTTTCTGATTCAAGTTTCAATATCATTGTACTATAGCATATTCAGACAGAGGTTTGATAGGCACTTGGAAGGCTAGAAGAGGTAAGTTATCTTCTCCTGGGATTTTAACATTGTGTACAATGAAGTACCTGTTTAAATACTTTCATCAACAAGATTTGTCCATGTTTCTCTCTATGGCTACAGCACAAACTGTTTTCAGTGCCGAGTATATAACTTTATGGCTGAAATAGGTTTATGAGGGCTGTCTTTTTTTTTTCCTCAGCAAGGCTTTATTAGGTCCTCTGCTGCAGCAGGGAGAAAGAGAACAAACCACAGGTTCCCTTGCTTGCCTGCTCTGCAAGGAGGGGGGAGCTTGTACCTTATATGGGGTGAGGGTAGAGGTATGTTCAGGGGTCAGGCTGGAGGTGTGGCTTAGGGGTTTTGCCCACCCCTTAGGTGGCAATGTGTTCAGGGGGCATGTACAGTACCCTGCTTTTGCTCCAGGCTCCTAAAAATGGCAGCTGGGTTTTTCTGGTCTCTTTGTAGCTTTTGGATCCAGAATTTGCCTCAACTGTGCATTCAGCCAGTTGTTTTTAGTCTCATACTCTTTCTTTGTCTTTTGTTCCTCTAGGAGAGGTGTGTCCAGATGCAAGCATTACAGCAGAGTCCCAGATCCCAGCCTGTTTCACTTTCACCAGAGAGACTCTACACCTTTATTCTTAAAGGGTAAGGGGATGAAGGTCTCTTCTTCTGAAACTTCTTTCTGCTGAACAGGGGCCACAGACCCTGACCTACCCTAGAGGTGTAGAAGCAGCTCACTGACTGTTTCAAGGACCTGCAAAGACCTGGGCCACCCTCTTCTGGAACGGGCTGAATTTCTTGGGCCATTGTGAGCTTTACTTCAAACTGTTGGAGCCTAAAAGATGCAAACTTAACCAAAAGGTTAATCAAACAAGGGCTAAAAAGGAGAAAAACAATAGCCATTAAAGGGAAGGAACAAATCCAAGGGTCAGGAGGATCCCCTGTCAAAGGAAATGACAACCCACTCCAGTATTCTTGCCTGGAAAATTTGATGAACAGAGGAGCCTGGGGGGCTATAGTCAATGGGGTTGCAAAGAGTTGGACATTACTGAGTTACTGAGCACAAAAGGAAAGGAACCAGATCAATTTTGACCTCCTTAACTGTTGACCAGACAAGGGAGATAACATTGCCCCTGCCAAAATTATGAACGCACTCTGCTTTGTTCTACCAGAAGGCAATCAAGAGCCAGACAATTGTCAAGAACCACATCAGTCAAGGGAGCAAAAGAAGCCCCAAGTACCATAAAGGCTCTGAATAGGAGCCTGCCCACTTTATCACTTTCAGTTCAGTTCAGTTCAATTGCTCAGTTGTGTCCATCTCTTTGAGACTCCAGGGACTGCAGCATGACAGGCTTCCTTGTCCATCACCAACTCCTGGAGCCTACTCAAACTCATGTCCATCGTGTCAGTGATGCTATCCAATCATCTCATCCTCTGTTATCCCCTTCTCCTCCCACCTTCAATCTTTCCCAGCATCAAGGTCTTTTCCAATGAGTCGGCTTTTTGCATCAGAAGGTCAAAGTATTGGAGTTTCAGCTTCAATATCAGTCCTTCCAATGAACACTCAGAACTGATCTCCTTTAGGATGGACTGGTTGGATCTTGAAGTCCAAGGGACTCTTAAGAGTCTTCTCCAACACCACAGTTCAAAAGCATCAATTCTTCAGCACCCAGCTTTCTTTATAGTTCAACTCTCACATCCATACATGATTACTGGAAAAACCACAGCTTTGACTAGATGGAACTTTGTCAGCAAAGTAATGTCTCTGCTTTTTAATATGCTGTCTAGGTTAGTTATAGCTTTTTTTCCAAGTAGCAAGCATCTTTTAATTTCATGGCTGCAGTCACCATCTGCAGTGATTTTGGAGCCCCCCAAAATAAAGTCAGCCACTGTTTCCATTGTTTCCCCATCTATTTGCCATGAACCTTATCTGTTAATGATGCCTGTCTTTTGAATAGATATCTCAGCTCTTCCCCTGGCTCACAGATGTATTGTTTTTCTGTTGTGACCTGTGAAATTTCTGGAGGTAAAATTTTAGTCTGGACAAATATACCCAGCTAGATATCCATTGCCTGCTTCCCTTGTAGCTCAGATGGTAAAGAATATACCTGCAGTGCAGGAGACTCTGATTCGATCCCTGGGTTGGGAAGATCCCCTGGAGAAGGCAATGGCAACCCACTTGCCTAGAGAATTCCATGAACAGACCATGAGGTCACAAAAAGTTGGACACGACCGCACAACTAACACTTTCTTTCCAAATATCCATGGAAATTTGAAAGCAGTGGGGGTGGTTAAAAGTATTTTATAGGGGCCATTCCTTTTGGAAATGTTTGGTCTTTGGGGGACCCCTCTTTCCAGGGCTTAAGAAGAACTTGGTCCCCGGGATTTATTTATGAAGGAACTACTCTTTCCTTTAGAGCCTCTGGACGAGTTATGAGTCCAGCTATATACTCTGGAAGCAGAAACTATGCCAAAAGAGCTTGGCAGAATAAAACAAGAGAATATGGGAGAACATACACTTATGAGTTAACCTTAGAGAAGAGGGTAAAATTGCCTGTGAATTTCTGGTGTCAATTTTAGTGTCTTCTCTCTATGTTCCCCTAGCAGACATGTGGATTCATTGATGGGGTGTTTTGGATAAGCCCTGGAATGGCTTGTTGAGTTCATCAGAATGACAGTAGATGGGGCTCCCACTGGAATGCAGGAGCCTAGGGCTGGGCTTACTTAATGCATCACTGTTCTAGCCTCTAATTCTTGTGTTTTGGAAATGCAGGTGACAGAAAATAACAATGACAGGACTTTAATTTCAAACAGCTCCTGCCCATGTTGAAAGACTGGTAGGAAATAACTCTTTTGAAAAGAAATGCTTGATTAAAAAAAAAAAATAAAACAGAAACAGGACATGATGAAGGCAGCAGAGATAAGGTAAAGGCCCAAGATTTAGGGAGATATATAGGCATGCTGGGCTTCCCTGGTGACTCAGATGGTAACGAATCTGCTTGCAATGCAGGATACCCAGATTCCATCCCTGGGTCGGGAAGATCCCCTGGTATAGGGAATAGCTACCCACTGCAATATTCTTGCCTGGAGAATTCCATGAACAAGGAGCCTAGTGGGCTACAGTGCATGGGATCGAAAGAGACAGACATGACTGAGCAACTAACACATACTACACACACACACACACACACACACACACACAAGCAAGCTATCCAGTGTAATAGAAAGTCCATTTGGGAATGAAGATCTTAAAAATATCTTCAAGAAACTACTGAGATATACTTGGGTGAAGTGGGAACCTCAGGCAATACAGATTCCTTATATATTCCTTATATATTTCTGCCTGGTTTCAGCCAGTATGCATTCCTGTTACAGAGGAAATGACAATTGGTAGAGAGGGAGAGCCTGTGTGACTATCCATTAAGTTGTGCCAAATTAAAACTTCTATGGCGATCAGTCTAGCTGGTGAAGAAACTTTGGACAAGCCAGAGTTTGGGAAGTTTTAATTTTTTAAAAAGAAAGAAAAGCAAAGTCAAACATTTCTATCTTGGGGAAAGAATTTCTGATAGCAGCAATGATTAATCCCACAAAGGGCAGCTGCTTACATTCAAATTGGCACTTTGGTGCATTACTGATGACAATTGTAAACTAGTATGATTCTCTTGAAAGCAATATGGAAACACAAGGCGACAACTGTAGAAACTCCTAGCCCCTAACGCAGAATCTCACCCTGGAGAATGTGTCCTAAGGAAATAATTCCACAGAAGTAAAACAGCTACATACAAGAAAATATCCATTGTAGCAGCTTTATAATAATAACTACAAAAGTGTCTTCGAGAAACAATATATGTATAAAACAGTTGTGAAATTGTTTAGTAAATTACAGAACATTAAGTCTATGGAATATTATTCAGCCATTAAAATTATAATTATGAAGACCTTCAAAAACAAGGAAAAACGTTTCCACTATGATGTTAAGAGAAAAAATGCTGAATTAAGACACAGGGTACATTATGATTGCATCTGTTTCAAAATATGTATGTGAGTAGAAAGAAAATGTGCACAATAGAGTTATTTTAGTTTGGTGGACTTATGGTTGATTTATTTTCTTTTTCAAAATTGGCCTTAAGAAATGATATATTTTAATGAAGTACAGTGGCAATAGACTGATAAAAATAGTAAATGATGGAGTAAACTGGCAAAGATGATACATAAGGCAATGCTGACTCTTGTGGAAATTTTGTTGCTTTAGTTCAGCAGAGGAAAATAACTGTGAGAATGTGTAATGTAATTTACCTTTCATAATAAAAATGTTCAGGCAGATGGAGTCCAGTGGAGCTGTTCTAAGCTGTGGAGTTAAGCATATGGGTGTCTTTCCACACTCATCAGTTATAGAGACGGAGTGTAAGCAGACCTGACAAAGCCGTTAACTTATCAGAAACAGATTTGCTGACTCCTGATTCCCCATCCCCAGTGACTAGTGCCACTGACCACTCCCACCAAAACTTGCCCCCGTGTGTTTAATATGTACAAGTGAATATGTAATATGAATGCATCCTTGTGTGTGTTTGTGTGTCTGTGTGTTTGACTTTACCTTTTAAAAATTATGGATTATTTTATACATACAGGGAAATATAAGAAACCTACAAGTGTTATCTACTAAATAAGTATGAAGTGAATTCCTTGTATAACCATCATCTAAATTGGAAACTGGAATGTTGCCAGTACCTTAGAGACTCCCGATCACGGCTCCTTCTCTCATGAACCACTGGTAGCCAAGGTCAGGAAGTACTACCTTGATTTGCGGGCGATAACCATTCCCTGATTTTGTTGCTTCTTCTCATAGGTCCTGGGTGCACAGAACTGTGTTAGTCACAGTTCTTGGTTCATGGCACACTACTATGATCATTCTGTGCAGAGATAGCTATTTTTATCCCTTTTCATAATGATATGGTAAACCATGAATTCATCACCTAAATCAACACTTATCTCCTAAGTACTTCTCAACTATCCTATTCCACTGCCTCTTTCCCAAAGGTACACAGAGTCCAGAAGTGGGTATTATTCTTTCCTTGCTCTTTTAGAAATAATGTATGTGTCTTCCTTCTTCTCTTCTCATAATGTTTAATTATGTCTGGTTATTTACATGGATGGAGTTATACCACACATTCTTCAGGGACTTGATTCTTTCACTAAAATTATATTTATAAAATTCATCCCCGTTAACGTGCTATCTCTTGTTTGTTATCATCTCTAAGTAATATCTGATTGTATGAATACAGAAAAATTTATTTATTCAATTTAATGGTGATAGGTGTTTGTGTTTCCAATTTTTAAATTATGAATAGAGCTGCAATAACCAATTTTGAACACGTTTCTGGATGCACACATTCAGGAGTTTCTCTAAGCTATATTCTGGAAATATACCAAATGTACATTTCAGTAGGGTTTACAAATCAATATTCAACCTTCCCGGATGGCTCAGCAGGTTAAAAAATCTGCCTGCAATGCAGGAGACACAGGAGACATGGGTTTGATCCCTGGGTCGGAAAGATTCCCTGGAGAAGAAAATGGCAATCTGCTCCAGTATTCCTGCCTGGAAAACCCCATGGACAGAGGAGCCTGAAGGGCTACATAGTGTCACAAAGAGTCAGATACAACTAAGCACAAAGGCAGCCAAAGTTGAGGCCAAATGTTAACACCATCCTAGTAAAATGAATTGCTTTATAAGAATAAAATCGAAATTTTATGAAAATGTAATTGTTGCAATTCAAATGTTAAAAATTTTAGTAATTAAATTTTAGACATTTGAAATGACACACTATTTCTCAATGCTGTTGATTATCAGCAGTGCTGTCAGTAACTATGATCACCATATTGCACTTTTACAATAGATACTTATTTTTAATTAGAATCAGGGGAGAAACAAGGTATCATTTCACCCATTCTGCCAGGATAGGGTTCTATCTATGAGGAAGATATTGGCATCAATGATTACTATGCATTCCTCTCTTCCTAGTGGTAGCAAGCTAACTTCACTAAGCTAATTACGTACAAAACATAACTCCACTTCAACTCATGAAATTGAAAATTTGGTCTATTGTGATAATGCAATTTTACTGAAGCAAACCAAAGCTTTGAGTATTTGTTGAAAGGATCAAATCTATTTTCTGAAGTAGATTTAAGGCTAATACCTTCACTTTTTTTTTATTTCTAATACTTTTGCCTTTAATTTTCTTCCTCCACTCAGTCAAATTGAGAAAAAAATTTGTTTTTAAATCTTGAATTTAGAAATGAGGCCATGCAACAATGTGGTTAACTTTCAAGATAAAAAAAAAAAAAAAAAAACCATGAACATTTCCACCTACATTTCAGCTTTTGTTGCATACACAATAATTTCAGATTCTTCTTTAGAGTAGAATGATGGGAGAAATGTTTTTCAGCAGATGTCAGGTAAGAAGTACTTGCATTTCAAGGAACACGAGTGTGGCTGCTTTTCCAGCAGCTTATAGCAAATACCTTATTTCATGTGTGCTAGGCAATGGCACCCCACTCCAGTAATCTTGCCTGGAAAATCCCATGGATGGAGGAGCCTGGTAGGCTGCAGTCCATGGGGTCGCTAAGAGTCGGACATGACTGAGCGACTTCACTTTCACTTTTCACTTTCATGCGTTGGAGAAGGAAATGGCAACCCACTCCAGTGTTCTTGCCTGGAGAATCCCAGGGATGGCGGAGCCTGGTGGGCTGCCGCCTATGGGGTCGCACAGAGTCGGACACAACTGAAGCGACTTAGCAGCAGCAGCCTATGCTGCTTTACTGATATTGTTCACTACAGTGTATAGTATTAATATCTTTGTTGTTGTTTCCTTAAACATATAGAGGCTGATTTTCTAGCTTTTTTTTTTTTTTATCATGAATGGATGTTGAATTTTGTCAGATCTTTTCCCTGCATTTTTTGAGATGATCATGTGGTTTCTGTTTTCTCTTTTGTTGATGTGGTATATCATGTTGATTTATTTGTGTATATTGAACCATCCTTGTGAACTTGGAATGAATCCCATGTGGTTGTGGTGTATGATCTTTTTATGTGTTGTTGAAATTAGTTTGCTAATATTTTGTTGAGAATTTTTGCATCTACATTCATCAAAGATATTGGCCTGTAATTTTCTTTTCTTTTTTTTTTGGTGGTATCTTTGTCTGGTTTTGGTATCAGGATGACTGTAGCTTCACTGAATGTCTTTGGGAGTATTCTCTCCTCTTCAGTCTTTTGGAAGAATTTGAGAAACACTGATAAAAGTTTTTTGTGTGTTTAGTAGAATTCACCTGTGTAGTCATCTGGTCCTGGATATTTGTTTGTGGGAAGTTTTATAAATTACGTATTCTATTTAACTTCTCGGAGAAGGCAATGGCACTCCACTCCAGTACTCTTGCCTGGAAAATACCATGGACGGAGGAGCCTGGTGAGCTGCAGTCCATGGGGTCACAAAGAGTCCGACACGACTGAGCGACTTCACTTGATATGTCTATTTAAATTAGTTCTCGTTTCAGTTTCGGTCGGCTGTATTTTTCTAGAAAGTTGTCCATTTCTTCTAGGTTGTTGAATTTGTTGGCATGCAGCTGTTCATAGAATTCTTTTATGGTTTTTAGTATTTATACACTATTGGTTGATATTTTTCCTTTTTCGTTTCTTAGCTTGCTTATTT
This sequence comes from Bos taurus, assembly GCF_002263795.3. Taxonomy (NCBI): domain Eukaryota; kingdom Metazoa; phylum Chordata; class Mammalia; order Artiodactyla; family Bovidae; genus Bos; species Bos taurus. Next base: position 67,995,513 of record NC_037330.1, read on the forward strand.
GCTTATATAGGCTCTCTCTGTTTTGTTCTTGGTGAACCTGACCAGAGGTTTGTTATTTTTATTTACCCTTTCAAAGAAGCAGCTCTTGGTTTGAGTGATTTTTTCCTATTTTTTAATCTCTATTTTATTTCCTCTCTGGTTGTTATTATTTCCTTTCTTCTGCTGACTATAGGTTTTGTTTGTTCTTTTTCTAGTAATTTTAGGTGGTAGTTTAGGTCATTTATTTGAGATTTTTCTTGTTTTTTTGAGGAAGGCTTATAATGCTATGAACTTCCTTATAATAACCACTTCCGCTACATCCCATAGATTTGCATGATTGTGTTTTCTTTTTCCTTTGTCTCAAGGTATACTGAAAAATTTTTTAATGTTTTCCATTATGGTTTATCACAGGATATTCAGTATAGTTCCCTATGCTATACATTAGGATCTTATCATTTATCTATTCTAAATGTAATATCTCCCTTGCATTCCTATACACTAATAATGAGAAAACAGAAAGAGAAATTAAGGAAACAATTCCATTCACCATTGCAATGGAAAGAATAAAATACTTAGGAATATATCTACCTAAAGAAACTAAAGACCTGTATATAGAAAACTATAAAACACTGGTGAAAGAAATCAAAGAGTACACTAATAGATGGAGAAATACACCATGTTCATGGATTGGAAGAATCAATATAGTGAAAATGAGTACACTACCCAAAGCAATTTATAGATTCAATGCAATCCCTATCAAGCTACCAACAGTATTCTTCACAGAGCTAGAACAAATAATTTCACAATTTGTATGGAAATACAAAAAACCTCGAATAGCCAAAGCGATCTTGAGAAAGAAGAATGGAACTGGAGGAATCAACCTACCTGACTTCAGGCTGTACCACAAAGCCACAGTTATCAAGACAGTATGGTACTGGTACAAAGACAGAAATATAGATCAATGGAACAAAATAGAAAGCCCAGAGATAAATCCACGCACATATGGACACCTTATCTTTGACAAAGGAGGCAAGAATGTACAATGGATTAAAGACTATCTCTTTAACAAGTGGTGCTGGGAAAACTGGTCAACCACTTGTAAAAGAATGAAACTAGAACACTTTCTAACACCATACACAAAAATAAACTCAAAATGGATTAAAGATCTAAACATAAGACCAGAAACTATAAAACTCCTAGAGGAGAACATAGGCAAAACACTCTCTGACATACATCACAGCAGGATCCTCTATGACCCACCTCCCAGAGAAGTGGAAATAAAAGCAAAAATAAACAAATGGGACCTAATTAACCTTAAAAGCTTCTGCACATCAAAGGAAACTATCAGCAAGGTGAAAAGACAGCCTTCAGAATGGGAGAAAATAATAGCAAATGAAGCAACTGACAAACAACTAATCTCAAAAATATACAAGCAACTCCTCCAGCTCAACTCCAGAAAAATAAATGACCCAATCAAAAAATGGGCCAAAGAACTAAATAGACATTTCTCCAAAGAAGACATACAGATGGCTAACAAACACATGAAAAGATGCTCAACATCACTCATTATCAGAGAAATGCAAATCAAGACCACTATGAGGTACCATTTCACACCAGTCAGAATGTCTGCGATCCAAAAGTCTACAAGTAATAAATGCTGGAGACGGTGTGGAGAAAAGGGAACCCTCTTACACTGTTGGTGGGAATGCAAACTAGTACAGCCACTATGGAGAACAGTGTGGAGATGCCTTAAAAAACTGGAAATAGAACTGCCTTATGATCCAGCAATCCCACTGCTGGGCATACACACTGAGGAAACCAGAAGGGAAAGAGACACGTGTACCCCAATGTTCATCGCAGCACTGTTTATAATAGCCAGGACATGGAAGCAACCTAGATGTCCATCAGCAGATGAATGGATAAGAAAGCAGTGGTACATATACACAATGGAGTATTACTCAGCCATTAAAAAGAATTCATTTGAATCAGTTCTAATGAGGTGGATGAAACTGGAGCCTATTATACAGAGTGAAGTAAGCCAGAAGGAAAAACACCAATACAGTATACTAATGCATATATATGGAATTTAGAAAGATGATAACAATAACCCTGTGTACGGGACAGCAAAAGAGACGCTGATGTATGGAACAATCTTATGGACTCTGTGGGAGAGGGAGAGGGTGGGAAGATTTGGGAGAATGGCATTGAAACATGTAAAATATCATGTATGAAACGAGATGCCAGTCCAGGTTCAATGCACGATACTGGATGCTTGGGGCTAGTGCACTGGGACGACCCAGAGGGATGGTATGGGGAGGGAGGAGGGAGGAGGGTTCAGGATGGGGAGCACATGTATACCTGTGATGGATTCATTTTGATATTTGGCAAAACTAATACAATTATGTAAAGTTCAAAAATAAAATAAAATTTAAAAAATGTAATATCTCAAAGTGTTTTTAAATTTCCTTTATGATTTCTTTGTTGACTCATTGGCTTTTTAGTAGCAAGTTGTTTAGACTCCATGTAATTGTATTTTTCTGAATTCTTTATCTGTGGTTGATTTCTAGCTTCATGACATTATGGGCAGAGAAGATACTTGAAATAATTTCTGTTTCTTAAATTTATTTACATTTGTTTTGTACCTTAGTACATGGTCAATCGTAGATAATGTTCCATGTGAACTTGAAAAGAATGTGTATTCTCATTTTTTTAGATGTAATGTCCTGAAAATATCCTTTGCTATGCTATGCTGTCGATTCAGTAGTGTCCGACTCTGTGTGACCCCATAGACAGCAGCCACCAGGCTCTCCCGTCCCTGGGATTCTCCAGGCAAGAACATTGGAGTGGGTTGCCATCTCCTTCTCCAACGCATGAAAGTGAAAAGTGAAAGCGAAGTCGCTCAGTCCTGTCCGACTCTTAGCAACCCCACGGATTGCAGCCTACCAGGCTCCTCCATCCATGGAATTTTCCAGGCAAGGGTACTGGAGTGGGGTGCCATTGCCTTCTCCGGAAAATATCCTTTAAGTCTACCTATTCCATTCTGTCATTTAGGATCTTTGTTGCTTTATTGGTTTTCTGTTTAGAAGATCTGTCCATTAATGTGAATGGGATATTAAAGTCTCCTACTGTTATTATATTGCCATCAATTTCTCCCTTTATGTCTCTTAGCGTTTGTTTTGTGTATTTAGATGCTCCTATTTTAGGTGAATACATGTTGATGAGTGTAAGGTCCTCTTCTTATGTTGATCCTTTTATCATTATATAGTGTCTTTCTTCATGAACTTTGTTTTAAAGTCTATTTTGTCTTATATGAGTATTACTATCCCTGCTTTTTGTCATTTCCTTTGGTATGAAATATCTTTTTCCATCCCCTTACTTTTAATCTGTGTATTAATATGTCCATTGCCTTAAAGTGGGTCTCTTGTAGACAGAATATTGTGGGCTCCTGTTTTTAACCCAGTCTGCCACTCTATGTCTTTTGATTGAAGCATTTAGTCTATTGACATATAAGGTAATTATTGATAAATATGTTTTTATTGCCATTTTAAATTTTGTTTTCCAGTTGATTTCTGTGTTTCTTCTATGTCCCTTTCTCTTTCTTTTTGTGGTTTCCATTGTGGATTTCCTTTTACTTTATGCTTGTGTTCTCTTCTTTTTGATTTTTGTGGATCTAATGTATGTTTTTGATTTGTGGTTACCCTGTTTTTCAAGTATGTTAAGCCTTTACTATATCTGTTTGCCTTAGACATAGTCATATAAGTTCAAACATTTCTAAAAAAAAGAACCTATATTTTCTTGCTACCTATCTTATATTTTATGATTTTGATGTTCTCTTTTACATCTTCACCCAACGTCATTTTTTTTGAACAATAATTCTGTAACATTTATGGTAAAGACTAAACACATTACTTTAGAGTGTGAACAATGTTATATGTGTGTGATCTCTAAACCACTTTTAGTGCTTGCCATATTGCTTAATTTCTAATGACAATTACATTACACTTGTGATGTTTGGTTTTTTGGGGGAGATTAAATAATATGATTACCAAAATTCATGCAATGGACTCATAGAACATTATACTCAACAACTGCATAGAATACATTTCAGTCTATTTAATCACATGGAGAATTTGAACATTTTCTAGTTCACAAAACAAACCTCAACAAATACTTAAATATTGGAATCATATAGATACATCCTCTAACCACAATGCAATTAATTTAGGAATTAAATTTTTTAAAATTAAATTTGGAATATGTATTTTTAAAGTAAACCCATGAACAAAATGGCTTGGATGGTAAAGGATCTGCCTGCAATGCAAGAGACCTGGGTTCGATCCCTGGGTTGGAAAGATCCCCTAGAGGAAGACATGGCAAGCCATTCCAGTATTCTTGCCTGGAGGATCCCATGGACAGAGGAGCCTTGCAGGCTACAGTCCATGGGGTCATACGGAGTGGGACATGACTGAAGTGACTTAGTAGTAGCAGTAGCATGAATAAGAAGTCACATTGGAAATTAAAAAAAAAAAACAACATTGGAACGGATAAGAATTAAAATGCTACATATAAAATAAGGGTTTCAACAAAAACTAGAGGTAATTACGTAGCTGTATAATGTAAAATGCTGACACTGAAAGGTAAGAAAAGTTAAAAAAAGTTGATAAGCTAATTATCCAAACTACATTTAGAAAATAACCATGAAATAAACTCAAAGAACAAAATAAATAAAAACTATAAGTAGCAATTAATACAATTAAAACATAAAATATAGACAATTTTAGAGACAAATTGTTCTTTGAAAGAGAAAATATAATTGACAAACTGATGAGTGAATTTGGAAAACTCAGAAGTGGCCACAGGACTGGAAAAGGTCAGTTTTCATTTCAATCCCAAAGAAAGGCAATGCCAAAGAATGCTCAAACTACTGCACACTTGCACGCATCTCACATGCTAGCAAAGTGATGCTCAAAATTCTCCAAGCCAGGTTTCAACAGGATGTGAATCGTGAACTTCCAGATGTTCAAGCTGGATTTAGAAAAGGCAAAGGAACCAGAGATCAAATTGCCAACATCCACTGGACCATCGAAAAAGCAAGAGAGTTCCAGAAAAACATCTACTTTTGCTTTATTGATTATAACAAATCCTTTGACTGTGTGAAAAACAACAGACTGTGGAAAGTTCTTAAGGAGATGGGAATACCAGACCACCTGGCCTGCCTCCTGAGAAATCTGTATGCAGGTCAAGAAGCAACAGTTAGAACTGGACATGGAAAACAAACTGGCTCCAAATTGGGAAAGGAATATATCAAATATATCAAGGCTGTATGTTGTCACCCTGCTTATTTAACTTATATACAGAGTACATCAAGAGAAATGCCAAGATGAATGAAGTACAAGCTGGAATCAAGATTGCCAGGAAAAATATCAATAACCTCAGATACGCAGATGACACCACCCTTATGGCAGAAAGCGAAGAAGCACTAAAGAGCCTCTTGATGAAAGTGAAAGAGGAGAATGAAAAAGCTGGCTTACAACTCAACTTTCAGAAAACTAAGATCATGGCATCTTATCCCATCACTTCATGGCAAATGGGAAAACCATGGAAACTGTGACAGACTTTATTTTGGGGGGCTCGAAAATCACTGCAGATGGTGACTGCAGCCATGAAATTAAAAGACGCTTACTCCTTGGAAGGAAACTTATGACCAACCTAAACAGCATATTAAAAAGCATCGACATTATTTTGTCAACAAAGGTCTGTCTAGTCAAAGCTATGGTTTTTCCAGTAGTCATGTATGGATGTGCAAGTTGGATTATAAAGAAAGCTGAGCACTGAAGGATTGATGCTTTTGAACTGTGGTGTTGGAGAAGACTCTTGAGAGTCCCTTGGACTGCAAGAAGATCAAACCAGTCAATCCTAAGTGAAATCAATCCTGAATATTCATTGGAAGGACTGATGCTTAAACTCCAATACTTTGGCCACCTGATGCAAAGAACTGACTCACTGAAAAGACCCTGATACTGGGAAAAATTGAAGGCAGGAGGAGAAGTGGACAACAGAGGATGAGATGGTTCGATGGCATCACCAACTTGATGGACATGAGTTTGAGCAAGCTCTGGGAGTTTGTGATAGACAAGGAAGCCTGGTGTGCTGCAGTCCATGGGGTCTCAAAGAGTTGGACTCAAGTGAGCAACTGAACTGAACTGATGAGTCAGAGTGAAAAAAAAAAACTGTACTAAGAATGTAAAAATGTAGAAGCTTCAGAAATTAGAGAAAATAAAATATTATTAATGTATAGGCAGTTTTACAGAAATGTTAGAAATACAGATGAGAGAGGTTATAATCTAATATAATATGAAATATGAATATAATACTCTTCTATAATAGGTTATATTCACCATCTTTGATGTTGTTTCTCAGTTGCTAAGCCTTGCCAACTCTTTGCAACCCCATGGACTGCAGCGTGCCAGGCTTCCCTGTCCTTCACCATATCCAAAGGTTGCTCAAACTGTTGTCCTTTGAGTCAGTGATATCATCCAGCCATCTCATCCTCTGTTGCCCCCTTCTCCTCCTGCCCTCAGTCTTTCCCAGTATCAGTGTTTTTTCCAGCGAGTCAACTCTTCACATTAGGTAGGCAAAGTATTGGAGCTTTAGCATCAGTCCTTTCAATAGTTATTCAAAGTTGATTTCCTTTAAGATTAACTGGCTTGATCTCCTTGCTGTCCATGGATGCTCAAGTGTCTTCTCCAGCCACCACAATTCAATAGCATTAATTCCTCAGTGCTGAGTCTTCTTTATTGTCCAAGTCTCACCTCTATATATGACTACTGGAAAAACCATAGCTTTGATAAGACAGACTTTTGTCAGCAGAGTCATGTCTCTGCTTTTTTAATACACTGTCTAGGTTTGTCATTGCTTTTCTTTCAAGGAGCAAGCATCTTTTAATTTCATGGCTGCAGCCACCATCCACAATGATTTTGGAGCCCTAGTAAATGAAATATGGCACTGTTTCCATTTTTTCCTCATCTACTTGTCATGAAGTGGTGGGACTGGATTCCATGATCTTCATTTTTTGAATGAGTTTTAAGCCAGCTTTTCACACTGCTCTTTCACTTTCTTCAAGAAACCCTTAGTTTTCTCTTCACTTTCTGCCTTTAGAGTGGTATTATCTGCATATCTGAGGTTGTTGATATTTCTCCTGGCAACCTTGATCCAATTGATGCTTCATCCAGTCCAATATTTTGCATGATATACTGCTTCCCTATAGTTCAGACAGTAAAGAATCTGCCTGCAGTGCAGGAGACCCAGAGTCAATTCCTGGGTTAGAAAGATCCTCTGGAAAGGGAATGTCTACCCACTCCAGTATTCTTGCCTGGAAAATCCCATGGACAGAGGAGCCTGGCAAGCTACAGTCCATGGAGTCACAAAGAATCTGACATGACTGAGCGCCTAACACTACTACTATTCTGCATATAAGTTAAATAAGCAGGGTGACAATATGCAGCCTTGACGTATTCCTTTCCCAATTTGGAACCAATCTGTTGTTTCATGTCCTGTTCTAACTGTTGCTTCTTGACCTGTGTACAGGTTTCTCAGGAAGCAGGTAAGGTGATCTGATATTCCCACCTGTTTAAGAATTTTCCAGTTTGTTGTGATCCACACAAAGGCTTAGCATAGTCAATGAAGCAGGTGCTTTTTCCTGGAATTCCCTTGCTTTCCCTATGGTCCAATGGATGTTGGAAATTTGATCTTGATTCCTCTGTTTTTTCTAAATCCAGCTTGTGCATTGGAAAGTTCTTGGTTCATGTACTGTGGAAGTCTAGCTTGAAGGACTTAAAGCATTACCTCACTAGCATGTGAAATGGAAGAAACAGGAAAACGATAGAGCCATAAATATTAAAGAAATTAGATTAGCAGTCAAAATTCTTCTCATAATGCAAATTCCAGGATCAGATGGCTTCACTGGCACATTTCACTAAGCATTCAAGAAAAAGTAGTTCAGTGTGTATCTGCTAAGTCACTTCATGCTATGCTGTGCTGTGCTGTCGCTTCAGTCATGTCCAACTCTTTGGATTCTGCAGATTGTTGCCCACCAGGCTTCTCTGTCCATGGGATTCTCTGGGCAAGAATACTAGAGTGGGATGCCATTTGTATCTAACTCTTTGCAACGCTATGGACTGTTGCCACCAGGCTCTTCTGTCCATAGGATTCTCCAGGCAAGAATACTAGAGTGGGTTGTTGTGCCCTCCTCAGGGAATCTTACTGACCCAGAGATCAAACCCAAGTCTCTTATGTCTCCTGTGTTGCAAATGGATTCTTTACTGAGCCACTGAGGATGCCCGAAGCTACTTCTAATCCTCAGCAAATGATTGAAGAAAAAATATAAAGAAGAAGGAAAGCTCTCAAACTCACTTTATGAGACTAGTTTAATATTGATACTAAGAATTGAAAGGATTATTCAAGAAAGGAAGAATACAGGCCACTTATATATTTAGATGCAAAAACCCCAAACAAAATGTTAAATCAAATCCAGAAAAATATGAGTGGTGATAATACTTTATGGTCATTTTGTTTTTAACTGAAGAATTCAGGATAGATGTGGCATTAGCAAAATTAATGAAGGTAAACTATCACATTAACAGGTGGGAAGAAAAAAACTCACATAATTATCTCCATAGATTTAGAAAAATTGTTTGAGAAAACTTAACATCTATTTATTATTGCTTGAAGAATACCATGGACAGAGGAGCCTGGTGGGCTACAGTCCATGGAGTCACAGAAAGTTGGCACAACTGAGCACACACACATAACATCTGTTTATGATTGAAACTCTAAACAAACTAGGAAAGTTTCTTAAGCCATTAAGGTAATTGCAATGACTTTTTTTAAACCTCATGTTTGAAGTGAAATTTTGAAGGCTTTGTCTTTAGCATCAGTAAAAGACAGAAGGTTTCCATCTTCAATTCTTTTAGTGTTTATTGGAGATTCCAACCAGCACAATAAGACAAGAAAAAGAATTATAAGAGTTATAAAGAAATGCAGCTGTCATTTTTATATTATGATCATGAGTATTATTAGAATTCATACTATTTCACATTAAGCCTGTAATTTTTTCTCAGTTGTTAAGACTTACTATTTTCTACTAAGAAAGAAAAAAAAATGCCAATTAAATTCTGACATTGCCATAGCAATAGTCCTGCACACTGCATGAATTAATCTTTATTTGTACAGAAGGATTTGATGATCTTTTCAGGGTTTAGGGAGGTTCTTCTCTCAGTTTTATTGCTTGATATATGGCATACAATTATTTTTCACTAATTACAGAATGCTCAATCTACCGCACAGTTGCACTCATCTCACACGCTAGTGAAGTAATGCTCAAAATTCTCCAAGCCAGGCTTCAGCAATACATGAACTGTGAACTTCCAAATATTCAAGCTGGTTTTAGAAAAGGCAGAGGAACCAGAGATCAAATTGCCAACATCCGCTGGATCATCGAAAAAGCAAGAGAGTTCCAGAAAAACGTCTATTTCTGCTTTATTGACTATACCAAAGCCTTTGACTGTGTGGATCACAATAAACTGTGGAAAATTCTGAAAGAAATGGGAAAGCCAGACCACCTGACCTGCCTCTTGAGAAACCTATATGCAGGTCAAGATGCAACAGTTAGAACTGAACATGAAACAACAGACTGGTTCCAAATAGGAAAAGGAGTATGTCAAGGCAGTATATTGTCACCCTGCTTATTTAACTTCTATGCAGAGTACATCATGAGAAATGCTGGGCTGGAAGAAGCTCAAGTTGGAATCAAGATTGCTGGGAGAAATATCAATAACCTTAGATATGCAGATGACATCACCCTTATGGCAGAAAGTGAAGAGGAACTAAAGAGCCTCTTGATGAAAGTGAAAGAGGAGAGTGAAAAAGTTGGCTTAAAGCTCAACATTCAGAAAACGAAGATCATGGCATCTGGTCCCATCACTTCATGGGAAATAGATGGCGAAATGGTGGAAACAGTATCAGACTTTATTTTTCTGGGCTCCAAAATCACTGCAGATGGTGATTGCATCCATGAAATTAAAAGACGTTTACTCCTTGGAAGGAAAGTTATGACCAACCTAGATAGCATATTCAAAAGCAGAGACATTACTTTGCCAACAAAGGTCCATCTAGTCAAGGCTATGGTTTTTCCAGTGGTCATGTATGGATGTGAGAGTTGGACTGTGAAGAAAGCTGGGTGCTGAAGAATTGATGCTTTTGAACTGTGGTGTTGGAGAAGACTCCTGAGAGTTCCCTGGACTGCAAGGAGATCCAACCAGTCCATTCTGAAGGAAATCAGTCTTGGGTTTTCATTGGAAAGATTGATGCTAAAGCTGAAACTCCAGTACTTTGGCCACCTCATGCGAAGAGTTGACTCATTGGAAAAGACTCTGATGCTGGGAGGAATTGGGGGCAGGAGGAGAAGGGGATGACAGAGGATGAGATGACTGGATGGCATCATTGACTCGATGGATATGAGTTTGAGTGAACTCCTGGAGTTGGTGATGGATAGAGGGGCCTGGCATGCTGCATTCATGGGGTTGCAAAGAGTTGGACACCACTGAGCAACTGAACTGAACTGAATTACAGTTAAAACCTATCACACAACTCCATCTGCTTATCGACATTTTCCTTTATTTTCTTCTGTATAGCACTTTGTTTTGCAAGAAAATATAGTATTTTCTTCCAATTAGATATGATTATACCTCTCATAATGACTATTTGCTGCTAAGTCGCTTCAGTCATGTCCGATTTTGTGCGACCCCATAGACGGCCTCCTACCAGGCTCCCCCGTCCCTGGGATTCTCCAGGCAAGAACACTGGAGTGGGTTGCCATTTCCTTCTCCAATGCGTGAAAGAGAAAAGTGAAAGTGAAGTCGCTCAGTCCTGTCTGACTCTTAGCGATTCCATGGACTGCAGCCTACCAGGCTCCTCCATCCATGGGATTTTCCAGGCAAGAGGACTGAGTGGGGTGCTATTGCCTTCTCCGAATGACTATTTACTACATTAATATCTAGTTTATGTCATATTTCTTTGTTTCTGTGCCTTTTTGTGTACTCAATAAATTTTCTTTCGAAAACTTACTAATAGGGAGTTCCCTGGTGGTCTAGTGGTTATGATTTTTCACTTTCAGTGCCACTGTCTGTTTCATTCCCCTGTCAGGATACTGAAATCCCATAAGCTGTATGGCATGACTGAAAAAAAAAAAAAGAAACACCCAACATCTTAATAATAGTGCAATTGTTTTAAAGACATTTAAATTGACAATTACACACACAAAATAATAGCTATATATACACAAATCAACTGAAAAGATGACAATCACTCTCACCAAGTTCACTATTCAGAGACAATGATGACTACTATCTAGAAAATGGTAATTATAAATTTGATTATAAGATACATTTTCATCCCAGAGATGTGAGACTATGTAAATGGATACTCTTTGGAATTACTTAAATATAAGACACTTTAGCAGGTTTGCAGGATACAAGGTCAACATACAAAGTTTCATTTCTTTACCAGTAGTAGACAAAATACCCAGTTATTTGGGTTAAAGTCGCTGAGTTTTTGCTCTACAAAGGGCAATATAATGTCAAGCAAAATGCACTATAAGAAAACTTTCCCCACCTCCCTGCTCTGTTTCTACTCTAGGTGCTTTCCTGCTCCTTTACAGCCCCAGAATACTCTGTTTCTCCAGGGCTTTCTTGCACTGCTCTTACAATGTTTTGGCACCATGAATCTTCCTATGATTGCTGGATTGGATTAGATTTAGAGAGTGGAATCACATCTGGGTTGCTGCTGCTGCTGCTGCTGTGTCACTTCAGTCATGTCCGACTCTGTGCGACCCCATAGACGGCAGCCCACCTGGCTTCCCATCCCTGGGATTCTCCAGGCAAGAACACTGGAGTGGGTTGCCATTTCCTTCTCCAGTGCATGAAAGTGAAAAGTGAAAAGTGAAAGTGAAGTCGCTCAGTCGTGTCCGACTCTAGTGACCCCATTGACTGCAGCCTACCAGGCTCCTCTGTCCATGGGGTTTTCTAGGCAAAAGTACTGGAGTGGGGTGCCATTGCCTTCTCCGCACATCTGGGTTAGTTTTCCATCTAATAGAAAGATTCAGTTTAAACTTTCTAAACCTCTTCAAATATCTCATATTTATGTTTTTTTTTTTTTTTTTCCTGTTAAGAAGCAGGATATGAGAGGTCTTTAAATCATTCAATGTTTCTATAAAACAGGGGAGAAAATCACTCTTTGATCTCTTTCTCTGTTTCACCATTTATAATCTTCATACATATGTATCTGAAAACAGTAATTTTTACCAAACCCTGCCACTTACTAGCACAGGGTTTGTTATTGAAGCAAACTCTTGAGATCTGACAAAAGCTTTTAAATGTATTATAGTAGGTAGAGTTATGGATTTTGTATGTATTTTCTTTAGTTATGTCAATTCTTTGTGCATCTCAAATCTAAAGAGAATTTGAGCAGAAAACACACACATTTTTAAAAAACCACTTTATACTGAATCCTTCCAAAAAATTTCCAGGAGTTGATCAGCCAATTTTATCTTGCACTAAATAAACTCTAATGATAGCCATTTTATGATTGGCAAAACTTCTATTTTTTTGTAGCTGACCATTTTCTAAAATATGGCACCGTGAAAAGATTACCTGCCTAATGAGACTGGTAAGAAATCTATTTTCAGACATGGGGATGCTTATCTTTTCACTCCCTCTCCAATTATTCTTGCAGCCATTGTGGTCATTCTTCTCGGATGATGCCTTTTTCTTCATCAAGTAGTGTGTCTCTTTTTGTTAATCACACTATATGGCTTTCTTATTGACTCCAAACTATGCTGTGCTCTTTCTTTTTCCATCTTGGCCATTGTGTTGTGAATAAATGAGCAAAATAAGGTACATTTACTGTATTGCTTTGGAAGAAAGTGATTGTCCAAATAATACCATCCCACTCCATATATCTCTTCCCTAACTGACAAAACTGACTGCTTTGTTGACAACAGCAAATGTTCTCTTTTGGGAATGTTGCAAAGCCAGTGTAGCCAGGGAAAAGAAAAAAAAAGTCTTATTCAGTTTTATTCATTAGCAATAAAATTATATCTAAAGTCTTACTACAAAATTTATATTAATGATATGTGAAAGACAGGAATGCCTGGATACTTGGATAGAATTTTGAGGATGGATGTATCTATGCTAAAGAAGTTGTACCTACTTTTTTCTTTTTTAGGAGCATTGATGGGACTATAAACTATAAGCCACTCTAAGGTCAACTTTACAGTTATTTTCTTTAATCTATTTTACGAGCAGTCTTACTGTGTAGGAGAACCGAGGGCAGAAAAATTCTGTCTTGGATATCTCTTTTGCCCTGTAACTTTTAGTAAGTTCCCAAACTCTGTACCTAGAGTGGTGGCAGAATTCTCAAGAGTTTTTTTCCATTTGCTGCTTCATTAATACCTATAAGTTTTTTTTCACTGGTATAGCAATACTCTCTTAATAATAATATTGAGTAGAAGTAAAACGTGGGGGCTCTGGACTCAGTTACTAGCTATAACTTTGTGCAAGTTGTTTAACCTCTCTAGACTCAATTTCCTCATGTGAGAAATGAGATATAATGAGATGTGATAAAATGAGAATAATAAATGTATTTACCTCATAGGGATTAAATGAGAAAATATAAATAATCATATAATACAGAGACAGGATGAGAGTAAATGCTCACAAATGTAGCTATTATTTTTACTAATATTGAGGCAAGAAGGAAGTAGGTATGTGGATGATAGTGTTTGTGGTGTGAAGGGTATAACCACATCTAGTGCCATGAGCAATGTTATTAAAAAGGCTTCTGTTGCTTTACCAAAATCCAAAATGTACTCTAAATCATAGAAGATTCCTGAAAGAATATAGAGCTAAAATGAGTTTGACAAAATTACAATGCTAACCCACTGGCTGTAAAAATTATTTTCAACTTCTAAAGAAAATAAAAGCTAATACAATGAATAGAAGTAAAATAAAATTACTTTGAAAAGGATGATTAACTGATGAATAGAAGATTAGAAAAGTCTTTAAAAATGAAATATGACTTGGATCAAAGTTTGTGGCTAATATTTGAGTACTTAAGAAACACAAGTTGTCTTATAAATAACTTTTAGCCTTATCCTGAAACCCCAAAGCAAATAAACAAAGCAAACAAAAAAAGCCAAACAAGTCAGGAGACACTGGACTGTACACAGTGATTAAGCTAAAATATCTTACCATTTCCCTATCCATTTTTCACCAGCATAACTTCCCAGAGTAACACAGTCCATTGCATCAGATGGAATAGGTGAACCTTGACCTGAGGTTGTGGCACATCTGGAAATGTCAAGCAATAAAGGGAAGACATTTGCTTTATTACCATGAATGTTGCAGACCAGGGTTAACAATCCTATAACCTCCGACCGATGTGTCTTTCATTTGATGAAAAAGCCCCACAAATTTAAATTTATGATAAAACATAAATCAGAGCTCTTGAAAAAAGCATTAAGTCATAGTGTTCATTGCCTTAGTGAAATCTTTGCTTCTTCACCTTGTTATACATGAATCATGGCAGTAGAGTGAAAAAATGGTGCTCATAGACATTGAGTGCTCAGCTTTATGTCTCCCAGCCCAGGTCAGGTCCTTAAACTTCAAGTAAAATCTACCAATTTCTAAGAGCCTATTTAGGAGGTCTGCAAAGGGGAAAGAAGGTCATGGAGCAGGGTGAAGGGGGGATATCTGAACAAATGGAAAATGAAGACATATTTCACAGAGATCTCATTGACTTTTAGAAATACTTTGAACAACAGCCACGGTCACTGGGGTGCTGTAATGACATGCCCCATTATAAAATATAACACTAAGTAAATGTAGGAGTGGAAATTTAACAATTTAACACTTAATGGCTGCAATTATGGCAAAAGAATAATGAACCTATTAGATAGGAGAACTGGCAATTACTCTACAGCTTATTGGAATACAGCTGTGAAAAAGTAATACAGCAGCATACTTAAGAATGGTTATTAAAAGAGGATAATGCATTCTGTTTACACTGACAGAAGCAATTTTTCTTTTGAAATGAAATGGGGCTTTTTGGCTATCAGACATATGAACTCAGATATGATGAATCCTACTATCTTAAGGTAATGCATTAAGATATGCCTCTCTAGCTGTAAATGATGCCTCCACTCAGATTGTAGGGCTGAGATTTTTTTTTTGGTAGAAGAAATGGGAGATGTCAAAATGGACTTATAAACACAACATACATCACCTGAAGAAAAATGGAATAATTTTAAATGATCCAAATAGCTGTAATAAATGAAACAGCCATAAGTTCAAAAATGAGGGTTGAAAAGAGAGGGTGTACAGAACAAGTGAAGTCGCTCAGTCGTGTCCGACTCTTAGCGACTCCATGGACTGCAGCCTACCAGGCTCCTCCATCCATGGGATTTTCCAGGCAAGAGTGCTGGAGTGGGGTGCCATTGCCTTCTCCCATCAGAACAATTACATGATCTATAAAATCACTTTGGTATCCAGGAATGACAGATGTGTCTCATGATGTTTTTAAAATGTATATACTTCTAAATACAATTTATATGGCCTTATCCATTTTTCAGATATACCCTTCCAAATGTAGTTACCAGAACCCTAGGAGTCAGCCAAACGTCAGGCTGGCTGAAAACAATAATCTAGACAAAGGGTCAGGCACTGAAATGCAGTTAAAGTATAAGAAAAGTGTCCTACCTAAGTGCATTTGACAGAATGGAGAGAAGGCTCAGCTCTTCAAGACCCAGACACCTGCCTGGAGACAGATTTTGGATTCTTGTAACAAGGTGTCTTTTCTGCTATTTTCAAGGTAGATTGAAGGAATACAAAATAGAAATCTCTGCTTCATGGAGTGCTGGAAATTAAGAGATCCTTGAGGGGGGTGTCGTTTGGTCCATCCTTCTGCCTACGGGCAGGACCATCGTTAAGTCATTTAAGATGGATAGGGAACATCTTCCATTTTCTCTTTCATTGGAGAAGACTCAAAGACATGGTATTTATGACAAGAAAAAATGTGCACCTCCCTCTCTGTGGGGAAAGTCTACATGAAACTCAAACTTAGATCCCTTTTCCTATTCCTGTCCTATAGTTTTATAGGGCAGAATTAAAGCATGGTAATCAGGACATGAGACTGAGCAAACTCCAGGAGATAGTGAAGGACAGGGAAGCCTGGCATGCTGCAGTCCATGGGTTACAAAGAGTCAGACACAACTTAATGACTGAACAATAACCAGGACTTGAACTTCAACTTTCCTGGAAAACTGGTGTGTACAGAAGCCTCAGCCACTTCAGTCTGTGTTTTCCAACAATCTGGTCTGGTCCCAGCCTGGGGCTGCAAGCCAGCTGTGCTCACTATGCCTTATATAACAAGCTTATGTGGAAGAGACTGTTTTTAATGGTATATTCTGTCTGGTGTAGGACCATTTTGATGTTTGACACATGTAAAATGAACAAAGTAAATTATCTTTTGACCTGGAAGAAAGTTGCTTAGGGCAGGGAATGAATGTGAAGCCATAAAACAACAAAATATTTTTATACTTTTAAGGTCACAGACCTGTTTTGAGGATCTAATGGAATCTGTAGACAATCACCCCAGGAAAATATACAGACATACTAGTTTTGCATGAAATTTCAGGAATAGAATCCTAGTAGGAAGCTAGCAGTCCTAGACTGAGACTTATACATAAGAAGTGGCCGTTATCAATTTACACAACCCCTTATCCAGATAAAAAGTATGTAATTGCCAGTTCTCAAACATTTGACTTAATGAAGCCAATGATAATGGTGAAATGATATCAAGGTAATTTAAAAAAATGATTATAACTAAATGGTTTTCCTAGCCTTCTTACCAAGCCAAATTCTAACTGGTTTGGATTTTTCCCTCTTTTCTTCCCATGTTTAAGCTGGTGGAGAAGCAATGAGAGCAAATGTGTAGTGTGTGGACACAGAGAGAATTTTAGATAATCAGCTCTTGAGTATGAAAATAGACTGTTAGTTTTGAGATAGAGAAGAAGTGAAAGATTAGAGAATGGCTTTGTCCATATTTTTCTTCCAACTCTGGTCTCACCAGTGAACCAAACTTCTCTGCATTCAGGTTCAACATGATGGAAAAATTGTCATGCTGCTGCTGCTGCTGCTAAGTCGCTTTAGTCGTGTTCGACTCTGTGCGACCCCATAGACAGCAGCCCACCAGGCTTCCCTGTCCCTGGGATTCTCCAGGCAAGAACACTGGAGTGGGTTGCCATTTCCTTCTCCAACGCATGAAAGTGAAAGGTGAAAGTGAAGTCGCCCAGTCGTGTCCAACTCTTCGTGACCCCATGGACTGCAGCCCACCAGGCTCTTCCGTCCGTGGGATTTTCCAGGCAAAAGTACTGGAGTGGGGTGCCATTGCCTTCTCTGAAAAATTGTCATAATGACATTTTAAGTCTGATGCCAGAGGGGCTATAAAAATAGGCAAAGACTTCCCTGGCAGTCCAGTGGTTAAGAATCCACCTTCCAATGCAGGGGATATAGTTCAATCCCAGGTTGGGGAACTAAGATCCTATATGCTGTGGAGCAACTAAGCCTGCATGCTGTGACTAGAGAAGCCAGAGCGCCACAACTACTGAGCCGGTGGGCCCCAGGAAAGACCCGGCCCAGCCAAAATTTTTAAAAAAGAAAGAAAAGAAAATGGGCTGAAAAGACAAGTCTACGCTTGTAGAGTTTGCACAGCAAACTCCAGTGTCTAACGTGCCCTGCTCTCATTTCAGTGACTGCCCTGCTCAGCCCACACCTTGGACTGTCATTCAAATTTCAACTTGAGGTTTGGGTCTGGGTTCAAAATAATATCATCCTCTCGCATTTACTCTTTGACTTGATTTGCTGTTAGATTTTATTCCTTTGATATAGCTGTTGGTGTTTCCTTGAGTAAACTCTCTTATTTTGGTATGCAGGCCCCACCTCCCTACCTCTGCAATCTAGAGAGAGGGCCTAAGAGTGGCCTTGAACTTGCGCTTCTTGACAAGGCTCTGCCGTGTGTGGGGACAGGCAATAGGAGAAAGGGAAATTGTTAAGTGGTTATTAATTATACGATGATTATTAAGATGGGAGAGGAGGGGGGAAGGGGAGGAGGGTACTCAGTTGACATGTACACAAAAGTCTTCAAATTTAAGCTTCTGGCTTCTCACATAAGACAGGTTAGAAAGAGGTTAGAAACTCAGGTTAGAGAGAGGGCAGCCTTTTAACAATTTGACGCTTGTGCATTATTTCAGATCACAGTGCACTGAGATAATTCTTTTAAAATATT
Source organism: Bos taurus (assembly GCF_002263795.3). Classification (NCBI taxonomy): domain Eukaryota; kingdom Metazoa; phylum Chordata; class Mammalia; order Artiodactyla; family Bovidae; genus Bos; species Bos taurus. Next base: position 68,013,891 of record NC_037330.1, read on the forward strand.
ATAATTATCTTATGAATAGTGCAATTATATTGCTGCATGTGTGTGAAAATTGTCAATTTTTTAAGTGAAAACATTTATGTCTAGATTTGTCACTTCTTAATTTTTATGTACTTAGAGCCTCAAAAAAGAAAGACAAAAAATACCTGAAACCTGAGAAGCCCTGGAGAAAGAAAGAAGAGACAAAGGAAAGGAAGAGAAAATTGGGAATAGAGAAAAAATAAAACAGAAATTGACTTCTAGTTTAGATGCAGAAGAGACCTAGTCTACCTTTTACTTGCTGTCTTTTCCATTTCTTCTCACAAAAATTGAAATGCTCCTCTCCCTCTCTATTGCCTGATGATGAATATATGCAAATTAAAATATGCAGAGGCCATGGTATGGCTTCCATGAAAATATCCTCAAGGATTTGATTAGATGCTAAAAAAGGAAGTGCCAAAATTCCCTGTCTCTGTGACTTCACAAATTCTCCATAAGCATTTGTTATATTGAATTCAAGTGAATAAGTTCTGAGATCACTATTTTTTCAAGTTCCTCTGCAATGTCTGTTGCAAATCAATGAATAGCTTTGCCTGCAGGTATCCCCATGAATCACTTGGCTAGTGAATGAGCCTCCATTCACTCATGACTTGTCTCATCAACCCTCTGCATTGCATGCACAAAAGAAATGTTGGACTATTTGAAAGACCTAAATTTCTAGCCCCAGATCTGTCTTTGACTAGCTGTGTGATTTTAAGTAAATCAATTTACCTTTCTGAGCTCTGTTTCCTTCTCTGCAAATAAAGGCATTGAATGATGACAATGTAAGAGATATTTTCCAGATCTAAATGTTTGTGATTTTATGATTTTAATTATTTTTCAATATGATGTTATATGACCCCAAAACTCCATCCTACATATTTTGTTGTCTGAGTACACTGTATCAACATTGCTCAAACTAATATTTCTTTCCATGTATACAAATTGTGAAACCTTTGTTTTTCTGAATACATCAACAGCTTATTTTCATTTGGTGTGTCATTACAGAGGTAATAGAAACTTGGTTTGAGGGATGATTGGAGAAATAAGGCTAGCGATTATTAAGGAACTTATGCAAATTTCTTCCCAGAGCCTGGACCCTTCCTAGATTGCCATGATGAGATTTTTAAGTCTGAAGCCAGCCTTAGCTTACCTCTGGAGATTATGATTACATGTTTAAACATGTCTTATCGTATCACAGTGGGAGCTGGTTGAAAGCACCAAGCAACTGTGCTTTCTTGCTACGCAGAAACAGCAACAAGCTATTTTCTTCAGGACGTGCATTTCACTGATTAGAAAATACAAAAATACTGCCAAAGTCTGGCAAACAAGGAGCTCAGAAAGGTGATTAATAAGAAAAAGGAAATTACTATCTTTATGAATGTGTACTCCCTGTAGCTAATATCAGAAGCAAATATTTAGGATTTTGAATTGGCTCATAAATGCAGCTATCAACAGACTGATAGCAGCAGAATTCTTAGAGAATACATGTATTACTTAAAGAATAAACATAGTTCTTTCTTAATAAGTAGTGAAGCTTTGCTGATTATTGACAAAAATATTGAAAAACAGTAAGGGAAAATTTTCAGAAGAAACCCTTCCAGCTTATGCCACTCTAGGTAAATTGTATTTTACAAAAAAAAAAAAAGAGAAGCACAGAAACTTGTTTATTACTATGTAGTATCATCTTTTCAATATTTCCTTTGGCAGCATTCAATGTTCATGGTAAAGAAAGCAGTTGTTTCCATCCAATGTACTCTATTCTTGACATCATTCTCTTTAGCAGACTTTGAGAAAGGAACATTTTTCTTTTACAAACACAATACAAAAATTTCTGCACTAGGGAATAGCTCTACCCTCTCAAATCTACAAATTGATGCAAAGCCTTTATTGTTTTCTCATTTATTCTCCCAGTGGCATATCAGTGCATATATCACTACTGATATATTAATAATATTTAATGATAATTACATTAGCAACATTAATAAAGTATTTTAATTCTCTTTCCCAGTTAAATCAATTCCCTTGCGCTAGAAAGAAATCATTAGTAATTCCACATCGACTCACAAAATTTTCCAATTATGTTAATGTTGGAGTTTCAGACTTCCACTGAGATGTGGTAAATAAATAAGTCCTTTGTAACAGTTCATCTTCTATTTCAGCTTCTACATGCGGCATTTTTTTTATTTTAATTAATTAATTAATTTTAATTGAGGATAATTACTTTACAACATTGTGATGGTTTTTGCCATACATCAGTGTGAATTGGCCATAGGTATACATGTGTTCCCCCATCCTGAAACCCCCCCACCTCCCTCCCAACCCTAGCCCTCCAGGTTGTCACCGAGCGCTAGCCTTGGGTAGCCTGTGTCATACATCAGACTCACACTGGTTATCTATATTACATGTGGTAATGTATATGTTTCATTGTTATTGTTATCAGTTATATGGAAAGGAAGAGCAAACCACTGAGGTATTAAGAGGGAACTGGGATCCACACCTTCACTTGCCAATTTCAACAGAAGGCTTCTTCAGGAATATACAAGTGAGATTGAGATTGTACTTTTTTCCATGTTTTCCTTTCTAATCTTTTAATAAATTGCATTACTTTTTATTGTTTTCCTTTTTCTGAATACATAATACATAGTTTTTTTTATTTATAAGGAATCAGCTCTTTAAATAAAGCCCTCAGTTGAGTTCAGTTCAGTCACTCAGTCGTGTCCAACTGTTTGCAACCCCATGGACTGCAGCACGCCAGGCTTCTCTGTCCATCACCAACTCCCAGAGCTTACCCAAACTAATGTCCATTGAGTTGATGATGCCATCCAGCCATCTCATCCTCTGTCATCCCCTTCTCCCACCTTCAATCATTCCCACCATCAGGGTCTTTCCAATGAGTTAGTTCTTCGCATCAGGTGGCCAAGGTATTGGAGTTTCAGCTTCAGCATCAGTCCTTCCAATGAAAATTCAGTACTGATTTCCTCTAGGAAGGACTGGTTGGATCTCCTTGCATTCCAATGGACTCTCAAGAGTCTTCTCCAACATCACAGTCCAAAAGCATTCAGTACTTTGGTGCTCAGCTTTCTTTATAGTCCAGCTCTCACATCCATATATGACCACTGGAAAAACCATAGCATTGACTAGACAGACCTTTGTCAGCAAAGTAATGTCTCTGCTTTTCAATATGCTGTCTATGTTGGCATAACTTTTCTTCCAAAGAGGAAGCATCTTTTAACTTCATGGTTGCAGTCACCATCTGCAGTGATTTTGGAGCCCCTAAAAATAGTCTGACACTGTTTCCATTGTTTCCCCATCTATTTGCCATGAAGTGATGGGACCAGATGCCATGATCTCCATTTTCTGAATGTTGAGCTTTAAGCCAACTTTTTCACTCTCCTCTTTCACCTTCATCAAGAGGCTCTTTAGTTCTTCTTCACTTTCTGTCATAAGGGTGGTGTCATCTGCAGATCTGAGGTTATTGATGTTTCTCCTGGCAATCTTGATTCCAGCTTATGTTTCATCCAGTCCAGCATTATGCATGATGTACTCTGCATGTAAGTTAAATAAAGAGGTTAGCAATATATAGCCTTGACGTGCTCCTTTCCCAATTTGGAACCAGTCTGTTGTTAAATTAATACAATCAATGTTTATTTCTTACTTATGGCACAGTTCAATGCAGGTCATGTGGCAATCCTGTGTGGCTCTCATCCGAGCTATGACTCGGGGACCAGACTGTTTGCATCTTGCAACTGAGGAATCCCAGAATCCTTTGCTTTGGGCTTCTTTGTTGGAGAGAGAAAGTATGTGGGGAGGGCACATCTGCCCTTCTGTGCCTCAGATTATAAAGGAGGCAGACTTCTTTTCATTTTCCGCTAGCAGGAACTAGTCACATGTACCCACCTAAATACATGAAGACAGAAAATTACAGTGAAGCTCATTTTGTGAGTGAGGATATTTTTTGATAACAACACTCTCAGCCATATAGTTAAAAAAATAGAAAGATTTTTATTGAGAGGAGGGAAAAGGAAAGTTCAAGGTGAAGAAATTGTCCTTCCTCTCAAGAGTGTGGAGAGTTTAGGGGATTAATGAATTCTAGTGTAGTGTGTAGTCACTCAGACATGTCCAACTCTGCAACCCCATGAACTGTAGCCCTCCAGGCTCCTCTGTCCATGGGATACTCCAGGCAAGAATACTGGAGTGCTTAGCTATTCCCTTCTCCAGGGGATCTTGCTGACCCAGAGACTGAACCAGGGTCTCCCACATTGCAGGCAGATTCTTTACTGTCTGAGCCACCAGGGAAGTCTGTTATTAATTATTGAATTCTAAACATTCAATAATTCCAATATTATAATACTGGACTTTTCCACTTTGGAAGGTACTTTTACAACACTGCATCCTTAGAACTTTTACAGTTTCCAACACATAGTAATTGCTCAATAAACACTTTTGCTGAATCCATGAATTTATGTCAATTCAGTTCAAACTCTTCATAACCTTGCATCTTATCCCTGGTCGGCTGTTTAGCCACTGGTGATAATACAACTTTAGTAACAGACAGCTATGCCACAGTTTATAAAGATAATTGGGCAGCAAATGATCAGAGTTGCCTCTTCCTTCATTAGACTTTTGCCCGGCCACTTGATGTACATGGAACTGCTCTAGATCTGTTCTCTAGAGAGAAGAAAAAGATATCCAATTGCTGCCTTGTCCTTTGTGCTGTGCTGTTCTTAGTCACTCAGTCATGTCCAACTCTTTGTTACCCTATGGACTGTAGCCCATCAGGTTCCTCTGTCCATAGGGTTCTCCAGGAAAGAATACTGGAGTGGATTGCCATGCCCTCCTCCCGGGGATCTTCCCAATCCAGGGAACAAACCCAGGTCTCCTGTATTGCAGGCAGATTCTTTACCGGTTGAGCTACCAAGGAAGCTCATCCTTCTATTTTTCCCTTAAATAGCTTTCCTAATATTGATTAGGATAAATTCTAACAACTGTTACAGATAAACCCCAATATCTTTGAAGTGTTTTATCACTGAACTTATTCCTTACTCATGGCATCCAGTGCAGATGCTCCTGGTCAGGTAGGCTTGTTTGCAAACTATGTCACAGTGACTAAAGCTGTTTTCATCTTAAAACCCCACTGCCTCCCACCTATGTGTCCAGGTTATACTGTGGGGTCACCTTCATTCAAGTCAGCTGGAAGGGGAGGTTCTTATAGTAATATTATACCTGGGATACCTGGGAGTATATAAGTAATACTATACCTGGGAGTTTCTTATAGTAAAATTTCCATAGACCTAGAAATTGTGTACATCACTCCCACCTATATTCCACTACCCACTATTCAGTTTTACAACCATATCCAGTTTCAAGGGAGGTCAGGAAATGTTTTTGAACAATTATTCTAGGAGAAGAAAAACAGGTAGTGCCTGTCACAATAGTCAACATAGATTAAGTAGACATGGTATTTATAAATTATTAACTCACAGAGCATGTAAGATACTTATGTTAAGAGGACTAAAATTTTTATTCACACTAAACACCGATATGTATGTTATCTATTAGGTATTCACTCTCTTTCACAAGCTGCCACCCACTGGTAAGGGAAAAAGAAAAGAAACTAGATTTTAGTTCAATTGAGTGATATAATGCCACAGAAGCCTTCATATCTGATGTTCTCATTATCCATATTTGGTTGGCTATTTGAAAAAGCTTAGCAAAGCAGGAAATCACAAAAGTAGAATCGTAAATACGTTAAGGATTGCAACTTGAAACATATAAATAGGTGTAGTTTTGCCTAGCTTTTGATATAAATTCAAGGACTTTCATTTGTGTGTGGATTATTAATTCAAGTGACTCTTATCTTTTTTGCATTAAGTACACCCTCTGTGCTTTCTGTGTTTTTAAGTTTCAATTTTCTTAAAAAGGAGCAAATTTCCAACTCCCTTTTATAGTTGTCTCTCCCACATCTAATTTGATAGTCATTTTAAGTGTCACTTATCTTTAACAAGATTTTCCAAGACATTCATATTCATTTCTTTCTTGTATAGTGAAATGTATCAAAGAAATAAAAATATTGGATTGGCCAAAAGTTTGTTCAGTTTTACCATACAGTTTTACCAGAAAACCCAGACGAACTTCTTGGCCAACCCAGAATATATCTACAATTTTAAAATGCACCTACCATTCAGCTTTGGATTATAACATTTGTTGTATCCTAGAAGTCCTACCGATTCCCCTTTCCAACAGGCTGCTCACTTTTCTCCTGCTTCTGAGATAAACTTTATCTTGCACACATGCTACGTCACTTCAGAGTCTGACTCTTTACAATCCTGAGGACTGTAGCCCACCAGGCTCCTCCGTCCATGGGATTTCCAAGTCAAGAATACTGGAGTGTGTTGCTATTTCCTTCTCCATATTGCTTGCACTTTACATATGTGTGATAATAAAGCCTATTAATGATTTACTTTTTTTCATTCAAATTGTTCTTTTAAAAACCATCCATGTTCATACGTATTTCTGCTGTTCACTCATTTTAACTACTGTACACTGTTTTGTATTTAAAATACAATTATCACAATTTATCCATTCTGCTGTTGACGGAAACTGCATTGTTTCTAGGTTTTGCTACTATAAATATTCTTGTACCTGTCTCCTCATACACATATACAATATTTCCTTGATTACATGTAGAAAATACTTGATCACAGATAGTGGTTGTAGATGTTCAAATTCACAGTGTAAAGTCAAAAAGTTTTACAAAGAGGCTGTACAAATTTATAATCCTACCAGCTGTGTCTGAGAGTTCTCACTGTTGCACATTATCATCTACATTTGATATTTTCCTATTGTTTACTTGGGATACTAAGCCATTGTTGGATAAATGTCATAAACATCTTTTTGTCAGTACTTGGAGTCTCATATCTCTATTCATTGTATCTTTTAGTGAACAGGCACTTAAAAATTCCATTTGATGAGTTATATTACTTTTAGTTTATAAATTGAGTTTTAAATTTTGTTTAAGAAATCTTTATTGCCCGAAGTCCTAGAGGAATTTTCCTATATTCTGTTTTAAAAGTTTTGTAATTTTCCTTTTACATGTAGCTATTTAAATTATTTGAAGTTGATTTTTGTATCTGGCATGAAGTAAGAATCCAATTTCATGTTTTGTTTAGTGAAGAGCCAATTGTCCCAGTGCCTTTTATTAGATAATCTGTCATTGTCCCCACTAATCTGCAATGCCGGTTTTCTCATATATTGTGTTTCTATATTAAATGGGTTCATTTCTAGACTCTTGCTGTTCTGTTGAGTTATTTTTCTATCCCTAAGCCAAAACACAGAGAAGGCAATGGCACCCCACTCCAGTACCCTTGCCTGGAAAATCCCATGGGTGGAGGAGCCTGGTAGGCTGCAGTCCATGGGGTCGCGAAGAGTCGGACACGACTGAGAGACTTCACTTTCACTTTTCACTTTCATGCATTGGAGAAGGAAATGGCAACCCACTCCAGTGTTCTTGCCTGAAGAATCCCAGGGATGGGGGAGGCTGGTGGGGTGCCATCTATGGGGTTGCACAGAGTCGGACACGACTGAAGTGACTTAGCATTAGCAGCAGCAGCACGCCAAAACAAACCTGATAATTGTTATAGCTTTATAAAACATTTAAAAAATATATTCTAGGAATCTTGCCTTAATTTCCCTTTGTGGAAAAATAGGCAACTGTATGATATTGAATTCTCTTATTCATAATCATGGTAAAGTTTTCCATTTTATTTAATATTTTAATACCTCTCAATAAGAGTTTATAATTTTACCTTTAAAAGTCTTAATTTTGTTTCTTGCTTTATTGAAATGCATCAAAGTAAATTTTTTCTGTAGTCATTAAGATGTTCATATCATTTTTTTCTGTTTGTTAATGTAGTGAATCATATTTATCAATTTTCCAATGTTAAGTCAGTTCTGAATTTCTGGGATAAACACAACGTGGTCAGTCATGTTTGGATTTGGTTGGCCAATAATATAGCACTTCTATATTTGTGCTCATAAGAAATGCTGGACTGTAACTTTTCCCTCTTGTGCAATCATCATCAAATTTTGATATCCAAGTTATATGAATCTTAGTAAATTAAAAAGAGAATGTACTCTTTTTTCTCTTTGCTGGAGATATTTAACGTGAGATTAGAATAATAATTTGTCTCTAATATTTTACAGAAACATCAGTAAGACCAGCAAAAATATCTGGTCTTGTTTTACCGATGGTTATGTGACTATTCAATTTTTTTATTTATTTTTGAGTCAATTTGATAAGTTATGTGTTAAGGAATTTGCCTAAATCACCTTAGATTTCCATTTTTTTTTTGCATGAAGTTAATCTAAATATTTTCTTTTTATTTCCTAATCTCACCACGTGTTATTATACCTATTGCCTTCTTAAAATTATTCGTTAGTCAATCTTTCAGTTTATTCTTTCCATATTTTTGCCTCTTTTAAGAAGCTTACCTTTCTCAAAGAACAGATATTTGGTTTGTTCACACTGTTTAAAGTACCTTTTCTCTTCTCCATTTCATTGATGCCTACTCTTATCCCTATTATTTCCTTTCTTCTGCTATTTTAATGTTTACCTTGGGTTCTGTTTCTAACCTAATTTATTGATTTTCAGTTGTTCTTATTTTCTCATAAGGCATTTAATGCTGTAAATTCTCTAAGTATAACACATTAGCTGCACACCACAAGTTCTGACAACTATTGTTTCAAAAATATTTAATTATAAATATTTCTTTATTTCCACTGCAATTTTTTTACTAGGCATTCTTTTAATATTTACTTGTTTGTTTGCTTGCTTGGCTGCACGGGGTCTTAGTTGTGGCACTTGGGAATTTAAGTCATCACAGATGAACTCTTAGGTGCAGCATGTGGAATCTTAGTTCCCTGACCAGGGATCACACCCAGGCCCCCTGCATTGGGAGCCCAAAGTCTAAGCCCCCAGGGAAGCCTTACTAAGAATTGTCTTGAAGTATAATTTCCAAGCATTTAGTCTTTCTTTAAATTTTTGTTTTTATTGTTGTTAATTTCTAACTATGTGCATTGTAATCAGGAAATAAACTGTGTTTGCTACTTCTTGAGAAACCTGTATGCAGGTCAGGAAGAAACAGTTAGAACTGGACATGGAACAACAGACTGGTTCCAAATAGGAAAAGGAGTACGTCAAGGCTGTATATTGTCACCCTGATTATTTAACTTATATGCAGAGTACATCATGAGAAATGCTGGGCCGGAAGAAGCACAAGCTGGAATCAAGATTGCCAGGAGAAATATCAATTACCTGAGATATGCAGATGACACCACCCTTATGGCAGAAAGTGAAGAAGAACTAAAGAGCCTCTTGATGAAAGTGAAAGAGAAGAGTGAAAAAGTTGACTTAAAGCTCAACATTCAGTGGCTGACTTTATTTTTCTGGGCTCCAAAATCACTGCAGATGGTGATTGCAGCCATGAAATTAAAAGATGCTTACTCCTTGGAAGGAAAGTTATGACCAACCTAGACAGCATATTAAAAAGCAGAGGCATACTTTGCCGACAAAGGTCTGTCTAATCAATGCATGGTTTTTCCAGTGGTCATGTATGGATGTGAGAGTTGGACTATAAAGAAAGCTGGGCCCTGAAGAGTTGATGCTTTTGAACTGTGGTGTTGGAGAAGACTCTTGAGAGTCCCTTCTACTGCAAGGAGATCCAACCAGTCCATTCTGAAGGAGATCAGTCTTGGGTGTTCTTCGGAAGGACTGATGTTGAAGCTGAAACTCCAATACTTTGGCCACCTGATGCAAAGAGCTGACTCATTTGAAAGGACCCTGACGCTGGGAAAGATTGAGGGCAGGAGGAGAAGGGGACGACAGAGGATGAGATGGTTGGATGGCATCACCGACTCGATGGACATGGATTTGGGTGGACTCCGGGATTTGGTGATGGACAGGGAGGCCTGACGTGCTGCAATTCATGGGGTTGCAAAGAGTCGGACACGACTGAGCGACTGAACTGAACTGAACCGAATCCTTTAAAATGTATTGAGGCTCTCTCTATAGCCTAGCACGTCATTAATTTTTATGATTATACCACATGTACCAAAGAAGAATGTGTATTCTGGAGTTTGAGGGTACAAAAACAATCAGTGTGCTATTTAAATTTCATCTATGTGTGTATGCATTGTATGTGTGTGTGTGTGCTTAGTCGTGTTCAATTCTTTGCAACCCTGTAGCCTGTTAGGCTGCTCTGTCCATGGGATTTCTCAGGCCAAAATACTGGAGTGGGTTGTCATTTCCTTCTCCAGGGGATCTTCCTGACACAGGGACCAAACTCAGGTCTCCTGCATTGCAGGCAGATTCTTTACCATCTGAACCACCAGGGAAGACCACTTTACCTCCTAAATCGTCAATATCCAATTTTAGTGTAATGACAGACTTTCAGCTAAACTCTCGAGTAAGCAATGCCTAGACGAGCCTGGAGTTCAGAAGAGAGGTCCAATGTGGAAAGGCAAATCTAGGAATCCTTGCATATATGCAATCTTTCAGGCCAAAGGGCTGAATGAGATCACACAAAGATTGAAAACAAGAAAGAAGAGTAGACTTCTGAAGATTGGATCAAGGGGAACTCTAATGTGTATGGGATAGGGAGGTGGGGAAGAACAAGCAAAAATGACTGAAAAAAAGAAAGAATCTAGTCAGATAGGATATAAAATAAAAAATCACCTGCTGAAAGATCAGTGAAAAAAGCTTTTCAAGGAGTAAGGACTAATGAACTGTGTCAAAAGTCACTAAGTCATATGAGGACTAAGAATGGAACAAACCCAAAGGACCTAGTGATTGTATATTTCAGTTGATGGGAGCAGATGTAAATGAATGAGTGAGTTCAAAAGCTGCTACTGCTAGCTTCCAGTATTCAGGGCACTGGGGTCTTGTCCTGCTGTCAAGGAGCCAAGGAGAAAGGAAGTCTGATAAGAACATTCAGGCTTCCCCTTTCTGCTAACCTTACTGGCCATCTATGATGGGGCCATCCCCACTGTGGTTAGCACAAGCCTGTGAAGTAGCCTCCTCAACACCACTATAAAGAGAGTGGGATGGCAGTCTTTGTGCCTTCAGAGTTCTGGTCCATAATCCAAAGCCCTTCCCCTTCCTTCCAGGGTGGAGCTCACAGCACAACACTTTCAGTACCAACCCCTCTCCTTGCTCTGCTGGACTCCTGCCCACCTTCCTTTTACACAGAAGAGGCAAGGCTTTTTCTTTGTCTACCTTGTATTCTTTTATTTCCTGTCCAGTCTCAGTGGTAAAAGAAGGTATGGTTCTGTGGACTAGTGGAGAGGCACAGGGTAAACTATGAGCTAAAGAACTTTGGAAAGTGCTTAATGTTTGATAATTAATAATCTATCATAATAATTTATTTTGGCCTGTAAGAAAGGTGAATCTTCCATTCCACTCTTCTTCCCCCCACACACATACACAAACTGGCTGTAACTCTTACTTGGAGGAAGATGGTTGCAACAGATACGCCTTTGTTGTCACTGCTGTTTAGTCGCTAATTTGTGTCAGACTCTTTTCCAATCCCCTGGACTGTAACCCTCCAGGCTCCTCTATCCGTGGGATTTCCCATGCAAGAATTCTGGAGTGGGTTGCCATTTCCTTCTCTGGGGGATCTTCCTGACTCAGGAATTGAACCCATATCTCCTGTGTCTCCGGCTTTGGCAGGTGGATTCTTTACCCCTGAGTCACCAGGGAAGCCCCAAAGAGTCCTTTAGGGAGAGATTAAAATGTAACAGTTGAATCAAGGAGCCATTTTATTGGAACCTGTAGTAACATCAGCATAGAAAATCTTCAGTTGTCACTATCAGTGCTGTCCTTAGAAAGGTAAAGGACTCAAGATAACTCAACCACTGCAAGGTGGGTTGGGGAAAATACCACCCTTAGAACTGAAAAAGAGATCTCCGTATCCTTTACCCCTGTATCTTGCACTTTAGGGAACCTAACCTTGGCCCTATATGTCTTTATTCTTCCCTACCCTGGGAAGAAGTACCAGGGGCAAAGGAACAGGCCCACCAAGAACCTGCATATCCCCAAACATTGACTCCTAGGCTGCATTCTGGGAACTCATCATCCATGTCTCAAAGCCCATTACTAAGCCTTATGCAGAATTCTTCCTTGACATTATGCAGAATGTCCTCCCAAGAGTGGACCAAACCTCAGATGAAGATCCCTCTAGGCCTTGGGTATGACCAGTGAGTGATTGGTTTTGCTGGAGGAGGGAGTGTTATGGAGCTTGGCAACTGACAGAAGTATTCAGGTATATTTGACCATCCCACAGTGTGGGATGGAGTCAAGGATGGGAAGAGTGAGCAGTAGGCTATTGATGAGATTTTCCCAACCACCAAATTCCAGCATGGAACTTGGAGAGTACCAAGAACTCTTAAATTCAAAGCTGATCTTTCAGATTGTTATGAAGTTATATTTTTCAAGGTAGAAAGATAGAACAACTTTCATGTGACATTTTGTTACATCAGTTTATGAATTATAAATATTTAAACATACTGTATTTCTTGGTCTGGGTGCTATAGATATTAGGGTTGCAGTACAAGGGGTAGAAAGATATTATTAGGGCTGGTGTATATATAAAATCATGTCACAAAACAATGCAAGAATATGTAAAATAAAAGTTATGAAAAATAAATGCTTTAGGTATCTCTTTTAAATATTATTTTTAAAAATTTTATTCATTTACTTATTTATTTTTGGCTATGCTGAGTCTTTGTTGCTACGTGTGGGTTTTCTCCAGTTGCTCTGAGCTGGGCTGTGGTGCACAGGCATCTCACTGAGGTGGCTTCTCTTGTCGCAGAGTACAGACTCGAGGCCTGCAGGATCAGTAATTGTGAAGCACGGGCTTAGTTGCCCCAAATCATGTGGGATCTTCCCAGATTAGGAATGGAACCCGTGTTCCCTGCATTGGCAGCTGGATTCTTAACCAGTAGACCAACAGGAAAGTCCCCACTCTGGGTCTCTTTTAGTGAAGCACAACTTCTTGCTGCAAGTTTTCCCAACGCAGGGTCCTAGGAACACTGTAACTGCTGAATCCCCGAGGTGGGCCTGCGAATCAGGCTGGCTTCTCACTTCTCTGCTGTGTAATCCCCCTCTAAATAAAAAGCCACTTCCCTCCCCAGGCTGTGTACCTTACCATCCTTCTATATTTTCCTCCTGCTGAACTGAACTGTACCGTCTCACTGGCTCCTTTCTCCTCTGCATCAAATAAAACCCTATCCGTCTTTCCAAGCTTAACAAAATGCTTGGATTTCTGTTCATAGCATGGTGATTTCTGATTATCTGTTTATGTTTCTGTCTCTCAGTAGCATTCATGCCCCTGAGGTCAGGGAGTATATCTGATTCATCTTTGTTTCTCCAGGCTTCCTCCAGAATCCTACACATGCAGGCATTCACTGGGTGTCTTTAGGATAAATGAATAAATTATGTGATTCCTATAGCATATGTATCTAGCATGGTGGGTTCCGTCCTGGAAGATATACTGAATATATCAGTAGGAGGGCTGTTTCCTCTCTGTGTAGTCTGCTTTACCAACTGAAAAGAATAGTGTGGCTATCTTTCGATGACTCTTTCAGTGTAACTTGGATAGTTGTAAGATCATAGTTGGTTTCTGATAATACCCTGTAAGGTTGATTAAAGAAGAAAGGATATGAAAAACATGATTTAAGATGGAAATGGAGCCCAGTACTTCTTGGTAACAAATGTGTCTATAGATATATTTTGGTAAGGGGAAAGGGAAAGAAAAATTGGAGAGGATTAGAAATTATCTCAAGATCCTGCAGTGAGAATTCTATTTTTTCCCTTATCACTGTCCTTATTTTTAGGATTCTAAGTGGTCTTTGAGGTGATCTCCACTGCCACTACACCCTTCCCTCTTAGTACAGGCTGTCATACCACTTGACAGTCGCATATTTCTATCTGGTTTATACAACTTGCAAATACCTTGCTAAGCATCAGGCAGCCTTGAAAAAATAATGCTGGCAGTTTTGACTTTGTATCATCCCCTAGACCAATACCAGAGCCTTAAAAACACTTCCACTTATTCACATTGGCCTTTGGAATAATTTTTTTGAACACTATTAGTTTGACAGTGAATTAATTTCATTATGGCTTTGATTAAGCTTTTTTAAACCATCATCTCAGATGATACAGTTGAGATGGCTAAAAAGAGTCACTATCAAGCCAAAAGCTACACTATTATTAGACAATATATCAGGACAACATCTTTCTTCACAATTCAAGTCAAATAAAAATGAGAAATAGGGAGTGAGGTGGCTGCTGAAACAAGGCAATCCTCTGCAGTCATGCCCTTTTCACATTAGTGTGGAGACCAGGGCTTGAGCAGGAGGCAAGTCAGAAACAGATGCAATGAAAAGCAGATCTGGGAGCAAGAGTGAACAACTGGATTTGTGTGCATTTTTTAAATTTAAATTTTATTTTTTATTGGAGTATAGTTTATTTAGAATGTTGTGTTTATTTCAGGTGTACAGCAAAGTGATTCAATTATACATACACATATATCCATACTTTTTCAGATTCTTTTCCCATTATAGCTTATTACAGATTATTGAGTATAGTTCTCTGTGCTATACCATAGGCCCTGGTTGCTTATCCATTTTATGTATAGTACTGTGTATATGTTAATCCTAAACTCCTAATTTATCCCCACTACCACCCTTTCCCTTTTGGTAACCATAACATTGTTTGCTAAGTCTGTGAGTCTGTTTCAGTTTTGTAAATAAGTTCATTTACATATGCATATATATATATATATTTAAATTACAGAGAAATGGAAATGAAATGAAAGTGGCTCAGTTGAGTCCAACTGACCCCATGGACTATGGAATTCTCCAGGCCAGAATACTGGAGTGGGATAGCCTTTCCCTTCTCCAGGGGACCTTTCCAACCCAGGGACTGAACCCAGGTCTCCCATATTACAGGTGGATTTTTTACCAGCTGAGCCACCAAGGAAGACCAGAGAACTGGGTGCAAATTCTGCTTTCTAAATCCTTGGGCAACTTAATCTCTCTAAGCTTCAATTTCTTCCTGTTTTATTATTTAATAACATGAACCCAGCAGTAGATCTCAATAGGTTGCTGCAAATAGGCTCAATTTTGAAAGAAATTTAACAAGGAAATATAAAATTCTATTCCTATGATTTAAAAAAATTATGTCTCCAAACACACAAATACAGTGGTAATTAAACACACACTTGGGAGTGGGACCAACAGAACTCTCAAAAGAAAAAAAATACACCAGCTTTGAATTGTAACACACAGAAACTTAATGGAGAACTGACTTACAGATTAAGTCACAGAGGGGAAATTTGAATTCCCAGGAAAAGATTTTTAACAACAGACAGATTAAACATTTTTATTACTCCAGAGGACTCAATGTGTAGACATATTAGAGTCTTTGGAAGATGTATCCAACCACCTTAATGGACAAGAATGAAGGAGGCTGTTTCTGGGGCTAGTACACTTCCCACTTCTGCAAGTGGTGTAGCAAAACCTGCATTTAAGGCAGGAGAGAGTAGTGAGTAAAGACACCTCCTGGAGACACATTGCCTGGGTTCAAGTCCCAAACTCTGTCCCTGACAAGCTGTGCCTTCTTTGTGCCTCAGTGCGAAATGGAGATAAAAGCAATGCCTGCCTCATATGGTTGTTACGAGGATTGAATAATTAACAAATGTAAAGCACATTAATGCAATGTAAGCTTTAGACTTTATTAGTCTAATATTTTAGACATAATTAGTCTGTTAGTAGTAGCATTTCATGGGGAGATTGTTGTAGAAGAAATCCATGCTTTAAATGAGTTTCATTGGACAATCAATAAGGGATCTGCCTCTTCTGAGATTCCAGGATCCCGTGTTTCTATATTCCCTATCTTTAAGAGATTAAAATAGCCCTTCAGTTGAGCATAGGCTGAGACACTGTTGAAAAACAAAACAAAAACAACAACAATTCATGATTCTTTAAAACAGTTTGACCACCTGTGTTTGAATATTAATGAACAGTATGTTGGAACAATTGTTCATATGATTATTTTATGACTCTCAAATAAAAAATAGCTTTCCTCAAACCAGCACTTGGGCACCTAGGGGCACCAGGGATAGAAATGGAAAGAAGAGGGAAGCGGGTGTCAAAATCAAATTCATTTCAAAAGACACCAGTTTATGCAATGACTTTACAGTGTGATGGATACAAAATGAAGGATGATCGCCTTGGGCCATGGTGAATACATCCCTTTACTGTGAACACTGAGCTTTGTTGGATATCAGGATGGCAGCCTTAATGGGCGTCCCCACTTTGAGATAATGCAATAATTCCCTTTGGCATTGCAGCTTCCTCACTGTTCTCACTCTCTTTGACTTCCCTATTCCCATCCGTTTGTGTACTACTGCTTGAATATCCCTTATAAAATGCCAATTCATCTCTACCTAATGCCTCTCACTGGCTTCCCTCACGTCTAAGGTATGACATATAAATTCTTTGTCTAGTGACTCACCAGCAACCATGGTGAAGTCTCCGCATCTTAATTCCTGTTTTCCAGCTGACCCCTGTAGTGTCTGTTAATGGTGGCTCTGTGGGCTCCATCCAGATGTACGAAATCTGAATCTCTGCAGAGGAACCCATAGA
Source organism: Bos taurus (assembly GCF_002263795.3). Classification (NCBI taxonomy): domain Eukaryota; kingdom Metazoa; phylum Chordata; class Mammalia; order Artiodactyla; family Bovidae; genus Bos; species Bos taurus. The sequence continues at coordinate 68,030,613 of NC_037330.1, forward strand.
TTAGGCAACTCAAATCAACCATCCATCCATATTTGGTCTGGCTGCCACTACAGGCGGGGGTGTGTGTTGGGGGAGGGGGGTTTCTTTTCCTTGCAGTTTTAATGGAAGGATGGTTGGCCCCAGCCCTCACATCTACCTCTCTTATCAACGGCAGAAACAGCAAGCACTTAACAAACCCGAGATTAAGGCAAATAGCCAAAGACAGCTTAGCCCTTTTCTCCGGCACTGTGTCTTCCAGCTGCACCAGAGATATAATTCATGGCAGCAAACCCGCAACTGCAAGTCTTGACAGATTAATTCCATAACAAAAATCAATCATGACACTTGTTGCCGGCATACATAATATTTTGAGCTTCCTGTCTAACACCACCGAGAAGCAGACCTCCTTGACCTTGACTACACTAAATGAATGCACGGATACATTAATGCAATCAGCTGGTCATGCATGAGCCATCATCCAGGTCTGTATAATGGTGATCAGCCTTGAGCTCTGTTTCCTAATGGAGCCTCCTAAACCAACCAAATTGCCATCCTTCATAGCAGAAAGGATGTCTCTTCTGGCTGAAAATAGGAGCTTTAGCAACATCCTGAGAAGGTCTTATTTTTCGACTGGACACCTCAGGCAGTGTATGTCACCTGATTTGCCTGCTAGCTTTTCCCTGAGCAAATATAAGCCAGCTAAGAGGAAAAAAAAAAAAAGCTCACACTGGAAATTGCAGTTTGACCACAGATAAAATACTTTCTTGTTCAGAAAACACCTTTGCTCCTCCTAGAGCCAAAGAAGGCTTCCTGGTGGCTCAGCAGTGAAGAATCTGCCTGCCAGTGCAGGAAACACAGCTTCAACCCCTAGATTGGGAAGATCCTCTGGAGAAGGAAATGGCAACCCACTCCAGTATTCTTGCCTGGTAAATCCCATGGACAGAGGACCCTGGCAGGCTACAGCCCATGGAGTTGCAAAAGAGTCAGATGCGACTTGGTGACTAAACAACATGGTCAAAGAGGCTGAACAGGAAAGGAAACATGCAGATGGCTGGCGAGCACATCACTTGTGTAAGGAGGACAACACAGACTGGAGCAGAGGACAGGGGTGGCAAGGTGGGCTGAGTGGAGGGAAGAGGAATAAGTTCTCCTCTTTAACGTTAGAGCAGTCAATGGATTAAATTAGACCTGACAACGTGAACTGCACTGGGGGGGCAGAAGAACCCTCCAGAAAGAAAAGTTATTGACTCTCCACTGGATTGCTCACCATAGTGCGGTCAAGGTGGGTGAAGACTTTCACTGTTGATGTCATCTGAGAGACAAATCTAAGTAGCCGAGAGGGAACTTCACCGAAAGTATTTTCCCAGAAACCAGAATGACTCCACGTGATTTGCCTCAGTTGGCCATTTACAGATAAAGTAAGTGATATTCGGGCTCCTCAGGAAGCAGAGCTGGTGTGGCCATTGTCCCCAGCAACCCATACCTATAGAGAAGCCTGTCTCCCCATGTGGGACAAGAAGCAACCCTGCATGATTATTCCAACTAGCCAAAGGTAGCTAAAGGACACACCTGGACTTTGATACCTTTGTGCCACATAGAAATGTCTCATTTTCAAAGCTCTTAATTTACTGTTTTATAAAATGATCCTGTGTCAAAAGGAAAGAGCTAATTAAGCATTTCATTATCTGGCTGATATAACAAAGCACACAGTGAGGGTGGAAAAAAAAATTCAGCATGAGGAAACATCTGTCCCACTTGAATCCTGAGAATTTTCCTGCCTAGGACAGCATCTGCAGATGGAGGTTTTTAAAAATTGAAAGGAAGGAATATTCAAATAGCATATTATAGAAATACCTATAGGGAATAAACTCCAGGTAAAGTTTGCTCTTCAAGCCTACACATAGAATTTACTGTTTTTAGAAATGATAGCACAGCCTCTGTGCTAAGGAAATCATGGCAAGTTGGCAGTGATTTAATGAATACAAGGAAATTATACTGAAATTTACAGTGTGTTGTCTCTCTCATGCTCAAGACTCCAAAGTGCCTTACTAACAAGCAATTAAAATGCGAAAGACCAGGGTTCGTGGGCAATGGGAAAATGTCTGCTCTTATCCCAGGAGCTTATAAATTTCTCAGAATATCTCCTTGGTTGCAGGAGGAATGTTGATTGCTGATGTGATAGCTGTCCTTGCAGCTGTTTGAACAGGCAATGAGATCTGGGATTCTCTCTAGTTAGTGGAATTTAAGAAGAAACTCCGTTTGTAGCCTTCCCATGGCAACTATAGTAAGCCAGTATGCACACAATGCGTGCACTCTGAAAATGTGCTTTCTAAAAACAGCCACTAAAGCACATCAACAAACAAAAGCCCTCAACTTATTCTTAATATAAAATGAATAAATGGCTAATGTAGAAATACAGAAAGCAAAAAGAAGAAATAAAATCAGTGTATCATCTCACCCCAGGGGGAGTTAATAGGCACAATGCCTGGTGCATAGTAGGTATTTCAGAAATATTGGTTAAATAAATATTTCCTCCCATTCTTCTCTAATGAAAATATACACATCGCTTAAATAAAAGTTAGATCGTATTGTACCTATTTTCCTGAAGCCTGATCATAAAACTGTTAGTACTAGACCAGAAATAGCTTTCCAAGTCATTAAATATTCTAACAGTTTACATGATTGCTTGGTACTACCTTTGGGAACACCTTTAAAGTAAAAATAAGTCAACATTTAGTAGCATCTTCTCTTTCTTTCACCCATTCAATAAATATTTTTTGAACACTAACTGTGTGCAAGATTCTATTCCAAACACTTTGACTTCATTAGGGAAGAGACAAAACTCTTGCCTTCAAGGAACTTACACTGTAGTTGGGGGAAACAGACCACTAAATCAAGCACAATAGCTAAATATTTGAGGATGATAAGCACTGTGGAAAAGAATAAAACAAAGCAAAGGGGACAGAGTATATCAGGGAAGCAGGGAAAGGGTATTAATTTTAAAAAATAAAGTTGAAAAAACGTCTTGAAGGAGGAGAGTGAGTTAGTCACATAGATGTTTTAGAGAAAGTGTTTCTAACAGAGGAAATGGCCAATGCAAAGGCCCTGAGGTCACAATGTAATTGTCATGTTCAAGGCATAGCAAAGCAGCTGGACAGGAGAAGAGAGTAGGACATGGTCTGAAAGGGAAAGAGGGAAGATCAAGAGTTTTGGCTTTTTCTCTGAGGGAAATTGGGATCTCCCAGAGTGTTTTGACCAGGGGAGTGATACAACCTGACTTCTGTTTTCAGGGTCTGTTGAGTGCTAAATCAGAAACAGACTTGTGGTTGCCAAGGGGGAGAAGGGCCATGGGAGGGATGGAGTGGGAGTTTGGAATTAGTAAATGCAAATTATTATATTAATATATAGGATGGACAAAAAACAAGATCCTATTGTATAGCATAGGGAGCTATTTTAATATCCTGTAATAAACCATAAGGGAAATTATATGAAAAATAATTTTAAAAAAGAGCAGAGATTGGTACCACATTGTAAATCTACTATACTTCAGAAAAATAAAATACTTGAAAGAAAAAAAAAGAATATATGGGGAAAAGGTGGGAAAAGAAATGAGTTAGGAGGCTAGTGTAAAGCAGCCACAGTGCTGGTGACTCATCCAGGGTAGGATGGTGAAAGCTAAGAAATTCCATTCTCGATGGATTTTGAAGGTGGCATCAGCAGTACATGCTGATGGGTGAGATAGGGGTGCAAGAGAAACAGCTGTGTGAGAGTCATTCGAGGTGCTTGGGCGCAGCACATGGAAGGGTAGAGCTGCCCTGTACAAGGATAGGCAGAGTTGGGGGTGGGCAGACTTCAGGGGGGAGGCCAGGATTCAGTGTGGGTTCGTGCTAAGTCTGAGGTGTCTATAGACATCTAAGTGGAGACTCTGAAGATACAGTTGGATTTAAGACCTTGGAATTCAGTGAGAGTGCAGGAAATATGAGTTTGGATTGGAGTTATAATTTAGGGTATCAGGGACATAAAGATAGCATTAGATTCAAGTGACTGGCTGAGCTCACTCCAGTGTAAGTGTGCAAAAAAAAAGAGAAAAGAATCAAAAGTGCTGAGGGGCATTCCCACATTAGTACATCCACCAAGAGAAGGTGAAGAAAGAGTAAAAAGAGATGGAGAAGAGCAACTGGTGAGCTGAGAGAAAAATCAAGTATGTGGGGTTCTGGAAGCCATGTGAAGAAAGTGTAGAAAGGGGGAAGGCACAATTAACTACATCAACTACTGCTAACAGGCTTACTGCTGTTAATCGATAGTGCCTTGTAGGAAGCTCATCCGGGGAGCCCGGCTCCTACCAACATGCATCTAAACAGCTGCTGTGTGGGTTCCATTTCACCCCTCCGTCCACTTTCCAAGCATCTGCATAGGCACCACCTGCACAACTGTACATGGCCACCCTTGCTGCTGATGGGTAAGATCAGGACCAGCAGCTGATCACTGAATGGAGCAATGTGTGTGCCATGAGTGACTTGGAGAAGGAGTTTCAGAGGAGTGGTGGTCATAAACACATGAATGTTAGGAGATTAAGAGACAATGAGAATAGAGAAAGTGAAGACAGTGCTTTGGAAGAGATTTGGTGCAAAGAAGAGCAGAGAACTCAGGCAGTGGCTGCTGGGGATGTGGGGGTTGGGAGGAATGGAAAGAACAGCAGTGTATTTGTAAGCTACTGGGAGCATCGTACCGTCCTCTCTTGCCTTGAGGTTTTCTCTTTGGTTTTCTTACTTCTGCAGCCCTACAGTCTTTTCTCCAAATATCCCCTGAGTGTGATCCTCTTATACCATAAACCAAATAATGTCATGCTCTCTTTCCTATCACACTTAAAATAAAATCCAAAGGCCCTGTCGCGATTTGTCCGATCCTGCCTGACTCACCCTTTGCCCTTTTTTCCTACCACTCATCCCTCAGATAAGCAGCTCCAGCCACGCCAGCCTCCTTGTTTTCCTTTGGAGGCACCAAGCATTCTTCCTACGCAGGGCTTTGTGCTTTCTGCTCCTTCTTGCTGGAACTCTTCCCTGCATTTTTGCAGGACTTGTCTCTGCACCTCACTCAGGTCACTACCCAATGGTCTTTTCCTCAGTCCTTGTCTGACTCCCTTAAGATCTCCCTGTCATTCACTATTTTTTTCCCATGCTTTTTTTTTTCTTTCATAACATTTGTCAGTACATGTCTTTCTGTAATTCTTTTTTTTTTAAATTTATTTATTTTAACCAGAGACTAATTACTTTACAGTATTATGGTGGGTTTTGCCATACATTGACATGAATCAGCCACAGGTATAATTCTTTATTACCATGTATCTCCCCTCCAAAATTCAAGTTCCATGAAGATAGGGACTTGATCTCATTTTATTCATGTTTCTTCCTAGTTGATACAGTAACAACTGGTACTTAGCAGGCACTCAGTAAGTGCATTTTAAACATATGAATAATTGGAAGAATACAATGAACACCTTGATTCCATTGGCAGTTGAGTGTCATTAGTTTTGAGTTCCGGTGGTCTTTGCAGATGAGTAGTGAAAATCCAGTGTGTATTTTATTTGCTGCATACATATGTACCCTAAGGATATTCTGTCCAAAGGCAAAGGACTTTTGATTCAACCTAATCATACTGTTAAGAGCATTAATTTAATGGAAAAACTCTGCCTGAAAAAAATTTAAGAAAAAATTTAAAAATTAGAGATGTCCTAGCACTGGACATGTATCGGAAGACCTGGATCCAGGTTTCTGCTCTGCTTTTTGCCAATGCTGTGTGACCGACCTTCTGTAAGTCACTGTCTCTAATTTTATATTTGTGAGAGATAATAACTCTTGTACTTCCATCATCTCTTTGCTTGAGGACCAAATGAAATATCTTGGATAATGCCAAACAAATGTGCATAAATATTTTCTCTGAATAAAAAGAAAGTGTTTGAAGCTAAGCTAAGGGGGTGAGAGAGAGAACACAGACAGTTCTGCTGCAGCATACGTACCATCTGGCTCCTTCAAATGTGTCCCTCAGGAAGAAAAATGAGACTGTTGTCAAGACTGCAGTAAAGAATCATTGCAAAAGGGATGTTTTCCAGCTTTAATAAGTCTGTGATCAAACAATCAGTTTCTGGGTAAAGGCTCCAATTTCCACCAGCTGACCTGGACGCAGGTACATTGAATAGATGTATTTAATGTCGAGAGTGTGCACGCAAAAGCGTTTCTGCCTGTGAAAAGCGGGGGAAACCATGTCCTGTAAGAATCTGGACACTCCATTTAGCTGAGGATGGAAAGAGAAACGTGCCTTCATGGACCACCCTGATGCACCCCCTGGCAAATTCCAGCCTGTCCCTTAAGTGACCAGAGGGGTATTGTAAATTCAGGATTTGTGTGTGTTAGTGGCAAAAAGAGAGGAGTTGCCTGTGAGCACATGCAGGTCAGGAAGGGCAGGGAGGAGAATAGCTCAGGGTTCCCTCTGATCTCTCCCTCCAGGTAGCATTCTGTTTCTGCTCTTACCTGCTCTGGGCCCCTCTTCCACCATTATCTTCCTTTGCTTACTCTTGTTTCAGTCCCTGTACCTCAGACTATGCGTATCCCTCTAGGCTTGCCCTGGACCTGTGTCACTCTATTTGTGGTGGTCCACATAACCAAATGAGTCTCTCAGCTTTCCAGTTGCAAATATTTATAGAGAAACCTCATTGGCCCACCTCACCTAAACACTTTGATCCTGGTCACTTAAGTCTTGGGTCACACAAAAGTCCACTTTGCTTTGGACTGCCCTTGGGAGAGATGCTTACCCCTGGTACCTCTCTGAGGTGGTACAGAGCCTGGCTGGGCCCATAGACAAAGAGTGTGGGGCTGGGCAGACTCCCTGAGAAGGGGATTGGATGGCACGGGCATTTTAAGTGATACCTGGCATAAGCGAGAGCATGTTATGTGTGTGGGTTGCCTAGCAGTCTCTTTTAGAATCATTGTTTATTCAAAGAGCAGAAGGCTGTTACTGAGAGAGACAGGTTGAGTAAGTTACTGAATATCCCACTTGGAATCTTTCTTTTCATCTTGTCTATCAATCTAAAATATTTTTTGTCACCTTAATTTATTTTTAAGGCTAACAAACTGGTTTCTAATGTGTCAAAAAGAGGTCCAGACACTAAACCCCATTAAATTGTAAGAGCTGTTTCATGGTACACATTTTATCATGTAGGCTTAGGCTGCCCAGTGTATGAACTCACACAAGTATAGAACAATGTAGGATCCTACTCCATAACACCCCTCCTTTGGTAACCAGCTACCCAACTCTGATTCAGTTCTTCTAGGCTTTTCCTAGTTCTTAGTGGTGGGAACTGGACATCAAACCATGACCTACTATTTCCAGGAATATTCTTTTGGCTGTGCAAAGCCAAGCAAGCAATCACTATAACCTAGGAAATGCTATAACCTTTTTCACCAGCCATATTAAATGTAGAGGATTCGTTGGCCAGATGGGGGCTGCCAGGACTCCCTGCTCTGACCTTCAATACCCCTGGTACTATTTTTTGGGAAAAATTAATTTTTGTGTCATCTCACAGAGATGGGAACTGAAAATGTTCTCCCTCTGGGCACTGAGCTGCCAGCACCGCTTGAGTGTACAGCTGCTCCAGGGCTTGGATAATCACGTGGCCTCCCGCGAGAGGTTCTCAGGATGAGAGTGGGGTTTGGAACTCTGCTATTAGCTTCCTGCCAGAATCTGAAGCACAAGGAAGCACTCATCCTCCCCACCCCCACACCCCAACAAACTTCTCATCGTTACAGCCAGAGGATTGAGTCTTTCAGGACAGTCTTGAAGTGGGGACTCCTATTACTTTGTCAAGGCCTGTGACCAACCCAGTTGTGTTTATTAAAAGAAGAATGAGGATGAGGAGCTCTATGGATCTATGAGGCTGATTGTGTAAGGTTGCTATGGCTCCCTTTCATTCCTAAATGTCTGGATTGGTTGTGGAAGGCAGTCGCACAGATAGGCTTCTACTGGGCAGACAGCCTTTCCATGTTTGAGAGATCACAGGTGAAAGATGGAGTTTCTCACCCCATCCAGGCAGTCTGCCTACCCACAAAGGGTGTTGGACAGCCTGAAGGGGGAGTCTCCCAATCATGTTTTTTCTAATAAGGATGAAGAAGACAATGAAGATAATATCAATAAAATTCACAGATACTCAGAGATATTAAATGACTTGGTAGGGTAATGTGGTAAATGGCCCCAGTACTAGAGAGACAGATTTCCTGTTGAGAATAAATGCAGCTGTTCAAGAGTTTCACATATGTAGAGTTTGGTTCACTCCCAATTTTTCCTGCCCCATTGCTTTTCTGACTAACTTTTAAAAGAGAGAATATTACATAAATATGTATCATATCACTTGGATGTGGAATACACAAAGAAATACAAACGGAAGCAGACTCACAGATATAGAAAACAAACTTGTGGTTCCCCAAGGGGAAGGGAATGGGGGAGGGGACAAATGTGAAGGATGGGATTAAGAGATACAAACTACTATATATAAAACAGATAAGCAACAAGGATATATTGTATAGCATAGGGAATTAGATCTATTACTTTGTAATAACTTATAATGGAATATGATCTACAAAAATACTCAATCACTATGCTGTATACTGAAAACTAATATACTATTGTAAATCAACTACAGACAGTGTGTTAGTGTTAGTCACTCAGTCGTGTCCGACTCTTTGCTGCCCCCATGGACTGTAGCCCGCTAGACTCCTCTGTCCATGGAATTCTCCAGGCAAGAATACTGGAAGGGGGAGCCATTTCCTTCTCCAGGGGATCGTCTGACCCAGGGATTGAACCTGAGTCTCCCACATCGCAGGAAGATTCTTTATTACCTGAGCCACCAGGGTACTTCAATTAAAAATAAATAAATGAAAGTGGGAACATTGACATGGATTCTAGATATTTAGGGGCTAAAAGACTCCACCTTCTTTCCATCTTGAACCACCCTCCATGTAGGATGTACTGGGGAGTTTGAATGAGATTTACTAGCAGGAAATGCCCTTGAAGACTGCCTGTGTTTACTTTTCAGATGTGTGACAATGGCAAAAGAATGCACACATCTTTGCAGAAAGGATGGCATCATAGGTTCTGAGACTTGGCTGCCATGTACAGGTGGGCAGTTGGGCACTGCAAAAACTAAATGAAGAATGAGCATATTAAATAACATGCCCAGGTCATGGGACTGGTTAAGGGTCAGAATTCCTTGCATAGTGCCCGAAAACCAGTAGACTACCAGTAAATAGTTACTGAATGAATGAAAAACAGAGTCCAAATCCAACTTTCCATTCCAAGGACAATATTGTTTCCATTTGGATAGTGTCTGGTTCCATCTTAAAAGTCTTTCATTAATCAGCATTGAGAGAACAGGCACTCTTAATTTTCCATGTTATCTCTGAAACAGAAATGTCATGTTTTGATAGTAAGTAATCCCATCAGAACCATGCTAGTATGACGTTGGTAGGAACTTTGTCAATCTGAGCCCCCTCCCCATCGTGGGTAAACAGCAGGCCACAGTCGGCCTGGAATTTCTTTTACTTTTGTCAATGGAATAACAAGTGAGTGTAAAAAGAGGTTCAGTGAATATTGGGGGGAAAAAAGGAATCCCACTTGAAATGATTGTGTTGCTGTGAGTATGCTGTATGGACCAAAGTGTCAGTCTTCCATGCTGAGAAGAGCAGTGTGGTCAGATAAGGAAACACAACTCATAATTGAGTGGGATCATTCCTGAGATTCATCAGGTAAGTTAATTCAGGATGCTTCATGGTTTAAAGACCACTGATCACCATGGAATATCACTCTAATGCAACCTGCCACAGCTTAGAGTTTACCATAAAGTTAAATAACCTCTCCAAGGATGTTATCTTAATCAAGTAGCATAAAAGAACTTGTTTACTAGTAAGGCAGGCCCTGAGCAAGGGTGGCGAGAGCACTGGATAAGCACTCTACTTAGTATTTAATAAGGGGAAAATGGTTTAATAAAGTCTTTTTTGCATTTAAAAACCCTGAGAAATTCTCCCTCTCTCTTTCTCCCTATTGCTCTGTCTTACTCTCAGTCTTTCTGCCTCCCACCTTTTATTTCTCTTCCCCCTCTTGTTTTCTTTCTTGAGCTCACTGTGTCAGTGAAGTCTCTCATGCAACTCTTCATGCAAGAAATGGAGCCATTGTGCCCATTTAAAGTTTATAAACTTCTTCCCCTTGGTTTATTTCAGTAGCAGTCACTCTTCTCCTCATCTTTTTGAACAACAGAATAAAATTTGTTTCTTATGAGTGCAGGCAAATGCTTTACTACCTACTACAAGTCTTCTGGCTTGCCTACGAATTTTGGGAATTGAAGTGGGGAAAACTCTGACATAGAACATATGAATGGGCAGAGGCAGAGGGTGCCAGAAACATGCCCAAAATCTATGTTTCTGCTTCCCAGGCCAGAACTGATTTATTAAACCATGTAGGTATGCAAGAGGCCATCACAGCTCTAATGCGATATGTTAATTCTGACAGGTGAGAGAAGGGTTCAGTTTCATTTCACGTCTGTTTCCTTCCATCTTCCTTTCATTATGATATCACATAGCCAACAGCAGGCAGCACATAGATGGGGGCCGGGACCAAGTGATGCACCATTCTCAGGAGGCCTGTATCCATGAAGGGACTCATCACAGACAGCCAGTGGTCTGGTCCAGACTGGGATTAGATTTTTCAGCTTCTCAAGCTTCAGCATACCTCTTGTTTAAAGCGGAGGAATTGGTCTAAAGTGTTAAAAGATCTGAGCCCGAAGTATGGTTTTAATTATTCTGTTCACCTAGCATCCATCACCAGCACAGCGCCTCTGATTTTCCCTTTTATGTATATATTGTCTTAAAGTTCCCATTCACCCATACGTTTTAGTAACTTAAAATGGAATAAGTGTTGTCACATATCACATTTGAATGGTGTCTCTGTCATATAAAAGCATACAGTCCTCTCAATGGGGTAGCATGAAAAATAATTCCTTAATTAGTTTAGGTTGTAGTTGTATGTGAGGGTTTGTGAAGTGTGTAAAGGAAGATAGGAGTTGAGAAGTGTTAGAAAATTTGACAGGGACACACTGTTATATTTAAAATGGATAACCAATAAGGACCTACTGTATAGCACCGGGAACACTGCTCAATGTCATGCGGCAGCCTAGATGGGAGGGGAGTTTGTGAGAGAATGGGTACATGTGTATGTACCCAACTCATATATGACTGAGTCCTTTTGCTGTCCACCTGAAACTATCACAACTTTGTTTTTTGGCTATTCTCCAATATAAAATTTAAAGTTTTTTTTTTTTAATTATTAATTTAAGCAAAAAAAGAAGTTTCTGGTAAGGAACTTATTTCTTAAGATTGTCACTTTTTTGAGCAGTTTATTATCAGTTATATACATAGACTTCAAAATGACCATTCAGTAGCCACATTCAGGTAATTTTACCCTGTAAATGAACTTGAGGGCTAGGTGAAAACTAGATCTTCCCTGGAACCAGGCAGAAGTGCCCTTGTTAACCCTACAGCCTGTGGGTGATGCATTTTCAACCATGTCCCACATGAACAGGTCACGTGGAGAAAACATCATCTTGTTTAGAGCCATTTTCATAGTTTAAACAACAAATCCTACAGCCCAGAGGTTACTTGTGGGGCATAAGGTCGGTGAATAGAATACCAATCTAGAGAGGCTTACAAATCTGGAGAAAATTACCTTCAACTACACAAAAAGCATTATGAATTTCAAGAAAACCCTTCTTATTTTTAGAATTCTATGACTAACACTCTACTTAACCTTGAGATGCAGATATTCCAGGAGCTATGGTGTGGCCCAGCATTGGCATATCTAATGATAAAGCTGTTTGTCAGAGACAGATATATATGAGAGCTATTATGTTAAGATTAAGGAAGAAAAATATACGTAGGCGAGAAAGCAAATCAAGCTTTGTATTTTGATCTGAGAGAGACTGAAAGACATTTTCTAAGGCAAAGAATTTTCCTAAGTTCCTTTTGTTTGAATGAATTGTCCTCCTCCTACACTTTTGAAGCCTATTTTGGGTGCCAATTATAAGTTTAGAAAAGCTTTTCAGTGGTATGGTTTTTACTTGATGAGACTGAGTTTTCCCTCTGGTTTTCGCTTCTGACGCACATGTATGACCTTTCAGCTTAAGTTTTACAACCTTTTAAAGCAAAGCCTTGTCTGAGATATTCAAGAACGTGCTGCCTCCAGCTGGGAGTGAGCGGGTCTCTGGCCCTGCCCTGAATGACTGAATCAGGCTGTTGTTGTTCAGTCACTAAGGCATGTCCAAGTCTTTGTGACACCATGAACTGCAGCAGGCTAGGCTTCCTTGTTCTTCACCATCTCCCAGAGTTTGCTCAAGTTAGTAATGCCATCCAACCATGTCATCCTCTGTTGTCCCCTTCTCCTCCTGCCCTCAATCTTTCCTAGCATTGAGGTCTTTTCCAATGAGTGAGTTCTTTGCATCAGGTGGCCAAAGTATTGGAGCTTCAGCTTCAGCAGCAGTCCTTTCAGTGAATATTCAGGGTTGATTTCCTTTAGGATGGACTAGTTTAATCTCCTTGTAGTCCAAGGGACTCTCAAGAGTCTTTTCTCCAGCACCACAATTCTTTGGCACTCAGCCTTCTTTATGGCCCAGCTCTCACATCCGTACCTGACTATAGGAAAAACCATAGCTTTGACTATATGGACCTTTGTTAGCAAAGTGATCTCAGCTTTTTAAATATGCTGTCTAGGTTTGTCGTAGCTTTTCTTCCAAGGAGCAAGCACCTTTTAATTTTCTCTCTCACCATCCTCTGTGATTTTGGAGCCCAAGAAAATAAAATATGTCACTGTTTCCACTTTTTCCCCATCTAGCTGCTATGAAGTGATGGGACTGGACTTTTGGCCTGTTTATACTTTTCATGGGATTCTCAAGGCAAGGATACTGGAGGGGTTTGCCCTTCCCTTCTCAACTGAATGAGGTTAGAACTCACATTTGGAGTCAGTGTCAGGAGAGTGCTTGTGTAGTATGGACAGCATGAAGGAAGGTGTTATAGCTGGAACTTCCTTATCTGAGGTGAAGTAACTTGGAGTTGTAGGCTGTTAATATCTCTATGAGCTTATTTCTCCTCTTCACTTCCCTCCCCTTTAAAGGAGGGACATAAAAACCAGCAATGCATCCCGTACCCATGTGAGATCTCCTGGTAATTCCCCAGGTCCTTTAAGATACCTCCTTTGCTCCATTTGAGCTCTTTCTAGGCCCTCAGTATCAGACTAAGGAAATCAGAAGGAAGACTGAAGGTGTTCAGGGTCATTTCCAGGGATAGAAAATATGAATCTCCAACAACATAAAGAAGATCAGAAGAGAAAGAATGTTGACCCAAGAAGACAGTGGAGAACAACAGAGTTAGACAGAGGCTGACTGGAGGCATGAGGAAGTAGAACATTTAGACAATTAAAACAGAAAGAAATTTCTAAGGGAATTCTTGTGTTAGAGATGACCTCCCAATATTCTGCCCCCCTGATTAGGACTGCATTTTATCATCATTACTCCCCAAAACTGTTACCAGAAACCTTTGGGGTATTAAACACTGCTTTTACATAATTTCCATTTACTTAAACTTTTGTTGTATTGGTGGTGGTAAAATGTGTATAATATAAAATTTGAAATTTTAACAATTCTTCAGGTACAATTCAATTCAGTGGTATTAATTACGTTCACAATGTTGTGTAACCATCAATTTCTAAAATGTTTTATCTCCCTAAATAGAATATCTAATGATTAAGCAATAACTTACCATCCTTCCTCTCCCCAACCCCAGTCTCTGGTAACCTCTAATCGACTTTCTATCTCTGTAAATTTGCCTATTGAAGATATTTCATGTAAGTGAAACTATACATCTGTCCTTTCGCATATGGCTTATTTCACTAACCAAAATGTTTTCAACTTTCATCCATATGGTAGCATGTATCAGAACTTCATTCTTTTTTATGGATAAATACCATACCATTACATGTGTATACCACGTGGTACTCATCTATTCATCTGTGATGAACATTTGGGTTGTTTCTACATCCTGATGCTTGTGAATAAGGTCAAAATTAACCAAACTTTTAAAACTTATAATAGCCATTTGCTAACAAGTTGTTCTTCCTTGCAAGTGTATTTCTTTAAGGGACAGCTTTATAATACCTTTTCTGGGGAAAAGAATTTCCAGATCATCTTGAATGCTTAGTACGGTGGGAACCACATTCTTGTTTTGAAGTCAGCAAATCACTTCTGACCCTGTCCTAGTCGCACCAAGATGTGGGACATCACACCCCAAGATGACTGTGCTAGAACCCCGAATGGAACTGTGTGATAAACAGTGCTCAGTGTTGAGTCCAACAACAGAAGAGAGATTCCAAGAAAATAACGATTGGCTGACTCATACCTGAGAGTTAACTGGTGAACTATGTGGCTTTAGAGCTAATCACGAGTCAGTCAGAGATTCATACAGGAGACAAAACTCTAAAAATAGTTAAAGCAACAAGGAATTTAAGATGGAGAATTGGTTCCTTTCAAAGTTCTCCGAAGGACTTATGGGGCGGGTACTAGAAGGTTCTAGTGTTCTCAAACCATTCTCCAGTGATTCCCAGGGTCACTACCATCACTGGAGGAAAGGACTCATGCTTTTGTCTCCTGTGATCCAGGGTTCTGGACCTAGAATCATTGCAGCTGATGCCGCTCCTGCCTTGACCATCTCTGTGACACTTGTCTGCAATGTCTACAGAGTTGGAAAAATGGATTCTGGGTCGTATCTGCAAGAATTCTACAACTTTTTCACATTCTGTAACTTTGTTTGCCTGCAGAAGCAGCAAAATGGACCATCTGTCTCACTTTCACCTAAGTTCCTTTACTCGGATCTTGGGAGCATTTGCTCAAACATAGTAGAACAAACTAGAGTAACATTGCACTTTTCTCTCCCCAGATAAGTCTGATGAACACCAAAGACAATTTAGGCTGAATCGAAGGTTACTCATTGAGGGATAAATTGGGATATTGGGATTGACATACATTCATACTATTATATATAAAACAGATAACTAGTAAGGACCTACTGTATAGCACAGGAACTCTTCTTCTCAATACTCTGTAATGACCTACATGGAAAAGAATCTAAAAATGAGTGAGAAAAAAGTGGATATACATAAATAACTGATTCACTTCACTTTATAATAGAAACATACAACATTTTTAATCAATTATACTCCAATAAAAAATATTTTAAAGAAAGGTCGTGCATCCCCTGATGTAGTTTTCTTTCTTTTTCAACAGAATAAAAGTAGAAATAGGTTGGGAGTTCCCTGGTGGCCTCGTGGTTAGGATTCCTGGCTTTCACTGCAATGGCCTGGCTCAGGGAACTGAGATCCCACAAGCCACACTGTGTAGTAAAATAAAGTAGAGATAGATTGGATTCTCTAGGGCTGTTCACTGTTATTTGAAGTTCAGAAAGGAAATCGAAAGTTCAGAAAGAGATCTCATTGCTTTGTAAATAATTTTTTAAATTACAAACTTAGAGATGGTGATGATATGTAGTAGTATTTCCACAGTTCAGTTCAGTCACTCAGTCGTGTCTGGCTCTTCGAGATCCCATGAACCACAGCATGCCAGGCCTCCCTGTCCATCACCAACTCCCGGAGTTTACCCAAACTCATGTCCATTGAGTCGGTGGTACCATCTAACCATCTCATCCTCTGTTGTCCCCTTTTCCTCCTGCTTTCAATCTTTCCCAACATCAGGGTCTTTTCAAATGAGTTAGCTATTCAAATCAGGTGGCCAAAATACTGGAGTTTCAGCTTCAACAGCAGTCCTTCCAATGAACACCCAGGACCGATTTCCCTTACGATGGACTGGTTGGATCTCCTCGCCATCCAAAGGACTCTCAAGAGTCTTCTCCAACACCACAGTTCAAAAGCATCAATTCTTTGGTGCTCAGCCTTGTTTATAGTCCAACTCTCACATCCATATATGACCACTGGAAAAACCATAGCCTTGACTAGACAGACCTTTGTTGACAAAGTAATGTCTCTGCTTTTGAATATGCTGTCTAGGTTGGTCATAACTTTCCTTCCAAGGAGTAAACGTGGTAGTGAATTTAAAATGAGTGTCTGGGTCTGCATAAGCAGATAGAGAACTCCGTGATTTTGGAGAGGAGTTTCTCCTTGGGAAACTTGGATGGAGTTTTTCCACAATAGAAGACTTAGCATTTCAGTCAGAGCCCACAAAGCTCTGGAATGAACCTCACAGTTTTTGAGGAAGGGTTCTAAGTCAAGGGCTCTGAACACAGATCTGCCTCTTTCTAGAAGGATGCAAATTTTCCTCATGTCAAAAGGGCTTGAAAGTATCCCTTCTACCTAACTTTCTCTCAAAAGATGTTGAAAAGCCCAGTAGGAGCTTTGATAGTATTTTATAAAAACAGGAAAAAGCTATCCATATAGATGCAAAATTCCACATGAATCATAAACTTATCTTTATTGCCTGTGTATAAAATAGCAGTCTTGCTGCAGCCCTCCTGGGGATTGGTCTACTGTATGTGTTGTAAGTGTGTGGGTGGGGGAGGAGTACTTCTGCTTCCCTCCTTGGGGACATCTGCTAGAGTGTCACTGGTTAGTGAGTTTGGAAAGAGCAGAGCAGGCATGACTGAGCACTTCCTCTCTCTCTCTCAAAGCTGGCTTCCCTCAGGAAGTACACAATCTGCTTTGTCCCTCCGTGTTTACAGTTTTGCAGGGAGGAGGTAAGAGCCTTTAATGTTCAGTTGCAGTCCACCATTCCTGAGGACTTTATTCTTTGAAGTTCAGTTTCTCCTTGGGAATTCACAAGGGAGATGGCTTAAGTCCGAATATGCAGCAGTGTTTTTTTTACCAGAGAGTCTTTAGGTTGCAGAATCAGTAAAGAGCTAAATTAGCCATGGTGATGGAAATGATTTAGGTTGGGGAATCAAATGACAGAGCAAATCAGCCTTGGGTATAGAATGACCTTGTAGTGTCCTCTCCTATTCTATTCTAGCCAACTTCAGAGTTTTCTGGAACAAAATTGAAACTGCCCACTAGTGGTTGGTAAAGGGTGATTTCTTCCTTCCATGAAATAACCTTAGCCCTGATCGACCCTTAGGTTAGGGAATATTCAAAGAGAAACTAATTTTTCTAGCTTCAGATTTCTGTAAGATGAAACCTCAATTAATCAATGCAGCTGGGGGCATTAAGTTCACAATGTTAAGTTCCTTCCTCTCCCTGGGGTCTTTGGAGGCTGTAAGTGACTGAATGTATAAATTATGCTCTGGTTTGCTCCTCCCTTGTAGGACAAGCCTGTGGCTATTCATCAATTCCAATGATTGTGTACAGATAAATAAGGGAGTGTTGGTCACTCAGTCCTGCGGACTGTGTGACCTCATGAACTATAGTCTGCCAGGCTCCTGTGAACATGAGATTTTCCAGGCAAGAATCCTGGAGTGGGTTGCCCCTGTGGATGGATAAGTCTGTTTAAATCAGGACAAAGTATGACAACACCCACTTGGCCAGTAGATAGACCTAAATCACCAGTCTCTAATATCAGCTTCCATCAATAATCTGCCTGCCTTTTGAGTCTCTCATTTATTTTGTTTCCTTTACCTACTTATAGGATTCTTTAGAATAAGATCTGAGTGTCCATATGAAATTTCTAATATCCAGTGGTGGCTTTTGAGCTTAGAAAGAAATTGGTCTTATTTATATTTACCTGGGTTTTAAACTAATTATTAGTTGATTAAAATCAATCATAATTTTAAAATCCGGTTTTCTTTCAGCCTTTAACTAGCAAGTCTTGTTATTCTAGTTATTAACTTAGTAATTTTGGCATAAAATAGAAACAATTTATCAATGTCCATTAACTCAAGATAACAGACTAAATTTGCTGTGACTGTTGTCAATTGGACCACTCCATCCATCATTACTTGCTCTACAAAAATCAATCCTAAATGAACTCTTGAAATACTGTGTTTTTTTGCCAGTGGCCTGGCATCAGCAGTGGGCTCTGCAGAGACACTGCAGCAGGAAGGGGCTTTTCCTCTTGAAAGGCTCCTGTACAAATGCAGTTTCTTCATGTGCCCATCTACCGTGCTGTGAGTGGCTTCTCCAAAGTCTAGAAATTTCTGTGAAGATTGATTCTCCACGTCCAGCTCCTCGTGTGTGGGTGGTTCCTCCAGCGCCGCTGCCACTGTGTACACTGGAAGCCAGCATCTCTCCTCAGAGCCCCCTCAGGTTTCCTAGCAGGATGCCTCTGGTACGAGATCCCTGTAAACAGCTTTCCCTTGTATCTTAGAGAGTGGATTTCTGGAAAGTTTTACCAGTAGAGCTCCACAGCGACTTCTCTTCCATCCAGTGAGACATCTTCACCGAGGTCTGGATCTCAATCCAGGGTAGGCCTCCTCCAGTGTGCTCTTACTCATCTTGGTGGCCTATAGTCCATGGTTGAAAAGAGTCAGACACGACTTAGTGACTAAACAACAACAAAGGATAAGACTGCTTCCTATATTCCTTTATTCTTTATGGTGCTTTTTCCTTCTTACTAGACAATCCCTTCTTCAATCTCCCTTTGTAGAAATAACTCTTTTAAACTTTGCCTGCAACAATTTCTGCACAAATTTTTTCTCTTGATTGGACCCTGACCTATACATACCCTTTTAAACAAGGAGTCCTCTTTACAGACTTAATTAATAAAATATAGACTTTTCAACTTCATTTGTATACTGAATATATTTAATTTTCTTTTATAACATTTAAAATGCCTGATAGGGAAAACTGAAAATCCTAACCAGCAAAATCTCAAATACT
This sequence comes from Bos taurus, assembly GCF_002263795.3. Lineage (NCBI taxonomy): Eukaryota > Metazoa > Chordata > Mammalia > Artiodactyla > Bovidae > Bos > Bos taurus. Next base: position 68,049,495 of record NC_037330.1, read on the forward strand.
TAAGCAATCCTTATAAATTTAATAAGTTAAACTTTTATAGGAAATTTTGAATTCACATAAGCATTCCAATTTGTTGATAGCCAACTTCTTATAGAGACTTCAGTTTAAATCATAATTCTAAAATCAATTACTAATTTAATTTTGGCAATAGAAGGCTAATCTTCCAGATATGATATTCCAATTATCTTAAATACTATAATCATTTTTTTCTAGTACACTCTTTTTTAACCTTTTAATCAAGATATAATTGACATATAACATTATATTAGTTTCAAATATACAATGTAATGATTCAATATATATACGATCATTTTAAATAAAAAATATGGATTAGCTTGAACAATAGCAGTATTTACACTGTAGTTTTGAGTTGCTTATTCATTCTTTACTTATTTCCAAATCTTCCCAGAGTGGAAAAGATATTTAGTTAACTATGAGACAATTTAATCTCTAGTTAGCTAAGGTTATTGTGTCGGTAATTCATATTCATGTTATACTCACCATCTTAGACAGGAAAAGCCTTACCCTTTTTTTAAATTTTTATTTATTTATTTTTTTACCCTTTTTTAAAAAAAATAATTTTGGCTGTACTAGGTCTTAGTTGCAGCTGGTGGGATCTTCCTTTGTGGCATGCAAAATCTTAGCTGCTGCGTGAGAACTCTTAAGATCCCACAGGCTTGCAAAATCTAGTTCCCTGACCAGGGATTAAATCCTGGCCCCCTGCATTGGGAGTGCGAGTCTTACACACTGGACCACCAGGGAAGTCCCCAGTCTTATTTATTGATCAAGATTTTGAGACCACAGGGGAGATATAGGGGCAAAATTTCTGAAGCATATACAGATACATTTAGTTCTTTTTAAAAATTATTCCCCTATGTCAGTAAGGAACTTGAAGGTCACGCCTCTACCAATTCTTTCATGTGATTTGGGTAACAGGAATTCTATATTTTCACTCAAATTTCAATTGTGCATGTGTGCTAAGTTGTTTCAACTCGTGGCCAACTCTGCCACCCTATGGACTCGAGGCCGCCAGGCTCCTCTATCCAAGGGATTCTCCACGCAAAAAGACTGGAGTGGATTGCCATGCCCTGCTCCAGGTGATCTTCCTGACCGAGGGATCAAACTCATGAGACTTAACAGACAAACCCGCACTGGCATGTTGGTTCTTTAGGTTCAGTTCAGTCGCTCAGTCGTGTCCGACTCTTTGTGACCCCATGAATCACAGCACACCAGGCCTCCCTGTCCATCACCAACTCCCAGAGTTCACTCAGACTCACGTCCATCAAGTCAGTGATGCCATCCAGCCATCTCATCCTCTGTCGTCCCCTTCTCCTCCTGCCCCCAATCCCTCCCAACATCAGAGTCTTTTCCAATGAGTCAACTCTTCGCATGAGGTGGCCAAAGTACTGGAGTTTCAGCTTCAGCATCATTCCCTCCAAAGAAATCCCAGGGCTGATCTGCTTCAGAATGGACTGGTTGGATCTCCTTGGAGTCCAAGGGACTCTCAAGAGTCTTCTCCAACACCACAGTTCAAAAACATAGATTCTTCGGTGCTCAGCTTTCTTCACAGTCCAACACTGACATCCATACATGACCACTGGAAAAACCATAGCCTTGACTAGACGGACCTTTGCTGACAAAGTGATGTCTCTGCTTTTCAATATGCTATCTAGATTAGTCATAACTTTTCTTCCAATGAGTAAGCATCCTTCAATATCATGGCTGCAGTCACCATCTGCAGTGATTTTGGAGCCCCCAAAAATAAAGTCTGTCACTGTTTCCACTGTTTCCCCATCTATTTCCCATGAAGTGATGGGACCAGATGCCATGATCTTCGTTTTCTGAATGTTGAGCTTTAAGCCAACTTTTTCACTCTCCACTTTCACTTTCATCAAGAGGATTTTTAGTTCCTCTTCACTTTCTGCCATAAGGGTGGTGTCATCTGCATATCTGAGGTTATTGATATTTCTCCCAGCAATCTTGATTCCAGCTTGTGTTTCTTCCAGCCCAGTGTTTCTCATGATGTACTCTGCATATAAGTTAAATAAACAGGGTGACAATATACACGCTTGATGTACTCCTTTTCCTATTTTTAACCAGTCTGTTGTTCCATGTCCAGTTCTAACTGTTGCTTCCTGACCTGCATACAAATTTCTCAAGAGGCAGGTCAGGTGGTCTGGTATTCCCATCTCTTTCAGAATTTTCCAAAGAAGCAAGAAGAGATAAGAAAGCCTTCCTCAGCGATCAATGTAAAGAAATAGAGGAAAACAACAGAATGGGAAAGACTAGAGACCTCTTCAAGAAAATGAGAGATACCAAGGGAATATTTCATGCAAAGATGGGCTTGAAAAAGGACAGAAATGGTATGGACCTAACAGAAGCAGAAGATATTAAGAAGAGGTGGCAAGAATACACAGAAGAACTGTACAAAAAAGATCTTTACGACCCAGATAATCATGATGGTGTGATCACTGACCTAGAGCTAGACATCCTGGAATGTGAAGTCAAGTTGGCCTTCGAAAGCATCACTACGAGCAAAGCTAGTGGAGGTGATGGCATTCCAGTTGAGCTATTTCAAATCCTGAAAGATGTCACTGTGAAAGCGCTGCAATCAATATGCCAGCAAATTTGGAAAACTCAGCAGTGGCCACAGGACTGGAAAAGGTCAGTTTTCATTCCAATCCCAAAGAAAGGTGATGGCAAAGAATGCTCAAACTACCACACAATTGCACTCATCTCACACGCTAGTAAAGTAATGCTCAAAAATCTCCAAGCCAGGCTTCAGCAATACGTGAACTGTGAACTTCCAGATGTTCAAGCTGGTTTTAGAAAAGGCAGAGGAACCAGAGATCAAATTACCAACATCTGCTGGATCATGGAAAAAGGAAGAGAGTTCCAGAAAAATATTTATTTCTGCTTTATTGACTATGCCAAAGCCTTTGACTGTGTGGATCACAATAAACTGTGGAAATGTGCTAGTAATGGTACCTTAAAGATGACACAGAAGCTGGAATCCTGCTGCCTGATTAAAAAAAAGTAGTAGGATTGTGAAGTGAGCTTAGGGAGAGTGTGTAAATATTTTCTTCCATTTCCATTATATCTGTATTTCTGAAATCAGGTGAAACACGGTGAACAACTGGACAGGCCCCATGAAGACTGAGAGTTCAGATCTGGTTATTATTACTCTTTATGCTATCTAATCTGTTTACATCTCACCCTAAGGTAAGACTGCTTCTCATATATGCTATTTCTATATTCTTTAGAGTTGTCTTCTCTTTGTTTCCTTGGTCACTATTCTTCGGGACCACTGAGACCTTCTGTATTTGACTTGTAGCCCTTTGGTTTGTCATCAGGATCCAAAACCTGGCCTCATCCTTTTCCCAGGGTCTCAGAGTAGCTTACATATCTTTACCTTTTTAAATTGCCATTTATTGAATACTTTATCTTCTAGGCTCTGTGATAGTCACATGACATAAATTATCTCTTTTAACTCTCACCATGAGGAAGGTATTTTCACCACATTTTTATAGATGAAGAAACTGAGACACACACACACGCACAGACACATGCATGACTACATTGTGCTAGGTGCTCTGCAAGGTGCCAGGAATGGACAGCTGACAACACAGGTGTCCCTGTCTTTTAGAGTTTATGGCACGGTGGGGGAGGGGTGATATGCATTTTATATATATATACATATATACACACACACACATCAGTTCAGTTCAGTTGCTCAGTCATGTCCGACTCTTTGTGACCCCATGAATCGCAGCATGCCAGGCCTCCCTGTCCATCACCAACTTCCAGAGTTCACTCAGACTCACATCCATTGAGTCAGTGATGCCATCCAGCCATCTCATCCTCTGTCGTCCCCTTCTCCTCCTGCCCCCAATCCCTCCCAGCATCAGAGTCTTTTCCAATGAGTCAACTCTTCGCATGGGGTGGCCAAAGTACTGGAGTTTCAGCTTTAGCACCATTCCTTTCAAAGAAATCCCAGGGCTGATCTGCTTCAGAATGGACTGGTTGGATCTCCTTGGAGTCCAAGGGACTCTCAAGAGTCTTCTCCAACACCACAGTTCAAAAGCATCAATTCTTCAGTGCTCAGCTTTCTTCACAGTCCAACTCTCACATCCATACATGACCACTGGAAAAACCATAGCCTTGACTAGACGAACCTTTGTTGGCAAAGTAATGTCTCTGCTTTTGAATATGCTATCTAGGTTGGTCATAACTTTTCTTCCAAGGTGTAAGCGTCTTTTAATTTCATGGCTGCAGTCACCTTCTGCAGTGATTTTGGAGCCCAGAAAAATAAAGTCTGACACTGTTTCCACTGTTTCCCCATCTATTTCCCATGAAGTGATGGGACCGGATGCCATGATCTTAGTTTTCTGAATGTTGAGCTTTAAGCCAACTTTTTCACTCTCCACTTTCACTTTCATCAAGAGGATTTTTAGTTCCTCTTCACTTTCAGCCATAAGAGTGGTGTCATCTGCATATCTGAGGTTATTGATATTTCTCCTGGCAATCCTGATTCCAGTTTGTACTTCTTCCAGTCCAGCGTTTCTCATGATGTACTCTGCATATAAGTTAAATAAGCAGGGTGACAATATACAGCCTTGATGTACTCCTTTTCCTATTTGTAACCAGTCTGTTGTTCCATGTCCAGTTCTAACTGTTGCTTCCTGACCTGCATACAGATTTCTCAAAAGGCAAATCAGGTGGTCTGGTATTCCCATCTCTTTCAGAATTTCCCACAATTTATTGTGATCCACACAGTCAAAGGCTTTGGCATAGTCAATAAAGCAGAAATACATGTTTTTCTGGAACTCTCTTGCTTTTTCCATGATCCAGCAGATGTTGGTAATTTGATCTCTGGTTCCTCTGCCTTTTCTAAAACCAGCTTGAACATTTGGAAGTTCACGGTTCACATATTGCTGAAGCCTGGCTTGGAGAAATTTGAGCATTACTTTACTAGCATATGAGATGAGTGCAATTGTGTGGTAGTTTGAGCATTCTTTGCCATCGCCTTTCTTTGGGATTGGAATGAAAACTGACCTTTTCCAGTCCTGTGGCCACTGCTGAGTTTTCCAAATTTGCTGGCATACTGAGTGCAGCACTTTCACAGCGACATCTTTCAGGATTTGAAATAGCTCAACTGGAATGCCATCACCTCCACTAGCTTTGCTCGTAGTGATGCTTTCGAAGGCCAACTTGACTTCACATTCCAGGATGTCTAGCTCTAGGTCAGTGATCACACCATCATGATTATCTGGGTCGTAAAGATCTTTTTTGTACAGTTCTTCTGTGTATTCTTGCCACCTCTTCTTAATATCTTCTGCTTCTGTTAGGTCCATACCATTTCTGTCCTTTTTTGAGCCCATCTTTGCATGAAATGTTCCCTTGGTATCTCTCATTTTCTTGAAGAGGTCTCTAGTCTTTCCCATTCTGTTGTTTTCCTCTATTTCTTTGCATTGATCGCTGAGGAAGGCTTTCTTATCTCTTCTTGCTATTCTTTGGAACTCTGCATTCAGATGCTTATATCTTTCCTTTTCTCCTTTGCTTTCACTTTTCTTCTTTTCACAGCTATTTGTAAGGCCTCCCCAGACAGCCATTTTGCTTTTTTGCGTTTCTTTTCCATGAGGATGGTCTTGATCCCTGTTCCGCCATTTTGCTTTTTTGCATTTCTTTTCCATGGGGATGGTCGTGATCCCTGTTCCTGTACAATGTCATGAACCTCTGTCCATAGTTCATCAGGCACTCTATGTATCAGATCTAGGCCCTTAAATCTATTTCTCACTTCTACTGTATAATCATAAGGGATTTTATTTAGGTCATACCTGAATGGTCTACTGGTACATATATATATATATTCTGTAATCAACATAGAATTCAACCAAGGACTGCAGGGTAAGGAAGGCTTCTGTATTTTAACTCAACTCCAGTATGTTTGCTAGTAAAGCAAACATAAAGTTTCAATTAGTTGAGAACTGTTAAAAGTATATGAATCCGACAGAATTGGATTCAAATCCTAGCTCTATTTTTCAATATCTGTATTAACCTATCTGAGCTTCAATTTCTGCATTTGCAAAGTGGAAGTGGTGATGATGATGACAGAGATCTCATAAAGGATTAAGTAAGGTGATATATATATATAGATATTTAGTACAGTGTCTGGCATCTAGATTTATTTCCTTTTCTGTTCCACGTGCTTTTGTCCAATTTTGTCGTTCATCTTTGTTGGCATGTCTTATCTCTTGATTTCCAGTCCCCTTCCTTTTGAAAAGACCTTGGAACCTGCATGCAAATAAGATTCCTAAAGGTGCATTCTCAAGCCCAAACTCCCTAAATTGGGTATGTAGATTAGATGCCCGTCTCACAAAGGACCCTTATGAGAAAAAGTTCCTCACAATGAGACAAAGATTCACAAACAAACAAACAGAAAAGCTTATCTCCCACTGCACCCTTGCCAGTTAGCTGGCTTTTTGCAGCCGGGAGTGATTGCTTGGGATTCTACCATTTTTAGGAAAGTTTAGAGGTTTCTGCTCATTGCCATTCATCATGCAGCGCCCTCTGCTCTCTGTGCAGGTTGTAGCAACCTCACTGCGCCTGCCAGCTCAGGATGCAATTACTGCCAATTGCACTGGGACATTTTGTATGAAAGAATGCCCTGTGACAGAACACACAGAGGGAAGCAAAACACTGATTATTTAATTTGCATTGTTTTTCCATGGAACTAAAGAAACTCCCTTCTGCAAGGAACATGGAGACAAAATGATTAATATAGAACAGCCAGAATAGAATGAAATAAACCTAGTTGCTTAAAAGAGTGAGGGAAACTCAGGGAAGCAGAAGCAGTCATAAAAAACCATGTTATTTAAATAATACTATATCTCTCCTGCCTTATCATTCTGATTACATTCAACTAATCTACAAAATTGAAAGGTAATGAGCAGTATTTCCTTAAAGCACATTAAATAATAGTGTCAAGATGCAAATTTATTCATTAAGTATAGATGAGTATATTAAATATTCATGAATTGTTGCTCACAGTATATAATTAATCCCATGGTCTTTGTGTCCAAAGAACTGAGAGAATAAAGGGGTTGTACCACCACTATAATAAAATGATATCGTTCCTAAAAATAACCCTCAGGACAAAGATCAGACACCCAGCAGATCACAGTCTGGAACTTCATTTTATCAATACATTACATTGTGTTTTAATAGAAACACAGCTATCTGATGACATACAATTTATTTTTCCAACTCCTGTTGACTGAAAATCTAGGTGAAAAATAAATATTTCAGGCTTGAAGAGGCTCTTATTTGGTCAAAATATACTAGATCTGAGATTCTCTTTGTTTTTGACCTTAGACAAATGGAAACATTTTATGGAAGTCCCCTTCTTAAGGAGAAAATTTTATGCTTCTATCTCTTTTCCTAATCCTTTCTTTCAAAAAAAAAAAAACTAGTCCTTTCATTTGGGATGGAGCACTCTTGGTTTTAGAATCTCTTGAAATTACAGCTCAGTTACTCTACATGGTCCATCTCATCTAAGGCCCTATGGAGAGTCTGAAAATCATTTTTCTTCCTAAATGGCTAATATATCTTTGTAGGTTCTGGGAAGTTAATGACACCTGTTCCTTAGTGTTTCTTATTTACTTTCTAAGTTACTTGTATCACTGTTTAGATTCATAAGTATTGTGGTTGAATTCTAGGGAAACTCACAGGTGAAAAGTAGCAAAAAAAAAAAAAGAAAAAAAATTCAGATTTTTACCAAAAGTCAAAGAAGCTGTAAATATTTCTCTTATTATGTCTAAGTTTAATAGTAAATTTTGTGGGCTTTGAAAGTTTTAAAACTAGGAACCAGATTCTTTCAATTATGTGACTTATCAAGAGTGAACTAGATATACAGGATGTCTTTTATGTAAAGCTACACAAAAATATCTTTATGTAGACTGGTTTCTTGTTCTTAAGTCTTTACTTTCACTTTTGGTTATATATCCAGAAATGAAATTGTTGGATCATCCAGTAATCTATAATTAATTTTTAAATTAATTTATTTTAATTGGAGGCTAATTACTGTACAATATTGTGGTGGTTTTTGTTAGACATCGACATGAATCATTTTTAAGAATTTCCATACTGTTTTCTACAGTTGCTGGACCATTTTACACTCCCACAGGCAATGCACAAGGGTACCAGTTTTTCTACAACCTCAGCAACATTTATTTTCTTTTTCTTTTCTCTTTTTTATAATAGCTTTCTCTCTGGATGTGAAATGGTATCTCACTGTTGGTTTTGATTTACTTTTTCTTTTTGCATTTCCATAACGACTAGTGATATTGAGTATCTTTTCATGTGCTTATTGGTCACATATGTCTTCTTTACAGGAACGTCTATTCAAGCCTTTTCTTTAATGCAGCAGTAGCTATTTAATACAAGATCTATTAACAACAGAAAAATATGTATTAAAAGGGTATAGTAGTTTTTACTTGTAGAAATTCTAGTACATTTTGCTTTCTCTTTTATTCTTTTTGTACTTTTTTGAATATTTTTATAACATGTATGCATCATTTGTTTTTGCTTTTTGGAATTTTTTTTCTAGATTTATTATAGCTTTAGCCCTTAGATTTAGGTCTATAACTTATAACAAATAAAGACTGGGAAAACATTTGCAAACCATATATCCAACAATGGACCTACATCTAAAACATATAAAGAAGTTTCCCAATGCAGTCTAAACACTTTATAAATGAACCAAATATTTGAACGGACATGTCATCTAATAAAATATGTAATGGTTAATAAGAACACAAAGAGATTGACATTGTTCTTTATCAGCAAGATGCAAATCAAAACACACAATGAGATACCACCACACACTCACCTGAATGACTGCAATCAATAATACGGACAATATCAAGTGTCAGAAAGGATGAAGGAAAACCAGAATCTTCATGCATTTCTAATTGGAGTGCAAAATAAGGCAGCCACCTGCAAAACACTTGGTAGTTCCTCAAATAAACACAAATTCATCAGATTCCCCAACAATTCCACTCCTAGACATTTACCCTCCCCCTCAAAGTAAAGTCATATGCCAACACAATGAATCGTGTGTGAATGGTCAGAGCACCACCACTCATCACAGTCCAATACTGGAAAAAGTCTAAATGTGTATCAGCTGACCACGGACAACAAAATGTGGTTAATGCTTTCAAAGCAGTGCTACTTCATAGTAGATAGAAACAGACTCTTGGTATGTAATACAGCGTGAGTGAATCCCCCAAATGTATATTAAATAAAAGAAGACAGACACAAAAGATTACATATCATATGACACTATGCATGAAATATCCAGAAAAAGCAACTCTATAATGGCAGAACATAGATCAGTAGTTGTCTGGAACTGGTGGCAAGGGAAGATCCTGGAGAAGCTTGTTAAGCTGATGGAAATGTTCAAAAACTGTACCGTGATGATGCAGGACTTGTTAATTTACTGAAAGTTTTTGACCTCTACATTAAAATGGGTGAGTTTTCTGCTTCAGTCATGTTTGACTCTTTGCAACCCCATGGTCTATAAGCCCACGAGGCTCCTCTGTCCATGGAATTCTCCAAACAATAATACTAGAGTGGATTACCATTTCATTCTCCAGGGGATCTTCTTATCCTAGGGATAGAACCCAAGTCTCTTATGTCTCCCGCATTGGCAGGTGGGTTTTTTACCACTAGTGCCACCTGGGAAGCCTTACATTATAGAAAGTGAAAGTGGCTCAGTAGTGTTCGACTATTTGTAAGCCCATGGACTATATAGTCCATGGAATTCTCCAGGTCAGAATAGTGGAGTGGGTAGCCTGTCTTCCCAACCCAGGGATCAAACCCAGGCCTCCCACATTGCAGGCGGATTCTTTACCAGGTGAGCAACAGGGGAAGCCCAAGAATACTGGAGTGGGTAGGGTATCCCTTCTCTAGCTGATCGTCCTGACCCAGGAATCCAACTGGGATCTCCTGCGTTGCAGGCAGATTGTTTACCAACTGAGCTACGAGGGAAGCCCTACAGTATACAAACTGTATCTAAATAAAGCTTTATAAAATAATCAGCAAAAAGTTTGAGGTACAGTAAAACAAATTAGGCAATACATTGGGAATTGATGAACTTGGGTGATAGGTAATAAGGGTTCATTATACAATTCCTTATACTTTGTGTATATTTTAAATTTCTCATAATAAAAACTTTCTTAGAAGATTTTCCTATGTCCTGTGTTGGATAAAAGAAAAGCTACAGAAAACAAGGCTAGTTTATTCTTAGGTAAACAACAGTTTTGTAAGAAGGATGAGACAAATGATTCTAGTAGAAGGTAGAGAAGCCTAGCAATGATTTTCAAAACAGAATGGGAGTGGTGAGGAAAGGCTTCACAGTGGAGATGACCTTTGAGTTGCATCCTGGGGGGAGAATGGCTTTGACATTAGCCCAGGGTCAATATGGAAGTAAGAGTGTGAGAAGTTTCAGGGGATATGTGAGGGCTGCAAGGTAATTTAACTGGATAGTGTGATGCTTAGGGATACTGTGACTGCAATGATTTCATTTACTCACTATGTACTTCATTCTTTTCATTTAAAATTTTTTCCTAGCTTTATTGAAGTATCATTGACAGATAAAAATTACATATATTTAAGAAATATAAGGTGATTATCTGAAATGCCTGTACATTGTGAGATGATAACCATGATCAAGTAATTAACACATCATCATCTCATATAGTTTCCATTTGAGTGTGTGTGCGTGTGTGTGGTGAGAACACTTAGCAGATTTCTTACATTCAGTATGTATTCTTTTCCCCACCCCCTGGCTTTATTGAGGTATAATTGACAAATAAAAATTATATATATTTAAGACGATCAAAACATCAGAGCATTTGTATACATTGTGATTACTACAATCAAGCTAATTAACGTATTCATCAACTCATATAGTTATTTTAGTGTGTGCAGTAAAAATATTTAAGATCCATTTTCTCAGCAAATTTCAAGTGCAGTTTGCAATACATTTTTACTAACTACAGTCATCATGCTGTACATTAGGTCTCCAGAAAGTTTTCATCTTATAAATGAAAATTTGTACCCTTTGGCCAGCATTCCCCCATTTCCCCCATCCTTGTCCCGTAATAATCACCCTTCTATTCTATGTTCTTATGAGTTTGACCATTGTAGATTCCATATATAAGTGAGATCATATAGTATTTACCTTTTTGTGTCTGTCTTATTTCACTCAATGTAATACCCTCTACTTTTAATCAAAACCTAGTTGACCATGTACATGCATCATTTTTATAATAAGAAAAAACAATATGCTTATCAGTTCAGTTCAGTCACTCAGTCGTGTCTGACTCTTTGCAACCCCATGAACTGCAGCACACCAGGCCTCCCTGTCCATCACCAACTCTCGGAGTCCACCCAAACCCATGTCCATCGAGTTGGTGATGCCATCCAACCATCTCATCCTCTGTTGTCCCCTTCATCTCCTGCCCTCAATCTTTCCCAGCACCAGGGTCTTTTCCAATGACTCAGCTCTTCACATCAGGTGGGCAAAGTATTGGAGTTTCAGGTTCAACATCAGTCCTTCCAATGAACACTCAGGACTGATCTTCTTTGGGATGGACTGGTTGGATCTCCTTGAAGGCCAAGGGACTCTCAAGAGTCTTCTGCAACACCTCAGTTCAAAAGCATCAATTCTTCTGCACTCAGCTTTCTTTATAGTCCAACTCTCACATCCATACATGACCACTGGAAAAACCATAGCCTTGACTAGATGGACGTTTGTTGACAAAATAATGTCTCTGCTTTTTAATATGCTGTCTAGGTTGGTCATAACTTTCCTTCAAAGGAGTAGGTGTCTTTAATTTCATGGCTGCAATCACCTTCTGCAGTGATTTTGGAGCCCAGAAAAATAAAGTCAGCCACTGTTTCCATTGTTTCCCCACCTATTTCCCATGAAGTGATGGGACCGGATGTCATGATCTTAGTTTTCTGAATGTTGAATTTTAAGCCAATTTTTTCACTCTCCTCTGTCACTTTCCTCAAGAGGCTCTTTAGTTCTTCTTCACTTTCTGCCATAAAGGTGGTGTCATCTGCATATCTGAGGTTATTGATATTTCTCCCGGCAATCTTGATTCCAGCTTGTGCTTCCTCCAGCCCAGCATTTCTCATAATGTACTCTGCATATAAATTAAATAAGCAGGATGACAATATACAGCCTTGATGTACTCCTTTTCCTATTTGTAACCAGTCTGTTGTTCCATGTCCAGTTCTAACTGTTGCTTCCTGACCTGCATACAGGTTTCTCAAGAGGCAAGTCAGATGGTCTGGTATTCCCATTTCTTTCAGAATTTTCCACAGTTTATTGTGATCCACACAGTCAAAGGCTTGGCATAGTCAATAAAGCAGAAATAGATGTTTTTCTGGAACTCTCTTGCTTTTTCCATGATCCAGCGGATGTTGGCAATTTGATCTCTGGTTCCTCTGCCTTTTCTAAAACCAGCTTGAACATCTGGAAGTTCACGGTTCACGTAGTGCTGAAGCCTGGCTTGGAGGATTTTGAGCATTACTTTACTAACGTGTGAGATGAGTGCAATTGTGTGATAGATTGAGCGTTCTTTGGCATTGCCTTTCTTTGGGATTGAAATGAAAACTGATCTTTTCCAGTCCTGTGGCCACTGCTGAGTTTTCCAAATTTGCTGGCATATTGAGTGCAGCACTTTCACAGCACCATCTTTCAGGATTTGAAACAGGTCAACTGGAACTCTATCACCTCCACTAGCTTTGTTCGTAGTGATGCTTCTTAAGGCCCACTTGACTTCACATTCTAGGATGTCTGGCTCTAGGTGAGTGATCACACCATCGTGATTATCTGGGTCATGAAAATCTTTTTTGTACAGTTCTGTGTATTCTTGCCATCTTAATATCTTCTGCTTCTGTTAGGTCCCTGCCTTTTCTGTCCTTTATTGAGCCCATCTTTGCATGAAATGTTCCCTTGGTGTCTCTAATTTTCTTGAACAGATCTCTAGTCTTTCCCATTCTATTGTTTTCCTCTATTTCTTTGCATTGATTGCTGAGGAAGGCTTTCTTATCTCTCCTTGCTGTTCTTTGGAACTCTGCATTCAAATGGGTATATCTTTCCTTTTCTCCTTTGCTTTTCACTTCTCTTCTTTTCACAGCTATTTGTAAGGCCTCTTCAGACAGCCATTTTGCTTTTTTGCATTTCTTTTCCATGGGGATGGTCTTGATTCCTTTCTCCTGTACAATGTCATGAACCTCTGTCCATAGTTCATCAGGCACTCTGTCTATCAGATCTAGTCCTTTAAACCTATTTCTCTCTTCCACTGTATAGTCATAAGGGATTTGATTTAGGTCATTCCTGAATGGTCTAGTGGTTTCCCCCACTTTCTCCAATTTAAGTCTGAATTTGGCAATAAGGAGTTAATGATCTGAGCCACAGTCAGCTCCCAGTCTTGTTTTTGCTGACTGTATAGAGCTTCTCCATCTTTGGCTGCAAAGAATATAATCAGTCTGATTTCCGTGTTGACCATCTGGTGGTGTCCATGTGTAGAGTCTTCTGTTGTGTTTTTGGAAGAGTATGTTTGCTATGACCGGTGCGTTCTCTTGGCAGAACTCTATTAGCCTTTGCCCTGCTTCATTCTGTATTCCAAGGCCAAATTTCCCTGTTACTCCAGGTGTTTCTTCACTTCCTACTTTTGCATTCCAGTTCCCTATAATGAAAAGGACATCTTTTTTGGGTGTTAGTTCTAAAAGGTCTTGTAGGTCTTCATAGAACCATTCAACTTCAGCTTCTTCAGCGTTACTGGTTGGGGCATAGACTTGGATTACTGTGATATTGAATGGTTTGCCTTGGAAATGAACAGAGATTATTCTGTCATTTTTGAGATTGCATCCAAGTACTGCATTTCAGACTCTCTTGTTGACTATGACGGCTACTCCATTTCTTCTAAGGGATTCTTGCCCACAGTAATAGATATGATGATCATCATTCCAGTCCATCTTAGTTGCAGATTCCTAGAATGTCGATGTTCACTCTTGCCATCTCCTGTTTGACCACTTGCCTTGACCAATTTGCCTTGACCACTTGCCTTTGACCACTTTGACCAATTTGCCTTGATTCATGGATCTGACATTGCTAGTTCCTATGCAATATTGCTCTTTACAGCATTGAACCTTGCTTCTATCACCAGTCCCATCCACAACTGGGTGTTGTTTTTGCTTGGCTCCATCCCTTCATTCTTTTTGGAGTTATTGCTCCACTGATCTCCAGTAGCATATTGGGCACCTACTGACCTGGGGAGTTCCTCTTTCCATGTCCTATGTTTTTGCCTTTTCATACTGTTCATGGGGTTCTCAAGGCAAGAATATTGAAGTGGTTTGCCATTCCCTTCTCCAGTGGACCACATTCTGTCAGACCTCTCCACCATATAGTTATGTAGACTAATTAATTACCTAGGCTAGAGCTGGCAAACAAATTGTTCCAAATCTTTATTTAGGATCATAAATCATGTTTTGAATGGCCCACACTTAAAGTTTTATAATAAAGACATTTTATAAATACTTTAAAAATTAGAAAATATCGTAGATATCTGACTTCTCTTACAAAGAAGCCGAAGCAACACTTGTCTGCCTTCTGTTCTGTCTGTATTAACTCAGGACTGAATAGTGGCTGCTAACTTGCCTTTCCTCCCATACACATCTCTGTCATGGTAGCTCTATTTGAATTTGTATCCCCTGCACAAGACAAAAGTGTGTGAGAATGTGGAACACTTAAGTTCCCCAAGCTTGCAAATTCCATGTAGAAGAATGGAAAGTATCTAAGATTTGAAGTCAAAGAAGCCTGAGGTCAAATATGTCTCTGTCTTAGACTCTTTACCTACTGAGCTATCAAGGAAGCCCCTTGTGGCTCAGCTGGTAAAGAATCTGCCTGCAATGCAGGAAACCTGGGTTCGATTGCTGGGTTGGGAAGATCCCCTGAAGAAGGGAAAGGCTACCTACTCCAGTATTGTGGCCTGGAGAATTCCATGAACTGTATAGTCATTGGGGTCACAAAGAGTTGGACACAACTGAGCGACTTTCACTTTCACTTAGGCTCTTGGTGACTTTGCAAAAATATCTCAGTTCCCCAAAGTATTTGCTTTCTTCTCTATAAAATGGAGTTACCTGTGAAAAGTGAAGGTGTTGATTGCTCAGTTGTGTCCAATTCTTTGTGACACTATGGACTGTAGCCCACCAAGCTCCCCTGTCCATGGGATTCTCTAGGCAAGAATACTGAAGTGGGTTGTCACACCCTCCTCCAGGGGATCTTCCCGGCCCAGCGGTCAAATTCAAGTGTCTCACGTCTCTTGCACTGGCAGGCAAGTTCTTTACCACCTGTGAAGTAATATATACATATGGAAACACCTAGATGAATGCCATCAAAAGGAAGCCCCTATATACATGCATTCCCTTCTCAGACTCACAGTGTTTAAAAAGGACAATAATAACATTCAGTTCAGTTCAGTTCAGTCTCTCCTCATGTCCAGCTCTTTGTGACCCCATGGACTGTAGCACGCCAGGCTTCCCTGTCCATCACCCACTCCTGGAGTTTACTCAAACTCATGTCCCCTGAGTCTGTGATGCCATCCAACCATCTCATCCTCTGTTGTCCCCTTCTCCTCCTGCCTTCAATCTTTCTGAGCATCAGGGTCTTTTCAAATGAGTTAGTTCTTCGCATGAGGTGGCCAAAGTATTGGAGTTTCAGCTTCAGCGTCAGTCCTGCCAATGCATATTCAGGACTGATAACATTAGCAATGATAAATTTAATCTCTTAAATGCTTGTTAAATGCTAAATATTATGTCAAATACCTGATAATTTCTGTCTCTGCATCCATCATTTCCAGTAATGCCTTTGGATATTATGTTCCTGCTTCCTTCAAATTTTTTGTTTAAAAATCAGTGAGATCCTTTCTGAGCATCCCTTTATTTATTTTTTCTCTCCATGTTTCATTTCAGATGGCTTTTATTGCTATGTCTTCAAGTTGACTAGTTTTTTATTTTCCTTCCATAATTATCTACTGTTAATTTCATCCTGTGAAAAAGGAATGAAACAGTGCCATTACAGAGACGTGGGTAAACCTAGAGACTTTCATAGAGAGTGCAGTAAGTCAGAAAGAGAAAAACACCATATAATTTCCCTTATATGTGGGATCTAGAAAAATAATACAGATGAGCTTATTTGCAAAGCAGAAATAAAGAGATGTAGAGAATGAACTTAGAGTTGCCAAAGGGGAAAGGGGAGTGGGATGAGTTGGGAGATTGGGATTGACATATACACATTACTATATTTAAAATAAATGACTAATGAGAACCTGCTGTATAATTCAGGGAACTCTATTCAATGTTCTGTGGTGACCTAAATGGGAAGGAAATATAAAAAGAGGGGATGCTAAGTTGCTTCAGTCATGTCCAACTCTGTGCGACCCCATAGATGGCAGCCAACCAGGCTCCCCCATCCCTGGGATTCTCCAGGCAAGAACACTGGAGTGGGTTGCCATTTCCTTCTTCAATGCATGAAAGTGAAAAGTGAAAGTGAAGTCGCTCAGTCGTGTCCAACCCTCAGTGACCCCATGGACTGCAGCCTTCCAGGCTCTTCCATCCATGGGATTTTCCAGGTAAGAGTACTGGAGTGGGGTGCCATTGCCTTCTCTGAAAAGAGGGGATATATGTATACATATAACTGACTCACTTTGCTGTACAGTAGGAAATAACTCAACATTGTAAAGCAGCTATACTCCAATAAAATTTTTTAAAAATTTCATCCTGTTGTATTTTTAATCCCATACACTGAAGTTTTCATGTCTAGAAATGTCAGCATAGGGAAAACAGCTACAATAATTTAAGAAATGTCTTTGCTAATTCTAACATCTGTGTCAGTTTTGGATTGGTTTTAGTCAATTAATTTTTCTTCATATTTTCCTATTTCTTTGCATTCTTAGTAACTTTTTGTTGAATGCCAGATATTGCAGATTTTACTTTGTTGGGTAATGGGCATCTTTGTATTTCTAGAAATAGTCTCGACCTTTGTTTTGGGACATACCTAAGTTTTTATTAATAAAGTGAAGTGAAGTGAAGTGAAATGAAAGCTGCTGAGTCATGTCTGACTCTTTGTGACCCCATGGACTGTAGCCTGTCAGGCTCTTCTGTCCATGGAATTCTCCAGGCAAGAATACTGGAGTGGGTTGCCATTCCCTTCTGCAGGGGATCTTCCCAACCCAGAGATTGAACTGGGGTCTCCTGCACTGCAAGCAGATTCTTTACCAGCTGAACTACCAGGAAAGCCCTTTAGCTTAATTCATTCAGATCCTGTTCTTAAGATTTGTTAGGTGGGACTAGAGTGGTGTTAAGGAGAGACCTAATTATTCCCCAAGGGCTTCCCAGGTGACTCAGTGGTAAAGAATCCACCTGCCAATGCAGGAGACACAGATTCAATCTCTAGGTGGGGAAGATCCCCTGGAGAAGGAAATGACAACCCACTCCAGCATTCTTGCTATGGAAATCCATGAACCGAGGAGCCAAGAGGGCTATAATCCGTGGGGTCACAAAGAGTCAGACATGACTTAGTGACAGAACAGCAACAACAACACTTATTCCTCATTATTCAGTCAAGAACTTAAGTCAAATACCGTACTCAGAGCTCTATTAATAATGGGATTTTCCAGTTTTGCTAATGAGAGTGGGCAGTATTCATGGCCCTGTGTGAACTCTCGCAATTGTTCCCTCTAACAGCCCTGGGATTTCTTTGGAAGGAATGATGCTAAAGCTGAAACTCCAGTACTTTAGCCACCTCATGTGAAGAGTTGACCCATTGGAAAAGACTCTGATGCTGGGAGGGATTGGGGGCAGGAGGAGAAGGGGATGACAGAGGATGAGATGGCTGGATGGCATCACTGATTCGATGGACGTGAATTTGAGTGAACTCCGGGAGATGGTGTTGGACAGGGAGGCCTGGCATGCTGCGATTCATGGGGTCGCAAAGAGTCAGACACGGCTGAGCGACTGAACTGAACTGAACTGAACTGAATACTTTTATAGTCGCTTAGTCATGTCTGACTCTTCTGCGACACCATGGACTGTAGATTCCTCTGTTCATGGGACATTTTAGGCAAAAACACTGGAGTGGGTTGCCATTACCTCTTCCAGGAAAATCTTCCTGACCCAGGTATTGAACCCACATCTTCTGTGTCTCCAGCATTGCAGGCAGAATTTTTACCATTGTGCCATCATTTCAAAGGCGTGTGCCCATAGCTATCTGAAAACTCTAGGGGGCCTTTTGCAAATCTCTAAAGTTCCCTCTCTATGCATCCTTATCCTTTCTGGTACTCTGTCCTTCCCCCTCTAGTTACCTTGGTCTCTCTAGAATCCCAGCTTATTCTCTGTTCATGGCATTCAGCAGATTTTTCTTCAGTCCCCCCTCCCTGAGACATGGCCTGGAAATTCTCAAGTAGTAAGCTGGAGCAGTCATAAGACTCATCTCATTTATTTCCCATTTCTCAGAGAGTTACTGTCCTTTGTTGCTTAGTAGTCAGTATTTTGAAAACTAAGGTTTTATATATTTGGTTTATCTTTTTGGTTGTTTCCAGGCAAAAAGCTGTATTCAGCCTTTTCTTGTCATAGAAGAGGAAGTCTTTAAATTTTTCTTTATCAAAGAAAAATATTTGTTAATGTATGTATCACAAGAAAGGTCAGCTGG
The DNA here is from genome assembly GCF_002263795.3 of Bos taurus. Taxonomy (NCBI): domain Eukaryota; kingdom Metazoa; phylum Chordata; class Mammalia; order Artiodactyla; family Bovidae; genus Bos; species Bos taurus. The sequence continues at coordinate 68,068,282 of NC_037330.1, forward strand.
CTTGAATTTATTTCTGTCATTTATTGATCATGGAAATCCACTTTCGGCATGTGTGCTGGCCAATACTATTTGACTTTTTAATGATAAATTTAAGAATTCAAAACCAAAAATCGCATGAAAACATGGAACTAATCATATTTTCTGAAACTACTACACCATCAGTAATAAAAAGTAAAATAAAGGATGCTTTTATTTTCCTTTGTGTGTGTCTAGAAGTGGACAGGGCAGGAAAACATCTGGACATAATTGGAATTATCAGACAGCAGGACCACAGACAGGCAAGCTGAATCTCAAGGCATCTTTTATCATCAGTCAAGTTATTAATGAGACAAAAGAATACATTTTGTAAAGCATTAGAGTAAGATGGTGTCATTGTGAAGGACACCCCTTTGAGGTGTCATGATAGATGGAAATGAACAGTGACTGCATTGATTCTTCCCTCTGGAGTTGTGAGAACACAGATGCCAGAGTGATAAACGAAGGGCTGCACTAAGCGAGAGCAGCAGCATTTGTGTGGTGCTCAAAGGGGAAGCTGAGCTTGGGTTACTTGATATGACATAGTATAGGCGATGAAGTGGGTGGAGAACTGAGGCATCTGGAATTTTCTCAAATATGTGAATGTGGAGATGGTGAGGAAGCAGGTGGGAAGGGACATCTGTCTGCCTACTTAGCACTAGATGATCCAGGGAACTTTCTGGTATTTTTTAAAGTGGTCCCAGATTATGTGCTCATCTTTAACCTGACACCTATCCTCATATGTGTATATCTTAAATGCTGCTTTCATAATGCAAAATGAGGCGGATATTTTCAACTATCATGAAAATGAAGACTTTGGTTGGAATAATTCAATTTGGTTGCATCTCTTGGAACTAGTTAATATAAGTTTTTGCTTTCTTCATATCATATATAAACAATTCTCATAGGGGAGAGTGTAGGGTAACAATAATACTAGTGGATAATACTTATTTGGCACACTCTAGGCCAAGTTCTTTCTATGCATCCCTATTTAACCATGTCAATGGCAACAGAAGTTAGATATTTTAGCATTTGTGTATGAGGTGTAGAAAGATTAAGTAACTTGCTAAAAGTCATGCATTTTATGAGTAGTGAATCTGCAAAGCCTCAGATCCTCATTTGACAACATAGGTACTTATCGAATTTTCTTGAGTTGTTAGTGCTAAGTGAGGTAATGTGTGAAAAGTGCTTAGCTACAGCGCCTAGCACAGAGTATGCACCCAGCACATGATTGGTAAGCATCACATTCATTATCTTCAGTGTTTTGTTCAAGACCACACACTTGAGTAAGTTGGAGGCTGGATTTGAAAACTAAGTCTTCTGATTCCAGAGGTTAAGCTTTATAATCCAATTCATACAGGCTTTGATGTGGTTAGAGGCATGGCTTCAACCCCTGGCAGGAAGATCTGACAAGAGCAAAGTTTAAAGGAAGAAAGGCATGATAGAATCATAGAAGAGGGATCCATGGTTTCCAGAGGAGCTGGTTTCTTCATGAAAGTCTCACTAGAAGCTTTTCCTGTCTACTCAAAACCTAAGGCAAGATAGTGTGCTAAGAACAGACAAGTGGATGACTTGCCAACCAAGGTGGAATGCATAGAATGCCATCAGAAATTCCTATGAATACCAGTCAAATTGAAAACATGAAAGGATCAGATGCAACTAGTCTACTGAAGGGGAACAGTTTGCCACCCCAAAATGTGCCTCTTTGGCAAATGCAAGCAGAAGAATCAGGATTGCTAAAACAAAGAGGGTTGCTCAGCACCCAGTTCTACAAGGGTTAAGTTGTTATCTACTGCAGTTGCCAAATAACAGTGCATTCAGAGAGGAAGTTAGATGATATCAAGATATGACACTGTGCTTTGGACAAGCAGGCCCCTTAAATGGTTAAATGCATATCTCAGGAAGAATTTTAGTGACCCCAGATTCTTGCATCTTCCCATACATAGAAAAGGACTAAAATCATTCCCTTGAGATATCTGTTTTTTTTTTTTTTTAATTAGCAGTAGCCTTTAACCAAGTTGTATGCTTGACTGCATGTATTCCTTGCCAAAAATCATATATAAGCTGGCCTTTCCCCACCTCTTCAGAGCAGTCTCCTCAAAGCTGAGTGGCTTCTCCCAGGGTACAGTCCTCAGCAAGACCCTGAATATAACTTAAACTCACAACTTACATTGTGCATCTTTCAAGTTCAACCTGAGTCTTCTCTGTCCCCCCAGGTGCTTTCTTAACTCTCCCTGTAGACTGTATGCTCCCTGGTAACTTGAAAACAGCTCAAGGTTTGCGGTCCATCAGATCTGTAATAAAATTCTGCTCAGTTGCTTATTATGAAACTTTCTTAACTTCCCTGAATTTCACTTTCTCCATCTGTAATGGGGGAATGATGATAGCACTTAACCTTTGTCAAGGAGCTGCCCAGAATGTGGATCTATCAATCCCAGAACGAAAGAGCTGTAGGAGAGAGGGACCTTGTGGGAACCTTTAAAGAACTCTGGTAGGAGAGTCAGCTGGTTATCATCCCCCAAACCTACATTCTGGAGTCTAGCTAGCCACATAAAAACAGGCTTATTTCTTTACTCCTCTTCCCTTCATACACCCAACACCAAGACTCCAGTGGGGAGCCAAATAGTATAGCAAATGGGTGAGGAGACTAACAAGATAAAAATAGAGAGTGGAAGCCTCTAACCTAAAGCTCCAAGAGCTGGGGAGGGGAGAAGACTTGATTCCCAAATAAATATTCAGAATAGTCACTGTTACATGGGACAAAGTATTTTCATTTCTGATTTGAGCCTTGTTTTTAATGACATAAGTGACCAGGTGGTGTTATAGTACCTGGAAATGACCAGAAAAGTTCAATTCTTCCTCCTGTGGAAAAAACTCACCTCCATTCAATAAAATTTAAAGGGACTGTGCGAAGCACAAAGTTGTGTGTTACTCATAATCTTAAATTGTTTATTCAATGTACGGTTTACTTCAACATCACAAATCATTATGACCATAGATAGGATGGAAGAAAATAGAAGCATTAATGCTCTGTGAGTGATGAGGAGTTACTAATAGCCAAATAATCCTAATAGCCAAAGGATGACAAAAATTAGAAGAAACAGTCAAACAGAGAGCCAAATAGCATGGATTTTATAAAAAATGGAATTTTGCTTTACTATTTGTCTCCCTACTGGGGTCTTGGGGTTAGGTATGTTTCCAATCTTTTGCTTTCCTTTCATTTATTTTTGCTGTTCTTTTCTCACCTTCCTGAAATGGATGCTAAGTTCACAGTTTTTTAGCATCTCTCTCCCCCTCTTTTTTTATATACATTTGAAACAACACATTTATCTCTATGGATAGCTTTAGTTGAGTTACATATATTATGTCATATCTTCATTATCATCCAGTTTAAAATATTTTAAAATTTCTACTGCAACTTTCATCTTTGACCCATGGGTTATTAGGAAATGTATATATATTAATTAAGCTCCAAATGCTTGGTAATTCTCTAGGTATATATATTTTAAAAAGTATCATTATTCCACTCTGAGAAAACAACACTTGGTACAGTTTCCTTTGAAATATTTAGAGACTTGTGTTGTGGTTCATCATATGCTCAATTCTGGAAAAATTTTCCATGTGAACTTTAAAAGAATGTGTGCTCAGACTTCCCTGGCAGTCCAGTGGTTAAGATTTTGCCTTCTAAGGTAGGTGCGAGTTCAATCCCTGGTCAAAGACGTAAGATCCCACATGCTTCATGGCCAAAAAACTCAAACATAAAAGAGAAGCAATATTGTAACAAATTCAATAAGGACTTTAAAAATGGTTCATCTCAAAAAAATATTTTAAAAATATATATTCTGTTATTTTGGAGTGCAGTGTTCTATATATTTCAGTTATGATAACTTTGTTTTTTACATTAATCAAAAGTTCTAAATTCCTACCTGTTTATAAACTGCTTTTTTTTTAATATCACTTACTGATCATAGTTTGTTAAAATTTCCCAATATAGTTGTGTTTTTTTTCTTCCCACTTCTCAGTTTATTTCAGTCAGATTTTGCTGTGTATACTTTGAGGCTCTATTATTAGGTGAACACAAATTTGAAACTTTTATATCTGTCTAGTGAGTTGACCCGGAGAAGGCAATGGCACCCCACTCCAGTACTCTTGCCTGGAAAATCCCACGGACAGAGGAGCCTGGTAGGCTGCAGTCCATGGGGTCGCTAAGAGTCCGACACGACTGAGCGCCTTCACTTTCACTTTTCACTTTCACGCATTGGAGAAGGAAATGGCAACCCACTCCAGTGTTCTTGCCTGGGGAATCCCAGGGACGGGGGAGCCTGTTGGGCTGCTGTCTATGGGGTCACACAGAGTCGGACACGACTGAAGCAACTTACCAGCAGGAGCAGCAGTGAGTTGACCATTTTATGATGAAATGTCCTACTTTATCTTTAGTGAAGCTTCTTGCCTTCAAATCTGCTTTTATGTTGGTCCAGATGCGTTAGATTTTTGATTAATGTTTGTACAGTTTATCTGCTTTTATCACTTAATGTTCAGTTATTCTGTATATATTTAAGGTGTATCTCTTATAAACAGCTTATATTACTTGTGTCATTATTTATCAATTAGTACATTTAATTTGTACCAAGGTCAGGAAGCAACAGAACTGGACATGGAACAACAGACTGGTTCCAAATAGGAAAAGGAGTACGTCAAGGCTGTATATTGTCACCCTGCTTATTTAACTTCAATGCAGAGTACATCATGAGAAATGCTGGGCTGGAAGAAGCACAAGCTGGAATCAAGATTGCCGGGAGAAATATCAATAACCTCAGATATGCAGATGACACCACCCTTATGGCAAAAAGTGAAGAGGAACTAAAAAGCCTCTTGATGAAGGTGAAAGAAGAGAGTGAAAAAGTTGGCTTAAGACTCAACATTCAGAAACCAAAGATCATGGCATCTGGTCCCATCACTTCATGGGAAATAGATGGGGAAACAGTGGAAACAGTGTCAGACTTTATTTTTCTGGGCTCCAAAAATCACTGCAGATTGTGACTGCAACCATGAAATTAAAAGATGCTTACTCCTTGGAAGAAAAGTTATGACCAACCTAGATAGCATATTCAAAAGCAGAGATATTACTTTGCCAACAAAGGTCCGTCTAGTCAAGGCTATGGTATTTCCAGTGGTCGTGTATGGATGTGAAGTTGGACTGAAGTTGGATGTGAAGTTGTATGTGACGTTGGACTGTGAAGAAAGCTGAGTGCCAAAGAATTGATGCTTTTGAACTGTGGTGTTGGAGAAGACGCTTGAGAGTCCCTTGGACAGCAAGGAGATCCAACCAGTCCATTCTGAAGGAGATCAGCCTTGGGTGTTCTCTGGAAGGAATGATGCCAAAGCTGAAACTCCAGTACTTTGGCCACCTCATGCAAAGATTTGACTCATTGGAAAAGACTCTGATGCTGGGAGGGATTGGGGGCAGGAGGAGAAGAGGACGACAGAGGATGAGATGGCTGGATGGCATCACCGACCTGATGGATGTGAGTCTGAGTGAACTCCAGCAGTTGGTGATGGACAGGGAGGCCTGGCATGCTGTGATTCATGGGGTCGCAAAGAGTCGGACACGACTGAGCAACTGAACTGAACTGACCATTTAATTTAGGGCTTCTCTGGTGGCTCAGTGGTGAGAGAATCTGCCTGCAATGCAGGAGATGCAGGTCTGAAGGTTTGGTTCCTAGGTCAGGAAGATCCCCTGGAGAAACAAGTGGCAACAATACAAGAATATTCCAATATTCTTGCCTGGAAAATCCCATGGACAAAGGAACCTGGTGGGCTATGGTCCATGAGGTCACAAAGAGTTGGACATGACTTAGTGACTAAATCACCACCACCACATTTAATTTATTCACTGATATATTGGACAGTAAGAGAGTAAGTTTTACTATTTGGATTCCATTTGTTTCATATGTTTGATACTTCTTCACTATATTTTATTGCCTGCTTTTACATTAAATATTCTTATCATATTTTCTACTTCTAGTTAGTTGTATTATCTTTTATTATTTTTTGGTGGTTAGCTCAAGATTTCAATCCACCCTTCTTTTATTAAAGTCTGAAATGAATCTGTACTTTTACCATTTCCTGATTAATATAAGGAATTTAAAAAACTTTATTTATCCTTTTCATGCCTATTAGTTTTTGTGTCATATATTTCTATTTAATGTATTTTAAATTTCACAACTTGATCATATGTTATCAATATGTATTTACTTACACATCAATCTTTCTATTGCTTTGTGCTACTTCTGATATTTCTTTATTTCCATTTAGGATAGATTCCTATCTTCTGTCATAAGAAATCCTTTCATCTCTTTTCCATCCTAGGTTTACTGGTGAAAAATACATTTTTGTGAAAATGCCTTTGTTTTGATTTCATACTTATAGGATATTATCACTGGCTAAAAATTTGAAGTTGGCAGTATTGAAGACGGCATTACATTATCTTCTGGTTTTATTATTTCTATTGAGAAGCCATCTGTCAGTATTATTGTTGCTCCTTTGAAATGATTGTTTTTTGTTTCTTTCCTTTAACCTTTTTAAAAAATTTCTGTTTCTTTTTTCCCAGCTGTATTATGAGATGTTTAAGGGTTGCTTTCTTTATGTTTATCCTTCTTGGAGTTTAAAGTGTTTCTTGAATCCATGGCTTGATATCTTTCTTGTTTTAGAAAACTTTTGACCACATTTCTTCAAATATGTGCACTCTTTTCTCCTAGGACTTCAATTACATGCAGGTTAAATGTTTCCTGTGCAAACTTGGATCTCTACTACTAACCTATCATTCAGTTCACTGGTCTTTCTACTCTTCAGCTATGTCCAGTCTGCTATTGAACTCATTTATTGAGTTTCATTTTCAGTTTTTGTAATTTTCTTGTTGTAAAATTTCTAGTTGATTTGTTCTGGTTGGGGGAAGAGAGGGGTGGTGCTAATCTGTGATCGCATTATTCAGTTTCACTCTTTGGACACAAATAGTTCTTTTTGTACCTCAACTGTTTTCCTTCTTTTAAAAAAATTTTTTTATTTAATTTTCATTTGTCTGTGCTGAGTTCTAGTTGCAGCCTGTAGGCATGAGGGATCTCATTCCCTGTCCAGGGATTGGCCCAGGCCCCCTGTACTGGAAGCATGGAGTCTTAACTACTAGATCACCAGGGGAGTCCAAATTTTTTTTTATCTGTTGAACTGTTCATCTTGACATATTTTTCTTGAGTATATTGGTCATAGATACTTTTGTTTTTATATATGATAACCACAATATTTGTATTTTCCATAGGTTCATTTCTGTTATCTACTTTTTTCCCTTATTGATCTCTTCTATTGATTTTCCTATTAAATTTTTAATAAAAACTTTTTGGATCTTACATATAAAAAATAACTTAGATATAATTTGATTTAGGGTCATATGAAATATTTTCTTTAAGGGGTTTTGTTTTGTTTTCCCTGCTAGAATGCAGTTAGCCTGGGGATAAATTAGTTTAATTCACTTTGAGAATAGGGACGATTGGAATCTGGTTTCCTGTGGGGTTGGCCTATTTCTTGTTAACCTTTTTTCTCCTGAGTGATCCTTTCAAAGATATCAACTGGAAACCTTAGATGTTTACCATAGTCTCTTCTCTTTGAGGGCGTCAAACTTGAATTTTTTTACTCCAAGCCCTATTGTCTAAAATTTTGCTTTCAGCCTCTCAGAGGCTGCCTACAAATCAGCCAGTGCTTTGAAGGGAAAAGCAGAGCCAAGTATCAGGCTTATTTCTTTGTACTTCCGTTCTCTAAGAATCTTGCTTCCTTGATGGCTTCCCAGTGTTTTCCAACAGACCCCATTTTTTTTTTTTGGTTCATATTTTATTCAGTTTTCTCAGTTTTTCTTGGCAGGAGAAGTTAGTCCTATACAAGTTAGTATGCCGTCACTAGAATCAGAACCTCTTATCATGCTTTTCAAATTGTAGTTTTTGATGTACATATTTTATCTTTACTATTAAGTGATAAACTCCTAAAAGACTGGTTGATCTTTTACTTATAACATCTTTCCCTACATATAGTATAATATATTACTGACTGGCTGAATTAATAAATTTTTATTGAGAGTTTCCCAATTAAAAAATATTAAACTCATTTTCTTTGAGTTAAAATTTCCCATAAAGATGCTATTGAAGAGTTATTGTGATAGGTGAATATAGACTCAGAAAAGTGAGCCAGCTAAACTACATCAAAGTTTTAAAATAATGTCAGAAAAGTCAGACACAGAAATTCTGAACACCTTTAACTCCCCAGGATTTATTCATCCTACACGAAATAGGTGTTCTGCTACTGACACTTTGATCTAACATCCTGGTGTTGTCAGAGTTCAGAAGCCTTAAGGCCTCAAAGTGCTCCTCTGATTTTGATCCAAAACCATAATCACATTTTGATCCATTGCAGAAAAGAGGTCTAATCTCTAGAGTCCAACAGCAGCTATGGCATCAGAGGAACCATAAATACACAGACCAAAGGCTCAGTGAGGGGCAAACAACTGATAAATGTGTTGCTGAAAATGTCTGTCCATTTCCTTCTTTCCCTTTGTTCAATGACTCGCTATAAGAATATTTATTTTTCCTTTTCTAGTCTTTTGAATTATGGTTTTTATTATTGCTTTTTTAAAAGAAATATTTTAATGTTGAAAGTGAAAGTGAAGTCGCTTAGTCACATCAGACTCTTTGTGACTCCATGGACTGTAGCCCACCAGGCTTCTCCATCCATGGAGTTTTCCAGGCAAGAGTACTGGAGTGGGTTGCCATTTCCTTCTTCAGGGAATCTTCCCCACCCAGGGATCAAACCCAAGTCTCCCGCATTGCAGGCAGACGCTTTACCCTCTGAGCCACCAGGGAATCTGCAAATATTAGAGCTAGGTAGATGTAGATAGGGATATGAAAAGTATTGAAAAGACTACTTATTTCCAAGATAGGAGAGACAGGAGTGTGTGTGTGTGTGTGTGGTGGTGGGGGGTGATATATATGATAAAGAAGGTTGATGGCCTAGACAGGATGAAACCAGAACATCTTCCAAATTCCAGATTTAATCCTTACTGTGGAAAATGCATAATTATTGAATGAGCAACTGTATTTCAAGAAAATTGTTGAAGTGTTGTCCTCATTGCTACAGGAAATTCTTAAATGTGAGGTGCTTGTTCACAGGATTTAGCAAATGTTATTTCAAAGTAAGGCGCCTCTGAAGTATTGCCTTTTTGTTTTTTAATTAAAAAAGCATTCTAATACTCTAACAGATTACAGTATTAGAATTTGATATATATGATGGAGTATTTGGGAATTCAGAGTCTTCAGAACAAGAATTTTAATCTAAATTGAACAGTCCAGGAAAATGTGGACAAGGATAACACCAGTCAGAGTCCTGGAAACCTGAGCCAGGACAGAGTTTGACAATTGTATTTAGATTAAATAGCTTTAAATCAGCTAACTGGATTATTTCATATGGTGGTTCCATAGATACAATGCCTGACTTATCCAGGACAGACTCAACTAAATCCATCATCTTACCAGGGAAGAATATGATAATAAACACTTCTCTTTCAACTCATTAGTGAAATGGTTTTAACAATATTTTATTGCTGGCCTAACTGAGGAATATAGTATTTTGATAATTAATTGGTAACATTTCATTTAAAGTAATCTTTATTTGCCCAATAGTTATTTACTGCATGCACACATTATTAGATTTGGGGGTATCATTAAATGAAAGATACTGACTATATTAATTAGAATAGTTTTAACTGCCGCTAACAGAAAATCCCAAAATAATATGCAGTAGAGGTATAGTATACTGCTTGTTTCCAGGTAATTTCCACCATCCATGTTGTCATGGTCCAAACTGGCATTCATGTTCCCAGGACAAAGTAGAAGGGACAAAGTTTGGGTATCAGCTGTCCAGTTTTGAAAGCCTTTTAATTATTATTATTTTAGTTTACATATTGAAAAATCAACTTTTTGCATACAGTTTTGAGTTTTAACACATATGTAGATTTGGGTGGCCACCACTGAAAACTCAGCTTCTGTGCACTGGTGCTGAATCAAATCTCAGAGACAGATTTTTGGCTGAAGTAGAAAAGAATAGTTTTACTGCTTTGCCAGGGAAAGTGGGTTCATGTCCCTCAAAACTGTGTGTCTCAACTGGGAAGATTTGGTGAGGAGTTATATAGCAATGGTTGAAGGGTGGAGTTGCTGATAAGAATCAGGGTGTGTGCAGGGCCTGCTCTCCTTTAATGTGGCCCCAAGTGGTCTTCTGATGAGTTCTCTGGAATGAAGAATGCTAGTATCTTCCATTCAGTGGGGGTTTTTGTTCTATAAAAAGCTCAAAGGTAATGTTATGTGTATCCCTTGAGGTGGAAGTAGGACCCTGCCCCTAGGGTGCTGTATTGTTTCTTGGCTGCTACTCCCTTTCTAGATTAGCAACTGTTCAAAAGGCTTCAGGGAGCCCCAAAGGGTCCTGCACAGTTTCACCATCACAGATAAAATACAGAGTAATTCCATCAGCCCCCAAATTTCTTCATACTACCTCTTGGTAATCAATTTCCTCAATAGACCCAAACCCTGGCAACTGCTGGCCTGTTCTCCATTTCTATAATTTTGCCTTTTACAGAATGTCATATAAACCAAATTGTATATCATAAAGGCATTCAGCTTTTTAGTTTTGGCTTCTTATATGTTATCTGTTCAGTCACTCAGTCATGTCTGACTCTTTGTGGCCCAATGGACTGTAGCCCACCAGGTTCCTCTGTCCATGAAATTTTCCAGGCAAGAATCCTGGAGTGGGTTACCATTTCCTACTCCAGGGAATCTTCCCAACTCAGGGATAGAACCCACGTCTCTTGCATTTCCTGCATTGGCAGGTGGATTCTTTACCACTTGCACAGCCTAGGAAGCTCCTTCTTTGATATAGTATAATATAACTGAAATCCATCCTATTGTGTGAATAATAGCTTATTCTTTTTATTACAGAGCAATATCCCACTGTGTGGATGTACCGCAATTAATCCTTTCACCCACTGAAGAATATTTTGGCTCTTTCCAGTTGAGGTGATTGTAAATAATATTAATATAAATATTCACATACATGTTTTTGTTCTGAATAAGTTTTTTTTATTTAAATGCCTAGGTCATAAGGTAGTTACATGCTTAACATTATTAGAAATAGCCCAGGTGTTTCCAGTGTAGCTGTATTATTTTAGCTTTAATCAGTGGGAGACAGAGTGGAGTGTGTTTATACCTTAAATGATATTAGAAAACTGTCAACTATTTTTAAAGAAAGTATCAACCTCATGCTTATACAATATCCATGCTCACATGTCATTGACCAGAATTTAATATGCTTATTCCCATCTGCAAAGGTATGTGACTATTTTCCCAGTCAGAAATTAGAATCTCTGTCATTATGGGAGAATGGAAAAAGCATATATTAGGGGAAAGATAGCAATTTTGAACCACTATCTATTTCCAAAAATTTGAAGGTCTGATAGGGGATATAGACAAGGAAATCCTGTGTTACACTGTTATATTGTAAATGCTATGAGAGATTTATCTTTGTGAGCATAGTTTCCACAGTGGAGTGTCTGGAATCTCAAACACTTTGAGGATAGTCATGTAGATCCTAAAACTTTTGTGATATTTTGAAAACCTTCACAGTAATGGTATATTTACCTTTAATTAAGCTTTCAAAGTTTAACGAAGCATTACATTTATTTTCTTTGGTTGAAATTTTTTCAGCTCAATTAGTAATTTTTGTTTTCTTATTCTTATTAAAAGTTTATAATAGATGTAAAATTTCTCAGTTATTAAAAGTGTAAAACAAATTGCTTTTACTTAATAAATGCAATGTAGTAGACAGTATCTTTCGAAACATGGGACCTTCATGTTGTTGGTAGATTTTATTAGTCTAGATTGTTTGACAGCAAATAACAAAATAGCAAGAATACAATTTTGTTTCTAGACAGTTTCTCAGACGCAAAAGAGAAAAGGGGACATTTATTGACTCATAATCCTGAGAAAAATGCTGGAATGACATCATTCATGATTTTTTGAGGGTTCAAAACTATCACCAACCAGAAAACTTTTATATCTTCTCTTATATGCAACATGGACATTTTTCTCATTAAAGAGGAGATAGGTATTGGCCAGATAGCCTGTTAGCATAACTTTGCAGTAACACCATTGGGAAGAGTTAATTTCATTCTCCCAGAATCTATTCATCAGTCACAGCAAAGAGATCTGATGGCTTCTTCTTGGGTTAGATACCCATTCCAAACCAATTATCATGGCCAATGTGATACAGAACAAACTTTGGTCCATCATGGACTACTGGCCCATCGTGGACTATAGGTCCATCCTGGACTACCTGCATGATCATGATTTGTTGCTGCTAAGTTGCTTCAGTTGTGTCCAACTCTGTGTGACCCTATAGATGGCAGCCCACCAGGCTCCCCCATCCCTGGGATCCTCCAGGCAAGAACACTGGAGTGGGTTGCCATTTCCTTCTCCAATGCATGAAAGTGAAAAGTGAAAGTGAAGTCGCTCAGTCGTGTCCGACTCCTAGCGACCCCATGGACTGCAGCCTACCAGGCTCCTCCATCCATGGGATTTTCCAGGCAAGAGTACTGGAGTGAGTTGCCATTGCCTTCTCTACATGATTTGTTACTGGATGAATATACAGGGGAAAGAAAAGAATGTGTATTGGGAAAAGAAAAAGAACACCTATCTAACCTTAATACAGTGGGCAATAAGAGAACCCAATATTATACCTGATGTAATTTTCTTATCTTTTCTTTTGGTTGAGTATCTTATTTTTTCTTCAATTTCATACCTATATCATTCATCAAGTTTTTCCTTTGAGAAGGATAACAGAGAAGTTCCTGAAATTATTACTTAGAGTAATATATTCTAAAGTTAACTTTCTTCTTTCTGCCAGGAGTTCTGAAATGTCACTTTGTGTCCTCAAGTCAGGAATATTTTCTATCATTAGAGCCAGACAAAAAATCTCAACTTTATTTTAGCCATAGGTGGTATAGATCTGAAAGATCTTTACTATTTTTTTTCCTATCCCTTTGCCACATTCCAGCTGTGATATAGATAACCTAGCACCAGGCTTGAGTACTAATTTGAAATATTATAGTTTCCTACCTTAAAAATGCCCCAGACTACTTTTATTTACACTTCCAACAATTACTTAGTAAAAATTTGTTAAGTAAATGCATTTTAAATGAATAATAAATGTCCATTCAGAACATCAAATATCAAAGACATTTTTGTCTTTTTCGAGATCTTACAACTTTCCTTCTATATATTGACATTCATGATGCATGTTTCATCTTAACTTAAAAAAAAAAAATTTATTTATTTATTTTTGGCCATGCTGGGTCATTGTTGCTGCACATGAGCTTTCTCTAATTGCAGTGAGAAGGAGGTACTCTCTAATTTCAGTGCACAGGCTTCTCATTGCAGTGGCTTCTCTTGTTTGAAGCATGGACTTTAGGGTCCATAGGTATCAGTAGTTGTGGTGCACAGGCTTAGTTGACCCATGGCATGTGAAATCTTCCTGCATCAGGATTGAACCTGTGTCCCCTACATTGGCAGGTGGATTCTTAACCACTGGACCACAAGAGAAGTTCCATATTACATTATTACTGACTATATTCCCCATGCTGTACACACTGATTCTGTGGATTGCCTTGGGCAATATGGTCATTTAGTAATATTAATTCTTCCAATTCATTCTTCAAATTAATCCATCAATGTCTTATAGTTTTCTGAGTACAGGTCTCCTACCTCCTTCAGTTCAGTTCAGTTCAGTTCAGTCGCTCAGTTGTGTCCGACTCTTTGTGACCCCATGAATCACAGCATGCCAGGCCTCCCTGTCCATTACCATCTCCCAGAGTTCACTCAAACTCACGTCCATCGAGTCGGTGATGCCAACCAGCCATCTCATCCTCTGTCACCCCCTTTTCCTCCTGCCCCCAATCCCTCCCAGCATCAGAGTCTTTTCCAGTGAGTTAGCTCTTTGCATGAGGTGGCCAAAGTACTGGAGTTTCTGCTTTAGCATCATTCCTTCTGAAGAACACCCAGGACTGATCTCTTTTAGAATGGACTGGTTGGATCTCCTTGCAGTCCAAGGGACTCTCAAGAGTCTTCTCCAGCACCACAGTTCAAAAGCATCAGTTCTTCAGTGCTCAGCTTTCTTCACAGTCCAATTCTCGCATCCATACATGACTACTGGAAAAACCATAGCTTTGATTAGATGGACCTTTGTTGGCAAAGTAATGTTTCTGCTTTTGAATATGCTATCTAGGTTGGTCATAACATTTCTTCCAAGGAGTAAGCGTCTTTTAATTTCATGGCTGCAATCATCATCTGCAGTGATTTTGGAGCCCCCAAAATAAAGTCTGACACTGTTTCCACTGTTTCTCCATCTATTTCCCATGAAGTGATGGGACCAGATGCCATGATCTTCGTTTTCTGAATATTGAGCTTTAAGCCAACTTTTTCACTCTCCTCTTTCACTTTCATCAAGAAGCTTTTGAGTTCCTCTTCACTTTCTGCCATAAGGGTGGTGTCATCTGCATATCTGAGGTTACTGACATTTCTCCCGGCAATCTTGATTCCAGCTTGTGTTTCTTCCAGCCCAGCGTTTCACATGATGTACTCTGCATATAAGTTAAATAATCAGGGTGACAATATACACCCTTGACGTACTCTTTTTCCTATTTGGAACCAGACTGTTGTTCCATGTCCAGAGTCAGATTTATTCCTGGGTATTTTATTTTTTTTTGATGCAATCCTAAGCTGGATGGTTTTTGTAATGTCTCTTTCTGACAGCTTGTTGGTAGTATATAGAATTGCAACAGATTTCTATTTATTAATTTCATACCCTGAAACTTTCCTGAATTCATTTATTAGTTCTAATTTTTTTGGTGGCAGCTTTAGGATTTTATGTGTATAGTATTATGTCATCTGCAAATACTGACAGTTTTACTTCTTTCAAATTTGGATTTATTCTATTTTTTTCCTATGCATTCCATATGTTGTTTTTATAATGAAGTTAAAATATCTTATGACAAGATATGAAGACTTATGTGGTCTGATATCTGACTGAATTGCTCATTTATCTCTTACTACCACCTTCCACCTCTCACCCCTGTGGTTTTTCTCCAACCATCTGTAGTAAACTTCTTTTAGACTCTTGAACTTGTTGTTTCTCTCTTCATCATGATTTTCTGCATGAGACTGTGCCTTGTCCATGCTTATATTCTTCATACCCCTTTTACTCAGTTTGTTTCTGTTCATCTTATTGATCTCAACTTAAATTCACTTTTATCAGAAAGCCTGGTTTGATAATCCCTTTGTCCAATCTGTTGTCTGTGATAAGATCTCCTCTGTCATCATATCCAAAGCACCTGTATTTTTTCTGTCTCAGCACTTATCCAGTTGTTTGTGAAAACCTATTAACTTGTTTGTCTCTATCATTATACTATAAACTCCATAAAAGTGAGAACTATGTTGAATTTTTCACCAATATGTCCCTCATCCCTAGTAAAGTGTTCAGTTTTATATGATATTTCCTGTTCACTGTAATGTTAAACACCTTTTAAAGTGTTAATTGACCATTTTTGTATCTTTTCTTGTGAGGCATATGTTTAAATCATTTTAAAATCAAATGTTTGTCTTTTTATTATTTAAGAATTCATAGAATGAGTCATTTGCAAGTATCTTTTCCTCTTTGTGGCTTGTATTTTCATTTTCTTAACAGGGTCTTTCCAAAAAAAGTTTAAATTTGTGTCTCATTTATTAATATTTTTCTTTTATGATTTTTATATACTAAGAAATCTTTATTAACCAAAAGTCATGATGATTTTATACTTTGTTTTCTTCTAAAATTGTTTGTTTCCTTTATCTTCAAAGCTTAGATCAATCATCCTTTTCAGGTTAATTTTTTTGTATGGCGTGAGGGAATAATTGAGATTTTTTTTTTCCATGTAGATATCCAGTTATTTCAATACCACATGTTGAAAGACTATTATTTTTCCATGAAGTTACTTTGGCATCTCTATGAAAATCAATTGACCAAATATATGTGAATCTTTTTTTGTGTGTGGACTCAATGACCATAACTCATGAGAGCTGATATGTAATGGAGAAGGAGAACAAACCATTAAAAAAGAATGTAAGATAACCACAGGGATTGAGAAGAGACACATAAAATTATTACTATTTGATCTTGCAACTACCTCTCTCCTCTCCCTTTACCCCCATTCAAGGTAACTACTACACAGGACAGAAATGTTTCCCAGAGTAAGTAGGTTATTTAGGTCATGAAATTTATTTAATCAAAGGAAAAAGTGTGGTTCCTTCATTAGATTTTCTTTGGAAATTGTAGACAACAGCTGACAATCAGGACAGGTGCATATTATGATTTCTGCTTTCCCAGTCTGTTTCTTAGCCCTGTTAAGTCTTCAATTAGATGCATATTGCTACATTAGAAAATTTTCATTCAAGCTCAGTAGATATGTATAGATGAAACCATCATGAGAAAAAGCATAATCAGGGTAATTCACATTCATGGTAACTCCTAAAGCTGAGAGTGAATGCATATAGAGAATAATAACACAAGACTAATTGATCTACATGGATAAATAGGATAAAATGGATCCATATTTACCTACATTGGTTCCACATCTGATGTTATTTGAATTTACAGCTTACTTTGAAATGTCCTTTAAAGGTGTTATTTGCTTGATGAATACATTTAAAAATAGTACCAAAGCCTTGACTGGAGTCAAGGCTAGCAAATTTCAGATAGTACAGGGGAAAAGATATTTTTATTGTAATGTATTGTGGACATATTTATTTGATTTTCCAAAAATAACCCCTACATTTTCAAATAAACATTGCTATTCTACAAGATACTGCTATCAAGAAGCCTCATCTTGTTTTAGATGAAAGCATCTTTATGTCTTGGTGGCTATCTCCTATATTAACGATTTCCAAAAGGCATTGCTAATAGTGGTTCAAAATCCTCTTTCTGAGATCTAACGTGATATAGTCATAACACATGGTATATTCACCCTAGAGATGTATTTGAACATTACTTGCAAATATAATGCAATGACAATTTTTATAACTGAATCATCATTTCCTTATACTTCTTATTCTTCCATATTACATATATTTTTGTTTACATCATTCTTTTGTTTATTTTCTTGTTCTGGGCCATCTGGTATGATCAGAAATTTTTATTTATGTTTCTAGTTCTTCAGTAAACTCCATAAAGATAAATACTACAGCCTATCCATTTCTGTATTTTCCAAAGCTCTAATGAAGTACCATGAATTTGGTTATATTCAGTGTATATTTGTTGAAATAATTTTTTTATAGATATTAAAGATCAGGACTAATTCCTTAGTTATATACCAATTATGTTATCGACATTTCTCTCTAGTTACATTGCCAGGAACACAGTTAAGCTTATGGGCTATCCAAGTCTCAGTAACAAGGAGAGAGATTTGATGGTGTGGGATGATTAAAATGCTTAATGTTCAATTAGCCTTCTTGGATTAAGTCTAGTAAAGGAAAAGGCAGGTAATTTAAAGTTGTATTATGGAGAATATTATTTTACAAAAATCTTAAGAGGGAAATTTGAAAAGGGCATTGATGGCTCAAAACTTAAAATATCTAAGGCATCATTTTGAAACTACAAAATCAGACAAAAGGACTATAAATATACTGAAAATGAGTGATACAGATTAGAAAGCTGAAAAATGTAACTAAATTCAATATGAAGAATTTATTTAATCTAGCAGTAATAGGAAAAGCTGGACAATATAAATGACTTCTAAATCTACAGTGATAACCATTATAATAAGTTACCAACATGAGAAATGCTACGATACTAAATGTAATTTTCTTGAGTCATTACATTTCAAAGACATAGCACAATAGCAAGTATATAAAAATGTGGATATATGAAATGTGAACAAATTTCCCTCACAGGGAAGCAAAGGAAATTATGGCTCCTTGTGAAGTGTTACAAGAATGAAGTCAGTGTTAGGCAGTTGTAAAGCTGGGGGTGGTGGTGATGTAGGGTGTGTCTGTTAGGGTGTGTGTGAGTGAAGAGAGTGAAAGTCACTCAGTCGTGTCCCACTCTTTGCAACCCCACAGACTGTAGCCCGCCAGGCTCCCCTGTCCATGGAATTCACCAGATCAGAATACTGGCGTGAGATGTCATTCCCTTCTCCAGGGTATCTTCCTAAACCAGGGATTGAACCCAGGTCTCCCACATTGTAGGCAGATTCTTTACTGTCTGAGGCACCAGAGAAAAATCTGCCCAAAAAGCAGATTTTTTTTAAACTTTTTTTTTTGGTGAAGAGGCTGTGCCATGCAGCATGTGGGACCTTAGTTCCCAGACCAGGGATCAAACTTGTGTCCCCTGCAGTAGAAGCCCCTCAGAGTCTTAACAACCGGACCACCAGGGAAGTTGTGTGTGTGTACCTAGCAGCGATTGAATGCATCCGCAGAATTCAAGAACCAACTCCGAACATGAATTTGGTGACGTTTGCCATCATCCGAAATAACTTGTTTTAAAAGATGTCTTCTGAATACAGTGCTGGTAAAGCAAAGGCCTTCCAAAATACAGCCACATTAGGCTAACTTTTTCACAGCTTCAGTTTGAAAACTTCCCACTCGGAGTTACATCCTGTCTCACAGAATGTGGGCTTTGAAGGGAGTCTGGGGTAGGGTCAGTAAGTCCAAATTTCCAACTGGGTGAAACACTGAACAAGGGGATGGTGTGATCTATCTGAAAAGATGTCACACAAATCCACTCATTCTAAAAATCCACACTTTACTTCTGGACTCTTCTGAATGTTCTCCTGAGGTATAATCTGAAATTTCATTGATTGGCTCTAGTTCTGTCCAATGGAGTCACAGAGTTTAACACTAATTTTGCACCTCCATTAATACTTTTAAAATGTTTGAATTTAGTTCTCCTTTAAACACTCTATCAATCCAGATAAATGTTTTCAATTACTGGTATGATATGACTTCCAGTTCCCAAGTGATCCTGGTTCTATCTCTTTCGAATGGATTCTTGTCTGTATCTTCAAAGTGTTGTGACTCTCACTGTGATAGAAAAATAGACAAAATACTGGAAGGGCTAATTCATGAAAGAAAAAAATATAAAATGTCAAAAAATGTGCAAAAATATTTACCTTCCATGATAATCAATTAAATGCTAATTAAAGCTAGTCACCCTTCTTTGCATGGGTAAATTTGGCAAAGATGAAAAAAATACCAATTTTTGACAAGGATGCAGGGAAGCAGACACCACTGTATGCTGGAACAATAAAAGAAAAAATCAGAGGAATGTTCAAAAATTCAAAAACAAACTTATTTGTCATATAGAAAAAAATGACAATAGAGGAATGGTTAAATAGATTATGGCAAAATGTAGCAACTGAAAATGTTGAAGGATAATTTAGTGACATTGGGGAAATGTTTGTGATTTCTTATTAAGGAGAAAAGCAGGCTATAAAATAGCACATTTTAAATTTATGTAATTTATCTAGTATCTATAGAAAAGTACCAGAGAAATACCAAGCAGTGTGATATTGAGTATCATACTTTTCTGTCTTTTCAATGTTTTTGACAGTGGGAATTTACTACTTGTCCAATTAGAAATCAAGTAAAAATGAGTTTTAAAACTATTTCAGAAGTGGTCTGATTAATCCTGAACCTTGCTACTTGTTCTTAGACTCTCTTAACATCTTAGGTCTTAATGACCTTTTAAAATTGCTACATCTTAGATTGTTCTAAAACCTCTAAATATTTTTTATAAATACTATTGTTAAGTCATGCTCCTGTCTCTTTTGAACCCAAGTGCCTGGTTTTACGTTTGTTCCTGTCATTTGGTTTCATTGAACCCATACTTTGGACTGTTAAATGTATATATATATATATAGTTGTTGTTGTTTCTTCTATTGCCCCATACTGAAGAGCCACCCACACCTCTGCATGATCCACAGATGCATTTGCATGGTATTAATGTCCTCATCCAACTGTAACACCCTTTTATCCATCAAAGACTGTAGCATAGTATATGACCTTTTTAACTAGAGATGAGACCTATTATAATCATTATCACCAAAAGATATGTTGGACAAGTCACTTTAATTTGAAGCAAAACTGCCACCAAAGATGGAAGACCATTCTGAGTTTATTTCATTGTAGGTGTTATACTTTGGGGGAAGTTCAGGAATTTGGAGGGAAATAATTTGGAGAGATTACAGTGATGTCATAAGCATAGAAAACAGTATACTTGAAAAGTTTTACCAATGTTAGGTGCAAGAACTCTTAACAGGGCATGGTATAAGATGCTACTGGTGTACACTATACTTGTGTTATTCAAGACTTTTAGCCATGGGATTAGGGTTAGTGAGAATCTTATTTTATTCTTGTCAAGCAATTTAAGGTATTCTTATCACCAGTTACAACTGTTAGAAATTCAAACTTTTGTCATTTACCAACTAGGTGCTATAGTTTCTTGTCCTGAAAAGGAATTTCACATTGACCCAGAAGAAGGTAAACACTGGCAGATTCTCTTCTCTAATTATTTTGTTTTTAGAGCCTTAACTAATCTGCCTTGTTAGACAAACTAGGAAAATCTATATTCTCACTTGCAAAGTATTTTTTTCTCAAGACAGCAAACAGTTTCCCATTAAATGAGAAAGAATTTTAGAATGTGAAATACAATTGGTATCAGGAGAAAAAGGCTTCTATGTGGCTTATAGAAAGTAACATCAAAGGATAGAAAGTACTGGGAAGGGAATAGAAATACTGGGAGTTGAAGAGACAGTTCAAGGGGCTTCTCTCCATGAGAATACACCTGTGCCATTTTGGTGATGGACAACCCTTTCATGGCATATTTGGACCTTTTCCCTTGAACAAGTTCACATGCCAATGTGAACAGAGAATGCGAGGAAGCTATGAGAGAGAGATTTGTCGTTTTAAAATATTGGAACCAGCAGTTTCATTTTTTTTTAAATTTTAACATATCATTGCAGCACTGAATAGATCTGAAGACCAAAGGAAAATTGAAAAGAGAGGCTAATCTTTGCAAAGGAAATAGGTGACCCAAAAGATGAGATGATCAAAGGCAAGGGTCAATCCCTATTATTTTAACCACAGATCATTAAGACATTAAAAGTCATGTTTCTTCTACTGTTGGTAAAATTACTTAGACGTGTTCCTTACTTACTAGTTTCTCATTTCACTTCCTCTAGAAAAGGAAATCATATCCTCTGGTGGCATAATAGAATCTAAAACAACATTTTGCTCCCTAGTTTATTTTGTCCGAGGTGTGGGTACTGACATCCATGTGAAGAAATTTTTTTCTTAAGTGTTCCTGATAAGGATTGTCAACATAAATGAGTCATCCATATATCTGCACAAAACTGAGTGATTTTCTTAAAGGCTATATATCAACATGTCTATGACTATTATGGCAGTGCAGAGTGATTTTTTTAAAGGCTATATATCAACATGTCTATGAATATTATGGCAGAGACTGCTGAATGTCCTTTTTGTTTCCCTCTTGGGCACACAGTTAAACAACTTGCCAGGTCATGTGATTGAGTCTGGCCAATAGAATGTGGATTGAATTATGTACATGACTTATAGACTTGCCTGTAAAACAAGTTCCCCATACTTTCCCCATTGGCAGGCCCATACGGAGGTCTCTAAGTATGCAGTGGAGGGCATAAGCACATGATTGAAGGAGCCTGTGTCTTTCTCTGAGTAATCCTTGGAGACAAGCTGGTTAGAGCAGATCATCTATAGGGGACTCATGTTTTAGAGAGAAAAAAACATTTTATTGTCACTGAAATTTGAGGGGTTTTGGTTATATCTATTAGCCTGCCTCAACTCGCCTCCCCAAGGCAGGAGGAGAAGGGGAAAATAGGATGAGATGGTTGGATGGCATCACCGACTCTATGGACATGAGTTTGAGTAAGCTCTGGGAGTTGATGGACAGGAAAGCCTTGTGTGCTGCAGCCCATGGGGTCGCAAAGAGTCAGACATGACTAAGAAACTGAACTGATTAGCCTGCCCCAACTAGGTATTGATTCTGGGTCAAATTTCCCAGGTTCAAAATCTCATTCCATTTCTAGGGAGGCAACCATGGACATGTTACTTATCTACTATTCAATTTTCTCATATGTGAAATTAAATTAAAGATTTACTGAGAGCAGCCACGCCCATCAGAACAAGAACCAGTTTCCCCCAGTCTCTCCCATCAGGAAGCTTCCATAAGCTTCATGTCCTTATCCATCAGAGGGCAGACAGAATGAAAACCACAGTCACAAAAAACTAATCAAACTAATCACATGGATCACAGCCTTGTCGAACTCAATGAAACTACGAGCCATGCCATGTAGCACCACCCAAGACAGACGGGTCATGGTGGAGAGTTCTGACAAAATGTGGTCCACTGGAGAAGGGATTGGCAAACCACTTCAGTATTCTTGCCTTGAGAACCCCATGAATAGTATGAAAAGGCAAAAAAAAAATATGACACTGAAAGATGAAATCTCCAGGTCAGTAGGTGCCCAATATGCTACTGGAGAAGAGTGGAGAAAGAGCTCCAGAAAGAATGAAGAGACAGATCTAAAGCAAAAACAATGCCCAGTTGTGGATGTGACTGGTGATGGAAGTAATGTCTGATGCTGTAAAGAACAATATTGCATATGAACCTGGACTGTTAGGTGCATGAATCAAGGTAAATTGGAAGTGGTCAAGCGTGATGGCAAGAGTGAACATCGACATTTTAGGAATCAGTGAACTAAAATGGACTGGAATGGCAGAATTTAACTCCAATAACCATTATATCTATTACTGTGGGCAAGAACCCCTTAGAAGAAATGGAGTAGCTCTCATAGTCAACAAAAGAGTCTGAAATGCAGTACTTGGATGCAATCTGAAAAATGACAGAACGATCTCTGTTTGTTTCCAAGGCAAACCATTCAATATCACAGTAATCCAAGTCTATGCCCCAACCAGTAATGCTGAATAAGTTAAAGTTGAAAGGTTCTATGAAGACCTACAAGACCTTGTAGAACTAACAACCAAAAAAGATGTTTTTTTCATTATAGGGGACTGGAATGCAAAAGTAGGAAGTCAAGAGATACCTGGAGTAAAAGGCAAAGTTGGCTTTGGAGTACAAAATGAAGCAGGTCAAAGACTAACAGAGTTTTGCCAAGAGAACACACTGGTCATAGCAAACACCCTCTTCCAACAACACAAGAGAAGACTCTACACATGGACATCACCAAATGGTCAACACCAAAATCAGATTGATTATATTCTTTGCAGCCAAAGATGGAGAAGCTCTATACAGTCAGCAAAAACAAGACCAGGAGCTGACTGTGGCTCAGATCATGAATTCCTTATTGCCAAATTCAGACTTAAATAGAAGAAAGTAGGGAAAACCACTAGACCATTCAGGTATGACCTAAATCAAATCCCTTACAATTATACAGTGGGAGTGACAAATAGATTTAAGGGACTAGATCTGATAGACAGAGTGCCTGAAGCACTATGGACAGAGATTTGTGACATTGTACAGGAGGCATTGATCAAGACCATCCCCAGGGGAAAAAAAGTACAAAAAGGCAAAATGGTTGTCTGAGGAGGCCTGACAAATAGCAGAGAAAAGAATAGAAAGAACGAAAGGCAAAGGAGAAAAGGAAAGACATACCCATTTGAATTCAGAGTTCCAAAGAATAGCAAGGAGAGATAAGAAAGTCTTTCACAGCAATCAATGCAAAGAAATAGAGGAAAACAATAGAATGGGAAAGACTAGAGAGCTCTTGAAGAAAATTAGAGATACCAAGGGAACATTTCATGCAAAGATGGGCACAATAAAGGACAGAAATGGTATTGAGCTAACAGAAGCAGAAGATATTAAGAAGAGGTGGCAAGAATACACAGAACTATACAAAAAAGATCTTCCTGACCCAGGTAACCATAATAGTGTGATCATTCACCTAGAGCCAGACATCCTGGAATGCAAAGTCAAGTGGGCCTTAGGAAGCATCACGACAAACAAAGCTAGTGGAGGTGATGGAATTCCAGTTGAGCTATTTCAAATCCTAAAAGATGATGCTGTGAAAGTGCTGCTGCACTCAATATGCCAGCAAATCTGAAAAACTCAAGAGTGGCCACAAGACTGGAAAAGGTCAGTTTTCATTCCAATCCCAAAGAAAGGCAATGCTGAAGAATGCTCAAAGTACCTCACAACTTCACACATGTCACTTGCCTGGAGAATCTCATGGACAGAGGAGCCTGGTGAGCTGCCATCTATGGGTTCACACAGAGTTGGACACGACTGAAGCGACTTAGTGCAGCAGCAGCAGCACATGCTAGCAAAGTAATGCTCAAAATTCTCAAAGCCAGGCTTCAACACTACATGAACTGTGAATTTCCAGATGTTCAAGCTGGATATAGAAAAGGCAGAGGAACCAGAGAGCAAATTGACACTATCCACTGGATCATCGAAAAAGCAAGAGAGTTCCAGAAAAACATCTACTTCTGCTTTATTGACTACACCAAGTCCTTTGACTGTGTGAATCACAACAAACTGTGGAAAATTCTTAAAGAGAGGGGAATAGCAGACCTGACCTGCCTCTTGAGAAATATGTATGCAGGTCAAGAAGCAACTGGACATGGAAAAACAGACTGGTTCCAAATTGGGAAAGGAGTGCGGCCAGGCTGTATATTGTCCCTGCTTATTTAACTTATATGCAGAGTACATCATGCAAAATGCCAGGCTGGATGAAGCACAAGCTGAAATCAAGATTGTCAGTAAAAATATCAATAACTTCGGATACACAGATGACACCACCCTTATGGCAGAAAGAGAAGAAGAACTAAAAAACCTCTTGATGAAAGTGAAAGAGGAGAGTGAAAAAGTTGGCTTAAAACTCAATATTCAGACAACTAAAATCATGGCATGTGGTCCCATCACTTCATGGCAAATAGATGGGGAAACAATGGAAACAATGAGAGACTTCATTTTTGGGGGCTCCAAAATCATTGCAGATGGTGACTGCAGCCATGAAATTAAAAGACACTTGCTCCTTGGAAGAAAAGCTATGACCAACCTAGACAGCATATTAAAAAACAGAGACATTACTTTGCCAACAAAGGTCCATCTAATCAATGGTTTTTCCAGTAGTCATGTGTGGATGTGAGAGTTGGACTATAAAGAAAGCTGAGTGCTGAAGAATTGATGCTTTTGAACTGTGGTGTTGGAGAAGACTCTTGAGAGTCCCTTGGACTGCAAGGAGATCCAACCAGTCCATCCTAAAGGAGATCAGTCCTGGGTGTTCATTGGAAGGACTGATGCTGAAGCTGAAACTCCAATACTTTGGCCACCTGATGCAAAGAACTGACTCACTAGAAAAGACCCTGATGCTGGAAAAGATTGAAAGCAAGAGGAGAAGGGGATGACAGGATGAGATGGTTGGATGGCATCACCAACTCGATGGACATGAGTTTGAGCAAGCTCCGAGAGTTGGTGATGGACAGGGAAGCCTGTTGTGCTGCAGTCCATGGGGTTGCAAAGAGTTGGAAATGACTGAGTGACTGAACTGAACTGATATGTGAAATGATTATAGTAACGTTATATACCTCCTAGTATTACAGGTCACTGAATGCAATATGACAGCCCTTTAATAAACCTGACATATAAGCATAGGTTATTATTACTTTTTTCCCTGAAAGATTCTCATTTTAAGATCGTATTCAAATATGGGTCTCTTATAGCAGGGAGTATCAACCTCTGGGATCAAATGACTGATGAGCTATGGTGGAGCTGATGTAAAAATAAAATAAATAAAGTGCATAATAAATGTAATGCACTTGAATCATCCTGAAACCATCTCTCCTCCCTCGTCTGCAAATGATCTTCCATAAATCTGGTCCCTGGTGTCAGAAAGGTTTGGGACCACTATATAGGTTTGCTGCTGCTGTTGCTGCTAAGTCACTTCAGTCGTGTCCGACTCTGTGTGACCCCATAGACGGCAGCCCACCAGGATCCCCCATCCCTGGGATTCTCCAGGCAAGAACACTGGAGTGGGTTACCATTTCTTTCTCTAGTGCATGAAAGTGAAAAGTGAAAGTGAAGCCGCTCAGTCGTGTCCGACTCTTAGCGACCCCATGGACTGCAGCCTACCAGGCTCCTCTGTCCATGGGATTTTCCAGGCAAGAATATTAGAGTGGGGTGCCATTGAGTACTCTAATTTGTAAAATGAGAAACTATCCATATATTATATTCAACTTCAAGACTGCTGAGTTTTCTAGAAAGGAAATAAGGGAGAATGGAAGAAATGAAAGGAAAGGAAGGAAGTAATGAAAGAGAGAGGGAAGAGAGAATGCAGCCTTCTCTATTTTAAGCAGCTTTTGTACTAACTCAACTTTGCTAACAGGTCTAACATAGCAAGGTAAGCTATATACCTCAGCATCAGATAGTTAATGTTGACAAAGCAAATTTTGGAGGCTGACCAACATCTTCTCTTGCCATTGTCTACAGTAGTATCCCAGAAGTCTTTCTGCCTTGGATACTGAATCTCTCTCCCCAACTGCCACTCAACTTTTTTCCCCTCCTTCAATGACACATATTCTCTGGCTTTGTTCACCTCTCCTCATTTGTCTTGTCATAAAAGTAAACCAAACTGAAATATACCAGTAGTCCTCTGCCACTTAGTAAGCTTTATTCTAAGGCATGATGCTTATAAATAAAGTAATATGAAGCCAGGGGAAAATAAAACCTCACCAAATGCACAACTGTGCATTTACAGTTTCTTCTATAAATAGATGAAGATTACAGGTTTTTAAAGTGAATGAAAGACTACAGCAAAAATTGTGTGAACTGAGAAAAATGAGTGAAGCATAAAATACACTGTATGTAATAGAAATGGGTATTTACTCAGTAGCAATGACAACAAAGTTAAACACAGGGAAGTGATTGCTTTGTAGGTTAGATAACAAGAAACCATGAAATGCCCTGCTTTTAGTCCCTTTGGAGTTTCTTAGAAGAAACTGCTCACTAGGTAGGCAAATATTGGCTATTTATTTGTCAAGATGTTCTTCACTTTTATGAAAGTGAGCTTCTATTTTTCTGAAGTCTCCAAGGCAGGAACAAAAGGAAACCTATCCATGGAAAAAGAGGAGCCTTTTTACTCCATAAACAAATCGTGCCTACTCTGAAAAGAAAAAGAAAAAAAAAAAAAAAGGTAGAGAACAACCAAAATAAATGATGTATTCTACAGTGTTACGATGCCCAAAGACAGTTCTGATTTGATGCCTTAGCAATTTACATGGAATTTTACTCTAGTGGATTCTCTAAGATTCAGCAAAAATAAGCAATAGGACAATATGCTATCTCTGAGCCATTTCAGAGCCTGGTGCATATATTTCAAAATTCTCTTCTAACAATATCACATGAATGGGCTGTAAAAAAAAAAAAAAAAAAAAGCCTTTCAATCTTCATGGTGATTGAGTCTTGTGGGGCATTTGATTTACTGCCCAGAGAGTACATAGACTCAAAGATCATGTGTAGTACAGAGATGAGTGTGAAACCAAAGGGTAATATTTCACCTGCCATTGCAGATGTCTTATTTCATTAACCCAGGCAGCTGAACTGCTGCCAGAGATGAGGCTCTGGGGACAATTCAACGATAGGACCTGCCAGTTATACCAGGTAACCTCTGTATTCAACAGCCCTTAAGAGTATCAGTGACTTCATCATCCTCAATAACAAAAGATGACACTGACTTTTATCCATCCATTCTTTAATCCTCGAATTTTATGACAATAGGACATGGCCTAGAGTTACCAACAAACATAGATGATAGAAAGTGTTAGTTGCTCAGTTGTGTCCAACTCCTTGTGACTCCGTGGACAAGGCTTCTCTATTCATGGGATTTTCCAGGCAAGAATACTGGAATGGATAGCCATTCCCTTCTCCAGAGGATCTTCTGACCAAGGATCAAACCTGGCTCCTGTATTGCAGGCAGATTCTTTACCATCTGAGCCATCAGGGAAGCCCATATAGATAACAGAGAGTATTAGCAATTACTGAACTATTACTTCAATTATACAAATATTTCTATAGTTCAGTGGAAGAATTATTTTGATCATGAGTAGAATCAACATTAATTGGAGCCCTTGGCTTCCAGGAATAGTCTTCCAATAAGTCAGTATGCATTTTCCAGCTACTATTCTGTGCTAAAACAAATAAACAATGTAATGGAGAAAGTACTAAAGAAAGAGACATGAGATTAAGTCTCAGTACTGCTATTAGTCTGGTTTATAGCCACTGGCAAGTCGCTTCACCTCCACCAGTCAATTTCCTCAAATCCAAGATGCAGGAGTTGGATGGTTTGGTCTCTAAAGCCCCTTGCAGTTTTACAAGTCCAGACAATGTACAAAGGCTGGCACTGGCTCCTTCAGTCACAGGATCTATGTATACTATGAAAATGATGAGGTCTTGCCTTTTAAAACTGCAGTCAAGGAAAAAGTATTTTCCCCTCTTGGCCCTGGGACTATAAATTATTTATTGTGCTAAGACATGCAAACAACTGACGCTGGAAAACAGAGTTTGTTCTTTGCATTTGACGTGCCACATTAAACACTTTTTTTTTTAATGAGTCATCTGATTATATTTTCTTGCTTATTGAAATTAAACTGAGCTTACAATTAATGTCCAGTTAACACCACCAGGTGAAGTACTTTAGTGTTTTTTGTTTTTGTTTTCTAAGGAAGTAATGAGTGATTCCCTTCTAGTGGCTTTATACTTCTGGAAAGGTCAGTGAGGTCCCCAGGTCAGACTCTCGTTCCCACGTGAGCTGATTCATTCCAAATCTTCAAGGAGCAATCTCCTTATATAATTTTCTCTTTTTCACAATGGTCACAGTTCTCTAGCCATATAATAAACATCATGCAAATCAGAGTTTGCTTATGGTAAAGACAGGCTTATTTGAATAAGGGGACCAGTGTTCATTCACGTCAGTGTGAATGGAGCTTGATGCGATGTTTTTCAATGTGACTTTAGCTGAGCTGCAATCGGCAGAGCCTGTGATACAGATTGCTGTACTTCCAGGTCTGATTTGTGACTGCCGTGGCATATAATTGTGTCCTCAGTTCTGGATGTAGCAGCTTCTCTAGCTTTATTCTTTTGGCCAGCTGCTGATTGTGTTTTACATACTCTTAGCAATCAGTACATTTAATCTGGATCTTCTTTTTTCTTCAACATTCAAAATGTAACCCAACAAATTTCAGATCAAGTCTAAACTAGATTTTCTATAATTCATACATATCAGTGAGAAATACAGGTTTGCCTGTATACCTTTGTATACACACAAACACACATGAATACACATATATACACAGAGACTCTATGTGCATATATACAAACAGCCTTCCAAATTGGTTTTTCTTTGATAGATTTGATAACAATGTAAAATCGTATATTTTAAAAGATTTCTAACATTACTACCATATAAATAACTACTACTTATAACTTAGAAAGGATTCAAATGTTAATTTTAAAAACCCTTTTAAAATTTTATTGCTTTTCATCAAGGATTCTGCAGAGTTAAAAATAATATTTACTTTATTATTTTTAGTTTGCACATTTTTATGTTCATTTCAGAAAATCGTGGCCATTTTCCAGAGTCCATTTGCCTAGAGCCTGATATGGAAATATTTTTATTTTTTACAAATATTAATTAACTTCTGAGATACATACATATCATTGATAAATAAGTTTAGTCAAATTTTTCAATGTTTAAATGCTGGGAAAAATCCCTTTTTAGTTAACTAGAACCTGTGATGTGGACCAGAAATTTGCACAAAAAGTTCTGTCCTTGAATTTTGCTCCTTTACCATTCGCTTCTCTATCAGTAAACCTTAGGTGGGAAATTTCTCAACATAGGACAAATTAGACTTTGTATTTCCGCTAGCAGTAGAAAGCTCAGGGTAAATGAGACTTTCCTAGTAGCCCAGCAGTTAAGACTCTGTGCTTCCAATGCAGGGGATGCAAGTCTGATCACTGGTCAGGGAACTAAGATCTTACATGTCATGGGGCATAGCCAAAAAGTAGAAATAAATAAAACAACAATAAGAATAATACAATAATTTTAAAAAGAACAGGAAATGGAAGCAGAGAATGTTAAGACTGCAAAGAAAAATAAGTCACGTAATTCTATCAAAATGGTGATGGCACTGGAAGTCATTCAATTAGGCCTACACAATAAATAAGAATAATCTGATTTTTGTTTCCCAATCTTAGCAGAAAAAGGAGATAACGAGACAACAATAAAAAGTATAAAATGGGTTTAAGGAAAAAAAAGGGAAGGAGAGGTGCCCCCTTACCCTTCCAAAGGAAACACTGCCTATTCTACACATATCTACCATCACAGACTGAGGGATACAGAGCTTTGCAGAAGTCTCCATTCACAGACCATCACAGTGAGGCAGGAGAACACGGATGTTTTTTGAAGTTTCTCAGTAAAACAAATAGGGTTGGCCTTCCATTTACCAGAAAACTAAATCAACTACATTATGTCATTCCTTGAAACACTCTGATAACCCAGGTTTCCTTTTTATTTAAAAGTGGAACTTCTGTATCACAACAGGGGGGAAAAACAGTCTGTATTACAACTGTGACATTTTCATCTGTTTATTTTTCTTTGAGTGGGCATTTCTATCCATCATTAGCTTGCTAAAACTAACATACATACAACTGAAAATCACATGAGGAAACAGCAAAAGAAAAACAACAATAACAATTTCAACAATGAAAGTGGCACTTGGTCATTTTTATGGATGCGAGTACTGAGGTATTGAAATGGCAGAAGAGAACAGGAAAGAGGATTTTGCACAAGAGGACCCATTTCAAGGACAGCTAATGGTGGGATTTAGCATTGGTAGAGACCTACAGAGAGCTCCTGAGTTGAAAAGTTATCATCACTTGCAGCCTCCAAAACAGGCTGAGTTGAACCCAGCTTTGTCCTCTGAATACTGGTAAGGATGTCTTTGGTCTCTGAGCTCCTCTCTCAGTAATTTAACCCTCTAATATTTGACAAGCAACGAGTGTCTGGAGAACAAAGTAATCTTAAGATGGAGACAAGAAACTGTATTTCTTGGCTTCTATTCCTTCCTGTTGTCCCTTTACCTCATCTTTTCCCCACCTAAATGGAGTTATGGGAAAAAAATCAAAAGTATCCTTTGTTCACAGGGGTCCTAGTCTATGGCCAAGACCATCCTTGGGATACTTTCTGCATAATCTTGATATAATACATTTATTTGGCACTGAAATCAATTGGTTGCTAGTCTACACAAATGCTACTCTATACAAATATTAGCAAGGGGAGCAACCTGGAATATATTAGAGCAATTAACAAATCACAGATCATCTGCTAGTATGTCAGAATGTGTAGGTAATAGCCCAGTGGGGTGGTCACGGGTGTCACATGAGACAGCATATGTGAAAGACTCTACATGACAAAGCACTTTGGACATCAAGGTCATTATTATTGTGTTATTGTGGTATAGCAATTGATACACTCTGGGGAAAATAAACCCCCAAGAAGGCAAAAGCTCCAGTCAAATTAAATACAAGAAATCATTTCCTCTCCATGTCTAACAGTTGGCACTTGGCAATGATAATGTAATGTGTGGAGAGACACATCTCGGGCCTATAAAATAGAAATTTGAATATACAAATATATATTATGAAGTATGGTAGGATACAAATTGATGTAAAAATATGCTTTGCTTTCCCTGTGTCATGATTTTAAAAAGCATCAAATTTTGTGTTGTTGGATGTTGTAGTAGAGTTAGTAAACCCTTTTGGTTATGTTTTAAGAATGTTTTCACAGTATATGTTATTACAGTGTTGGTATATTATATGTTAAATAGCTTTCTGAAATATTTAGGACTTGACCAAAAATAACTAAACATTAATACAGATCATTCTAGTAATATGTTTAGTTATATTGGGGGGGGGGTAGTAAGAATGGAGTGACGAGAGTAGAAATTCATCAAGATTTGCTAGCTGGCCCATTCTGAACGAAGTGTTTGAGATCGTCAAGTAATCCTGATGGGTAGGATGTCCATGGTATCTTCCTCATTAATAAGGAAATGGCCTGAGGCTTTATCTGTTGGAGGTACTGTTGGAAGAGGGGAAGTCAGAAAGAGGTTTCTTCCCTGCCCCAAAGCCAAGCTGTCACTGTGGCAAGTTTACCCAGAGAGCGTTTCTTGGGTCAGTGTTTGACAATCAATCATTCTTCAAGATGGTGGAGCTGCTCAGGCTCAAGAGACTAGAATCAGTAACCTTGCCTCATGAGGCCAAATCCCAGGGATTTTGGAAGTTATTCACCGTCCAAGAATCCTGGGCAGCTATCTTGAAGGATAATCTTCCAATTTCTTAGGTCACTGTTGTCATATTACTGGCCTTCATTTCAATTCCAGTTAAATTATAAAGTGCAATATGTAATGTTGAACCTTCAGAAAGAACGTAATGAGCACAACCAGCCTCCACAAAATCCCAAGTTCAAATTACAGGTAGAATCACCATCCGTATCTGAGAATGTACAGAAACTTGATCATTGTTGTTGTCTTTATCATCACCATCATCAGCATCAGCGTCATTAGCATCACAATCTCAGCATCATGATCATGTCAAGTGGTGTGGCCAGGTCAGAAAAGCCGACATCAAGACACTGTCCAGTTTGGGTGTGTAAATATTATCCTGTGTTTCTTGGCCCACTTAGCAAACACTTTCTTTTCGGTGATAAACCTATGCCCCCCATATGGCGCATGTTCATGAAGAAAATATTCATCGCATTCATCTCTTCCTTGTTCATAGTAATGGTAGGGGACTTTTCTATACCCTTCTGTCCTAGAAAAGAAACAAAGAAAAGGAGAGAAAGACTGAGATGAAAAATGAAGCACTCATTTATTAGAATCCATTATGTGCCCAGTAAATGCATTACTTGCAAACCCATGCCTGATTCTTGTCCATGAACTCAGTTAAAAGCTATTATACACAAAAGCTTTTAGAAAGACATACTAGGCCCTTAGTGCTTTAATAAATCAAATAAAATTTATGCATCACACCAATTATATGCAAACATAGAGCCATTCTTTGAGGGAGGAAATGGTGTATAATGGAAACAAACTTTGGATAAGCTGATTGCTTTAGCAGAGCTTGAGGAAGCTTAATGATTTTCAGAGTAAGATATTTGGTTCATCTGTGCTCCATTATGCTTACAGTTAAAGTAGAAATATTTGATTATGAAGACTGTGGCTTAGGTACCATTTGACAATACGATTAGAACACTCTCTGAATGATACTGTGCCAATTGTTGGTAGGGAAATCTATTTCATTACCTTGATGAAGCATGGAAGGTTTGTTTTATTACCTAATTAGAAACTATCCTACCAGCAGGGATATACTGTGGATAAACACATGCATTTTAAATAAGGATCTGACAGATTACTCACTTAGCAGTGAAATATAATTTCCAGGAATTCTTGTTAGGGTATCAGCTTCTCTGAGGCTTCAGGACATTTCGTCCTTCAAGATCAAATACAACCATTGAGTAGATAGCCATTCATCAACCATTAGAGCAGAAGAAACAACAAACCTGTTCTGCAAATTAAATAACCATTGAACTTGTTCTGTATTTTCAAGCCAGAAGTCCCTGACATGCCACAGACTAAGGGAAAAATGTTCCTTCTGACATTTGACATTAGACTGTGGTAAATATTTTTCTTTTTATCATCCCTAAAAGTCACAACTTGATGCACTGACAATAAAATGTCATGTCAGCAAAGAATGCCAGGAAAAAAATTGTTGCTCTCTCTGTTTCTCAGATTTATGGTATTAAAATGAATTGTGATATTTTGACAAGATATCAGAATTGGAGATGCATAAAAATAACTTCCTGTGATCTTACTTGCAGTAGGTGTCATTTATCATCCCGTAGACGTGAATGCCGTAACAGGCATCCATGGCCAGAATGAAGGTGAACCACCCCGTGCTGAGATAGGAGCCAGACTGGACTCTGTGGGGGGAATGAAAGAAACAAACAACAAACAAAACAACACAGAAGACATACACAGAGCAACAGCGAAGTGTGAGGAGAAGTGAGCAACCTTTCATCAAAAACATAGCACTTGTTATCAGGAAAAAACATAAGGAAACTTGACAATCTGTCAAAGATACACACTTATTTTGAATTATCTCTGAATAGTTTATAGGCATACTCTCACTCTTACTACCTTAAGCCTAGAAGCTATGTTGTATGGAAGAGAAGCCATATGGCAAATATCTGGAGTCAAATAATCCTGCTCCCTTCAGGTGAAAAATAATTTATTTGACTTTCCGTAAGACACAAATTAGTGCTGTATATCAGAGGACAGGTTTTCTCAAGTTGCTTGGAGCCCTGATGGGAGCTGAATGATAATGGTGTTATCTTACTTACCTGGACATATCACTTCCTTGGAGGCTTGCTGGGCTTCTAAGTGGAAATTGGATGCAGTGTAAGTGAATGACTTGGTCTGTGAAAGCATTTGAAAAGTTTTCCTTCACTGTTTTCCTGGCATCACGAGACAAGATTTTTCCTTTATAAGACCTGTGTTACCAATCTCCTGAACATGTTTTAACTGAGCACCTACTATGTGCCCATCACTGCTGTAGATGACACAGATATATAAACACAGTAAGTATCAAAACAAGGCTTTTTGTCTTCACAGAGGCTAGAGGATTGGATCTGAAGATGGCTATGTTATAAATGTTGATCAGGGAAGGCCTTTTTGATAATAGACACAAAGATACGGGGAAAAGAGAGGGCAGGAGAGGTGAATGGGAAGAAACCATATGGGCCTACTGGGAAGGCAGCCTCATGTGGGCAGTCTTTCAACCCCTCTTGGTCACCTAAGAATAGGCCTTGGGCCTGGAACACTTCCTAACCAAGGAGTTTTCACAGCCTGTGCTGGACGTACCACCTTGTGTGAGAGTAGCCTCTTCTGTTTCACACTCAGTGTGTACTCCTTTGCTCTGCTTAAGTGACATATAGCACCTGGCCAACCTCACTGCTATAACTGTTCCCTGCAAAAAGGGGATGGGGTCCTTTGTTCTGTGGTACAAGAGGGTTGCACGCAGGCCAACAGTCCTGTGTCAGCTGCTGGGAGGGACCTGCTGACCGTGTACTGATGTCCACTCTTACAGCTGGTCTTGCTCTGTCTCTCTTCTTTATGTGAGGAGAGCACTGTTCCATGCAGTGCTTGACTGTGTTGTGTTTTCTTTGGTGACTCCAATACCAAGATACAGTGGGCAGAAGTGTTTGGACTTCTACTCCTGATGATAAGCAACAGATGCCACTTGCTCAACAGACCATATGATGGAAGAGTGTTCCAGGAAGTGTTCAATATCACAGATATGAGGATGTGTGCTTGTATGTTTAAGAAAGAGATGGGAAGTAGAATGACTGAAGGGATAGAGAAATTAGAAAAGTGCTGATTTGAGGAGTCTGTCAAGTTGCAAATGGTTCAAGGGAATGTTGGATGAAAAGCTGGATCTCCATATTCGTCTTTGGCCAAGACAACCCAATCTATCCAAAACAGATGACTGCCAATCTCCTTAAAACTTTCCCCATAGGGGCATCTGGGTCTCCCCAGGTTGTTTGGCAACTGTGTAGCACCACTTTCTAAAAAAGACTAAATTTCCGATCTTCCACCTAGATGTCTTGGTAAACTGGCGCACTGTCATCTCTTCTCCTCCACTTCACCACTGGCACAGCCCTCCCGCCAGCGGTTTTCCCCACTGATGTCCAACATCCTTGCCGCAGTTCTCCAGGACCAAGCCATCAGTGTGCTACAGTTAGGCCCCTGAAGCCTCTTATTCTTTTATAAGCAGGCACCACTTAGTATCAAATCTCAACAGGTAAGCATTTCAGGAGCAAGGAACTCACAGAGAGGGTTGATAACTGGATTTTTAGCCTTTATTTTCATCAACTTTGGTTGATTTGCAAAGAGAAACAAACCCAGTGCATCTGTATCCACCCCCTCTGCCTATTTGTCACCGAGTCTGAAATGCCAATATGTAAAATGACTTCCTTTGTATCTCCTGGTGTGTCTTCTAAATGGAAAACATTCCAGAAACAGTACCACATTGAGTTACATGCACTTTCCCTCTGTGACAGGAACAGTTGCAGCAGCATGGGTTAGGAACAAGTGCCAAATTGGTGGGAAGACCCACCACAGGGAGGGGAAGATAGAAGAGAGCAACTTTGCCTATAATACAATGCAACCTGCAGTCAATCCTGCAATTCTGGTGTCTGAGGAGGAGCAGCAATAATGGGAAGTGCTTAAAGCACCATCTGCTGAAAAAGTCATCTGAAAATTGGGAGAGATCAGAATAGACAAGAGTCTTGACCAAAAGCTCCTAAATCAAATCTAGAAATTTTATCTACATACTGATTTTTTTTTCCCAGTTATTCTTCCTGTTGAATTGTATTTTTCCCCTCTTCTTGCCTTTTTCTTTCTACTTTTCTACCTTCCAATCCTCCCTATCCATTCTTCATTAGTAGGCTGACCAAGCATTAGTAATGATCATAAAAAATTACAGCATTTATTTGCACATGATGAAAAATGACAGGTCTCACATATTTACCCACTTATTCACCTTTTTTAACAAACATTCATTGGAATCCTATTATGTGCTACCGACTATACTAGAAGTTGGTGATGAATATCGAACATTTTCTTAAAGAGCACACAGTCTAGTGGGGGAGGCCACACATGTTAAAGCAATTAATCACAATATAGGGTAACAAAGCAGAACCTGTGTGTTTCAGAGTTAATACCAAGCACAGTAAAGAACTGAGTGAGGGTATCTGGTTTCCCATTCCAGCTGTGACATGACTGAAATGTGAAGCTTTGGACAACTTAGCTTCTTTGGGGCATCTTAGTTTCCTTTTCCCTAAAATGAGATAGTTTAACTAAGGCTTATCTAAGGTTTACTCTCATTTTAAAATCAAACGATTCTGTGATCATCACTCATGATAGTCAATCTGTTTTCATCTTTAGCCATGTGGCAGTTCCATGCTCCATCCATGTAGAGTGTGTAATTAACAAGCATATAACACAATTGGTCAGGTCACAATAAATGCACATTTGTAACATGGGAATGCCTTGGAGTGCCTGGGGTATATATAGAAAGGGCGTACAGTTTTATCTGGCAGTGGTGGTGGCTACCTTCCCTCAACTTTTGGAGGGAAGGTAGCTCTTCTCTCCAAATATGGAAAACTTTCCATATCTTTCTCTTTCACACAATTGCTCATAGAAGGTGCTGAAATGGCTGTCTAAAACCAAAGACACCACCATACCATTGAGGGTAAAGATTAATTTGAGTGAGAAAAAAATCTGAATTAAGTCAAATCGGTTTTCTTTTTAGGTGTTTTTCTAGGAGCTGGTCCCTCCACATAGTAGCTGTCAAGAACCAAGATGGCCTCAGAGCCCCGAGACAAAGGGAGGATCGCTCATGGGACATATGGACTCCTACTCGGCAAAATAAGCTCCCCTGGCTCTTTCTGGTCCAACCCACATAGTTGTTTCTGAGAGTCCAACAGCTAGGCTTTCCTAGCAGAACCCTCAAAGGATAAATAGGGTACAATTGTCAAAGTGATTTCTCTATTTGATTGTCTTCTCTTTACTACAGGAAAAGAGGGTCAAGAATTTCAGGGTTTGGCCTCTGGTCAAAGATCTTTCCATCTCTCCACCTAATAAGGAAAATTTTACCCCATTTCTGATATCGATGGCTTTTAAGCTTCAACTGATTTATTTTGTTTCTGGAGAGAGAGAATAATAATTAGCTCAAAAGCTCTTCGAGCAAGCTGTGTTGCATTTGATTCAGACTACGAGGTTCATACGGCCCAAGTGCCCTGTCCTACAACCATCACTTAATTAAAGAGTTGCATTTCCACCCCCACCTGCCCCCGGTGCCTTTGACATATTTGGGATGTAAAAATCATATAAGGTTTCCTACCCATAATACTTTGCCTGGGCTAGCAAAGTGGTTTCTTTGCAATACTTCCAGCTAATATCCATATAATGATACTTTCAGTGGAAGAATGGTAGCTGCTGGATTAATAGAGGAATTCTTCCAAATAAATAAAGGGGCTTCCCTTGTGACTCAGTTGGTAAAGTTTCCGCCTGCAATGAGGGAGACCTGGGTTCAATCCCTGGGTTGGGAAGATCCCCTGGAGAAGGGAAAGGCTACCCACTCCAGTATTCTGGCCTAGAGAATGTCATGGACTATATAGTCCATGGGGTCGCCAAGAGTCGGACACGACTGAGCAACTTTCACTTCACTCCAAATAAATGCCCTGATGATCTGGGTTCCTAAGGGAATTCGCTGGCCTGGATGGCACTGCATCTGGGAATTCTTATAGCTGCACCATTTCTAAACTGTCCTGCTGTGTGGGTATACTAGAAAGGAGGAAGTATAAATTTTACACCCCAGTTGACCTTTTGGAGGTTTCAATAGAATTAGCAACAAAAAGACTTGAGCTGATACATGTGAAGTTGTTTATGCTTCTTAGCTTGGAGAGACCTAGTGATAACTATCAGATGCCTTAAAAAATTCCAAAAGGGTCACCTCTTGGGCCAAATATTGTCTTGTAATTTGTCAGTCATGCACATAGCACTGTGTACTAGCTGGCCATCAGCCATGGCACTTTTTATACCTTCCACAATTGGGGATCGATAAAAACAATTATTGTCACCTACAAATAAACAATCAAGATTCCCATAGGGATGATAAGAGAATGTTAGCCCCTAATTCAGTACAATAGGAAAGCTTAAATTAATGCAGCAGAATAATGAGCCATGTTGGGGGAGGGGGAGGAGGGGGAAGGCAAGAGTGTTAAAAGGAAGCTATCAATCATTTGTTTCACCAGGCAACTTCCCATCCCACTGCTCCTTGGTAATCAAGACACTTACCACTTGGAAACTGCTAAAATTTACTTGCTCATCTCTTGGAAAAATGATGCTGTCAACACCTTGATGTAGCACATGCTTGAAGGCATATCATTTAAAATATGATTTTTCATCTACTTTATTACCAATAAAATATAAGTTACCATGCCCCTTGATGTTTACCCCTGTTCCTCGATGCTAAAGGCCATCACATGGCCACAGGTGTATGTTGTCTGTCATGCTAGCCTTATTTTTTTTACCAATCCCAATATCTTCATTCACCTGCACCCTTGCTTCTGAGCATGTTCCCTCATCTTCTCATTTCTGGAAACATATTGTGAAGCATTTTTCTCCTAATGCCTGGAGAGCTGGAACTTTCTAGTGAGTGACATGTCCCTTTGGGATAATTTCGGAGGAGGAACTGAGGAAACAGAAATGGTTACTTTTCAAAAGAAAGCTGACTTACAATGAACTGGTCTATTTACAGAATGCTCTCATGACTGAGTGACTAAACACACACACATACGCAGGATGCTCTAATTATTGAGCACCATTAGCTCAATGACTTGGATTCTGAACTCAAGAAGCTTATACTTCGATGGGCAATATAATAGCACTTTCCCTATATCAGGGTTTTTTAAATCTTGGCCTGCTTTAGATGCGATAATTCTCTGTTGTGGTGTATGCCCTGTGTAAGAAGTTCTCTTGCACATTTCACCAGATTCCTCTTTGTTCCAAGCTCCTCTGAGCTTTAAGAGGACAGTAGACTTCTTCACTTGCTGGTGCATGGTCTTTGGCCGAGAGAGATTTGCCATGGGGATGTCTCTGACCCCAAATCCAGGCTCTCCTTATGTACATTCCCATACTTTCTGCTCACTGTCCCACTGGCTTTCCTTACCTAGCCAAGCATCTTGACAAGTCTATCTGAAGCCATTCAGGTCTGGTGTATACTGAATTATTATCTTACCTTGCAACACAGCCCTAAGAATCAACATACTTGGCCTAAACCTAAAGGGAAGTCCCTAGCCTACAATGGGTGCTGTGCAATGCAGAAGGGAAGCCACTGTCAGGGAACAAGGATGAGGAGTCCAGTTGCCTCCATCTCTGTGGCTGCCAC
The DNA here is from genome assembly GCF_002263795.3 of Bos taurus. Lineage (NCBI taxonomy): Eukaryota > Metazoa > Chordata > Mammalia > Artiodactyla > Bovidae > Bos > Bos taurus. Next base: position 68,108,527 of record NC_037330.1, read on the forward strand.
CTCTTCACAGAATGGTTCCTTTGGGGGCCTTTGTTTCTACTGTTTCTAATCCATTTCTTCTACGATCCAATGCAAACAAGGCTCAGGGCATTCCAAGTAAAAATTTCAAAAGCGTAATAATCATTTATCAAAGCCCAAAGGGGATCCAAACCCTTCCTACAATGAAGGTTTACTGGAGAGCACAATTGTGGCAGCAGTTTCTGCTGAAATCTGCTATACTCAGGAGCAAAAAGGGAATTTTAAAAAAGACTTAATCAATATTTCATATCTTATTTTAACACTATTGGACCTCAGTTCTCTCATCAATATACTACACTGGCAGGATAAATAAAAATAGTAAAGTAAGTTTCTATATACCTTCCTAGGGAGAAGGAGCATCTGGCAGAATACAGATTATTCAATTAAAAACATTCTTCTATTTTTTTCAAAAGCACATGGATAATGAAAGAATATATTTAAACAAAGACACTGGCCAGGAAAAACAGCTGATGATTATCAGTAGCACCTTGGGATTCAATCTAATATTGTGAACCAGTCTAATGGAAGCAGAGCTCAAAGTGTGGAAACAATTTCAGCTGTCCCCAAGTCATATATTTTTGTATATCATTCGATAGTTGGGAGCTATGGTAATACTCTGGAGTTTGCCCATTATATTAACAGTATATATTTGTACTATCTATCAATGGGATGTGCCCAGCAAATCTTTAGGCAGCAACAACTTTCTGCAAATCAGGTGGCAGAATTCTCCATCTGGGCTTGAATCATTTACAGATGGACATAAACTTTTCAAATGGATAAAAATGCCATACTGAGGAAGATTCCAAAAAGAATGCACTTGACAAAAAGAGTCTAGGTCTGGAAAATAATGAAATATGGACCATGGGCAAATGGAGAAAGCCATAAATCTTTAAGACTGTACTACCATCCGGATCAGCTAATGCAAAAATGCCTGAGCTAATCAGTAGACACTTGGTTTGTAAATATAACAAATAGTTTTCCTAACATAGAATCAACAGGACTCTGACTAGTGATGAATGCAACAAAATTGTGCAAAAGGAGCATAATCAGAAATTACTGTGTTCTTTGCAAAATGCACATTTAAAAGTAAAATGGTTCAGCTCCCAAAGGTATGATTTATGGCTGCTGTAGAAATAGAAGATACCACTCACAAAAATTACTTTGTTCATTCATCTCAGAAATTAGAAGGTTATTTTGCTCCTCCCCTTGGGCTTTAAAGCCCCTTCAGTTGGAAACGTTGGTTTCTGGGATTTCATTCAATTTTTTAAATGAACAATGGAACCTCAGGAATGACAGGGATGGATAATGGAGGTCTCTTTGGACCACTTCATTAAAGCAGGACTAGATCCTTAACCACTCAGTATTGGCTGAATTGTATCCCCTCCAAAATTTTATGTTTAAGTCTTTACCCTCGTTTTGATGGTGTTTGGAGATGGGGTCTTTGGAGGTAATTAGGTTTACATGAGGTCATGAAGTTAGCGTCCTACTGATGGCACCATTGTCCTTATATGAAGAGGGAGAGACCAGATGACCCTTCATGTTACATGAGGACATAGCAAGAAGGCCACAAGCCAGAAGGAGATTCTCACCAGAAACCGACCATGTTGGCACCTTAATCTCAGGCTGCCAGCTTCCAACACTATTAGAAAATGAATTCCTGTTCTTTAATAGGAATTAAAGTATGGTATTCTATTATAGGAGCCCAAGCAGACTAAGACAACGGGTACCTCTTGGGGCCCTTCCCCAACAAACATAACCCCCCTACTCTTTCTGAACTCCCAAGTCTAGTCACATGGTTCCATTTATGGCTCCTTAGTACATCTTGTACCTATCAGATTCTGCCTTTTTTTCTCTTGACTTGTGTACATTTTCCTTCTTCCTGAAATGCTCTCCCCACATCCTCTCCAGTTTCTAATCTTATCAAGCTTTGATTCTGCTTACCTTCATCCATTAAAGAAAGATTTGGTGAGTGCGCTGTAGGTGTGAGGCACTGTGCCAGGCACTGGAAAGACCAAGCTGCCCTTGATCTCAACTCAAGGTCAAGGTGGGGAAACACTCAGTGACTGGTTTCAAAAATAGGGTTATCGAGAGAGTAATCCCCTTACAGGTGTTACGAGAATACTGAGGGAAGAGCAACAGATTGTGCTGGAGGGAACTGGGGAAGGTAGGAGGTAAGAGCTGAGCTCCAGACTAAGAGTAAAGACCAAGCAGATAAAGGAACAGGAGGACACCTTTCAGGCAGGAGGCTATGGGACTGTGCACTGAGGTATGCGAGTAACCAGAATACAGAATAGTTCTGCTTTGCCTTCTAATCTGGAGCAAACCTCAAAGCATCATCAGTACTTAATTTCCATAATAAATTATTGGTTAGAGACAGGATGCACAACTAACGCTGATTTATTTATCTTTTTTACATTATGTTTTGAATTATTAGAGATACCTTGATGTTTTATATACCTAGTTTTTTCAGCTGAAGGAAATTTATGGATCTGGCAAAAGTATCCAGGGGAAAAGTGGCAGAATTATATTTTTACTTCCTCATTAAATTCCTCATTAATTCAGAACTGAGAAAAATGTAAACAATATATGACGAAGAATAAAAACAATTAAAAAATGTGTGAGGCTATTGGAGGTACCCAGTGGTGTTCAGCTGTGTTATAAACTAAGTTACAAGTCATGAGCAAATGCCATCTAATCTCCGTGTAGTCTCTAAGCAAACATCCTTGGTATACACCCAAAGGCTCTCAACTTGCTCCACTTAAAAAGGAAACAGTTTTTACATAAACATTTAACTTACCAAGGGTTTTAAATTATTATTCTTGGACATGAAAATGGATACCATTGCTGCTTTAAAGACATGAACACTTTGCAGTTGCTTTCTGGTCAAGAAATGCTGAACTAAATGTTCTCTACAGCAACATCTCCTCTACTCAGTGAAGCTTCTTGGAGACGGGATTACATCATGTGCCCAATCTCTACTCTGAATAACTGTAGCCTTCCCTGGACCTGTGGTTTTTCTAAATGGCCCATGATTTTGAGGATGTGAGGTATTGTGGATAGCCCATGTGATTTCTAGTTTCAGACTATTCAAGCTACCATAGAGGCCCTTGTCTCAAGGGCCGTAGTTTTTCTATCAACTTTCCTGTGCTAGGTTGTTTTGATTGTTCCCTCCTTGAACATGGCTTGCTCGTGCGTCAGTAACTTTCCTGCCTCGCTGCTTTAGGCTTGGCCAAATGACTTGCTTTGCCTCATAAACTTCTAGTAGAAGTGAACAAGGAGACAGTTCTCAGTAGAGATTTTAAGTATTACATGCTTCCCATTTCTTAATTTCTTCTCTCCATCATGAGAACAGCACATCCTAGACAGAGAGTGCTCATTCAATCTGGGTCCCAGGCTGCAGATCTGAGCCCTAAACTAGAGCTAAGTTCATTGATATCTAGCAGAGTTATAGCTGATCACAGATCTATGAGTGGTAAATAAATGTTCTTGTAAGCCACTGAGTTTCAGGGTTATTTGATAAGTAGCAAAATGCTAAGTATATTTTTTGATAAATAATAATTGTTATTATTTATGGATAATTTATATATACTAGACATTGTGCCAAGGGCAATATATAGGTCATTTTGTTTAATTCTCACAACAACCCCATCCTTTGGGGAGAATTAATATCTCCATTATACAAATGAAAGTTTGGGAACATATAAAGGACTTGCCCAGAGAGTGTCGTATCAGAGAACTCAGGTTTTTAACTAAGCTCTCTCTTGTTTACCATCATTCTCAGCATTGCCCGAGGCATCACATGTCTGACAGTTTGGTTCAGTTCAGTTGCTCAGTATGTCCGACTCTTTGCGACCACATGGACTGCAGCACACAAGGCCTCCCTGTCCATCACCAACTTCCAGAGTTTACACAAACTCATGTCCATTGAGTCAGTGACGCCATCCAACCATCTGATTCTTTGTCATCCCCTTCTCCTCCTGCCTTCAATCTTTCCCAGCATCAAGGTCTTTTCAAATGAGTCAGCTCTTTGCATCAGGTGGCCAAAGTATTGGAGTTTCAGCTTCAACATCAGTCCTCCAATGAACACTCAAGACTGATCTCCTTTAGGATGGACTAGTTGGATGTCCTTGCAGCCTAAGGGACTCTCAAGAGTCTTCTCCAACACCACAGTTCAAAAGCATCAATTCTTCGGTGCTCAGCTTTCTTTATAGTCCAACTCTCACATCCACACATGACTACTGGAAAAACCATAGCCTTGACTAGATGTACCTTTGTTGGCAAAGAAATGTCTCTGCTTTTTAATATGCTGTCTAAGTTGGTCATGACTTTCCTTCCAAGGAGTAAGCATCTTTTAATTTCATGGCTGCAGTCACCACCTGCATTGATTTTGGTCTGACAGACCAGCTGTCAAAAGACCTCAGTTCTTCTGTTTCTACTGTTAACTATCTAGGAAATCTTGAACATGTTGCCTCTTCTTTGGGGGCCCCATTTTTTTTCTCTAATCCATGTGAGAGAGATTATAACTGTCTAGCTGTGTTTTTAGCACAAGAGTTATTATCACCACTTTATAGATAAGTGTTAATAGCTTTAACATTCAAAACACTTTTTAGAATTTCAGCTGTGGTCATGTTCAAACAATAGTTTTAGGCCATTGACATGGATATGTGCATCAACTTTAAAAAGAAATAAAGGGTTAAGTCCTGAAAATAAAGATCAAGTTCCTTTGATTTACTTCATTCCCCAGGCATGGCTTCCTTTCAGCCCTAGGTTTACTTCATTCCCCAGGCATGGCTTCGTTTCAGCCCTAGGATCTTAACATTTTAATAAATTGTCCTCTTTGACTTATGTCAGCTGAAGGAGGCATCTGTTCCTTGTGACCAAAGATTTAAAGTTGGATTGGTTGACCTCCAAGATCCTTTCTAACATAATGAGTCTACTTAATACTCTGGGTATAATTAGGGAGTCAGTTCTACCAAATCCTTAATTCTTATTAGCTATCACTATTTGATCTGATCCTAGTTCTATACTTAAGCTTAAATAAGTTGCTTCTTTCTAACTTACCCTTCAACTTATCTTGAAATCATGCCCTTCCTAAATTGATGTAGTCTTCAGTATTCTGAATGCTAATCACCTTTCTCTACCTAAGGCATAGGTGCCTGTTCCCTGCTAACCTGATAAAGGTAATTAAAGGAAGGTTTTGACTTTCTCTCCTAGTTCTCTTATCAGAAATTCCTTCTGCATATACTTTCCTTAAGACTAAGGCAGAAAAACAAATGAAAGATTATAATCAGGTAGGAGAATATCTAAGTAGATAAGAGATTTTTTTCCTGCCACTTTTAGTTTTTAGAAGAGAAAAGAAAGGTCTCACTTTCCCTTAGTTTTTTAAGTTAATTGGAACTTGAGTTAAAACAAGCTTTTCCTTTAGAAATTGTTCTAGCACAGAATCAGACTCAAACTTGTTTCTGATAAAAATGCTTTCTGAGCCTTGTTTCACTTTCAAAGTGAAAATTTCTGTTTAAAAATAACTTTTTGAAAAGTTGAGGTATAACTGACATTCAGCATTATATTAGTTTCAGTTGTAAAACATAATGCTGTGATATTTGTATATACTTTGAAATGGTCACCACAATGTCTAGTTATCATTCGTCACCACACATAGTTACAGATTTTAAAAAATAATTTTTAAACAATTAAAAGTTTTAACAAGGATTAAGACAGAGACTTGAGATGGTTTCACCTCACTGAAGGAGAACTGGGAATCCAAGCTTATTGCTAAGGTCTCCAGTACCATTGGGATAATCACAAAGCTAGCTCCAGCCATAGCCAAGCAATCAGCTACACATAATAGTGAAATTTTAAAAATACAAAGCAGCCCTGAACTTCTGGTTAAAATGATGAATTTTGCTGCAATTTCCTGCCTATCTGAATCTACTGTTTCTGAGTAACATGGCTTAATAAATCCTGAGGTAAATTATTTGAGGGGAATATTGGACTTTAAAACCTTTGACTGTGTGGGTCACAATAAACTGTGGAAAATTCTGAAAGACATGGGAATACCAGACCACCTCACCTGCCTCCTGAGAAACCTGTATGCAGGTCAGGAAACAACAGTTAGAACTGGACATGGAACAACAGACTGGTTCCAAATAGGAAAAGGAAAGGCTGTATATTGTCACCCTGCTTATTTAACCTATATGCAGAGTACATCATGAGAAATGCTGTGCTGGAGGAAGCATAAGCTGGAATCTAGATTGCTGGGAGAAATATCAATAACCTCAGATATGCAGATGACACCACCCTTATGGCAGAAAGTGAAGAGGAACTAGAAGAAGAAGAAGAAGAAGAAGAGCTTCTTGATGAAAGTGAAAGAGGAGAGTGAAAAAGTTGGCTTAAAGATCAACATTCAGAAAACGAAGATCATGACATCCGGTCCCATCACTTCATGGGAAATAGATGGGGAAACAGTGGCTGACTTTATTTTTATGGGCTCCGAAACCACTGCAGATGGTGATTGCAGCCATGAAATTAAAAGATGCTTACTCCTTGGAAGGAAAGTTATGACCAACCTAGATAGCATATTCAAAGGCAGAGACATTACTTTGCCAACAAAGGTCCGCCTAGTCAAGGTGATAGTTTTTCCTGTGGTCATGTATGGATGTGAGAGTTGAACTATAAAGAAAGCTGAGTGCTGAAGGATTGATGTTTTTGAACTGTGGTGTTGGAGAAGACTTGAGAGTCCCTTGGACTGCAAGGAGATCCAACCAGTCCATCCTAAAGGAGATCAGTCCTGGATGTTCATTGGGAGGATTGATATTGAAGCTGAAACTCCAATACTTTGGCCACCTGATGTGAAGAGCTGACTCATTTGAAAAGACCCGGATGCCGGGAAAGATTGAGGGCAGGAGGAGAAGGGGACAACAGAGGATGAGATGGTTGGATGGCATCACCGACTTGATGGACATGGGTTTGGGTGGACTCCTGGAGTTGGTGATGGACAGGGAGGCCTGGCGTGCTGTGGTTCATGGGGTCGCAAAGAGTCGGACATGACTGAGTGACTGAACTGAACTGAACAGTTGGTACAGTGGGGTTTCCCTGAAAACTCAGTTGGTAAAGAATCCACCTACAGTGCTGGAGACCCCAGTTGATTCCTGGGTCAGCAAGATCTGCTGGAGAGGGGATAGGTTACCCACTCCAATATTCTTGGGCCTCCTTTGTGGCTCAGTTGGTAAAGAATCTGCCTGCAGTGTGGGAAACCTGTGTTTTCTCCCTGGGTTGGCAAAATCCCCTGGAGAAGGGAAAGGCTTCCTACTCCAGTATTCTGGTCTGGAGAATTCCATGGGCAGTCCATAGGGTCACAAAGAGCTGGACACAGCTGAGCGACTTTGACTTTAACTCCTTTTAGGTGGCGCAGTGGTAATGAATCTGTCTGCCAATGCAGGATTCACAAGATGTCAGCTCTATCCCTGGGTCAGGAAGAGTCGGAAATAGCAACCTGCTCCAGTATTCTTGCCTGGAAAATCCCAAGGGCAGAGGAGCCTGGTGGGCTACTGTTCATGGGTTGCAAAGAGACATGACTGAGCACACATATTTATTTTTAAATAGGAAAAGTTATGCTGTACCCCCTTATTCCCATCTATTAAACTGCTTTTATGTAGCTCACTAAAGAAGGACAATTCAATTAGTAAAGGTCAAAAGCGACAACTGACACATAGGTCTTCAGGGACTGAGAATTTAAGTATCTAACTTAGAGAAGGAGGTTTTTGTCATTTTTCCAACATGCTGACTTTCATTGACTACCTTACGCACAGTATCTTTGCCAAATGATAGGCTATCATCAATGTGTCAACAGGCACACTGATCTAATTCTTCTACTCTAGCACCCCGGGATTCCTAAGAGGGGCATCTGTTTGCTCTAGCGGAACACCTGAAGTCAAGTGACTCAGTGATGGAATCTTGCTTGAAACAATCAGAGCTAATGGAGTCTCACTTACTAAACAAAATTTTTGTCCACTAAGGTAGAATGCTATTCCAATTTAATTCTGTCCAGGAATTTTAGTCCTAAGAAATCCATTTTCATCTGTATTCTTGAGATGGGATAGTGTTTGAAGTCTATCCAGATTTTTCCAACTGAGCTAGACCCCTTGCTTAGTGAAGAGAAGAATTTCTTTCATGGAGATGTGTTTTCCCCATAGTGTTGATATACAGGTTGGCTGGCAAACTGCAGAAAGGAGCTGTGTGTTTGTCGTGTTTACTTACAGAAAGTTTGTACCTGGGAAGAAGCCCTTTTATACACAACCTCCCCATACCAAAACTTCTCCCGTACTGGGTCTTTTTATTTAAGGACCACCTTTCTGATCAGAGAAAAGATAATGGTAATAATTCCATTCTTTCCAGCAGAAGAGATGACATTTATGTGTCTCTGGAATTCTTCTAGGCCAGTAATTTTTTTCTTATTGAGGTATAATTGATTTACAATATTGTGTTAGTTTTAGGAGTACAGCATAGTGATTCAGTATTTTTGCTAGTTATTGCAAGATATCAGTTATAATGCCCTGTGCTACATTTTACCCTTGTTGCTACATTCAATAGTTCGTATCTGTTAATCCCTTACCTGTAACTTGTCCCTCCCCTCTTCCCTTTCACCTTTGGTAACCACAAGTTTGTTTTCTATGTCTGCCAGTCTATTTCTCTTTTGTGTTTATATTAAGCTCAGTGATTTTGTAACTCCAGAGTAGACAAAATTTCATAAAATAGGAACGAGAACACAGAGCAAAAGGAATATATCTTAGAAAATGCCAAAAGAAATATGAAATAGAACTTAGAAAATGCTTCTCATTTGAGAGCATCTGATTAAAATGTGAGTGTTGTTTTCTCCACAGACTTTGCTACATTGCAACAATCACAGAATGTCAGAAATCTCTACGCCTCGCTATATAAATGAAAAGGACATAGGAAAACAGTTGAGAAGCTCCTCCACCTTGCATCTTTGCTTTCACCAGTTGGTGATAACACGTTGTGCCTATGTTTCTAACTAAAGAGGCTGCAAAGAAATGACGAGAAGAGCTACTGAACTCTGAAGGCTGTTGAACAGCAGCAGGAGATGAACAGAATTGCTCCTATTTTAGGAGCCCACAAACTGGCTTCCCTTCATTCCTCCTCTCTTCCCCTTCCCTCTGCTTAGTCTTAAGTGTCCATAATCATGCCAAGAGGATGCAAAGAACTACATCGTTGCTTTTTGTAGAGAAGATATATGAGGCATGAAATTTTGTGAAAGCCTCACTCCAAAATAAGAAAGTAGATTGAAGGGAACTTAGTCTTCCTGCCTCATGAACCAGATAAAGGGAAGTGGTGAGTGATGCCAATTAACTGGCCCCTTACCAGCTCCCTCCCCATCATCACAGCCCCAATCTTTGGGCTGCTAGAGCCCAGTCTTGAAGACCCCTCCACCATTTTCTCATTCTGAAAAACTCTTTACTGTCATCAGAGGCCAACATCTCTGATGTGATGATTTTGACTCCACAATCCTATCCCCAGGGTTTCTCTCGTAGCTGTCAGTAAAGAATCTGCCTACAATGCGGGAGACCTGGGTTCAAATACTGAGTCAGGAAGATCCCCTGGAGAAGGAAATGGCAACCCACTCCAGTATTCTTGCCTGGAGAATCCCATGGACAGAAGAGCCTGGCAGGCTACAGTCCATGGGGTCTCAAGAGTCGGACACGATTTAGCAATTAAACCACCACAATCCAACCCTTTCCTTCTCCCAGGGACATCCTTTCTTCCTCTTTAGTACTTGGATCTCACTCTCTACCCTCAGAGCCTTGGCTCCACTTCCCAGACACAGCACTGATTCCACTCTCTGTAGAGGCATTGTTTGCATCGTCTGCACCTTTTCCCAACTCATTTACCACCACTGCTACTGATAATGGGTTCTGATTTTATTGTCCTAGGGATAAAGTCTGGTATTTGTACTTAGTAAGAGTTCTTTTGAAAAAAAAAAAAAAAAAGCTTTCCTGGGTGATTATAATGTGATGTGTGTAGCCACGGTTGAAAATCACTGCTATAAATGCTTGTTAGGTTTGAGGATTCTATTAGAAGTTGAGTTCCATTTTATTATGAATTAAATTAGCTTTTGAGGATTAGCCTGAGAATCTAACCACCATTTAAAAAATTTGTTTCTTTAGGAAAATGTTTCCCGATTTATAAATAGCTTACTTGCAAACTGACTGAATATTTGCCAGTGAAGGGATGATGGTCACCAAAAATATCTTGGCCTTTTTAAAAGTTTATTTATTTAATTGAAGTAGAGTTGATTTACAATATTAGTTAGTTTCTGATATACAGCATCTCTGCTGCTAAGTTACTTCAGTTGTGTCCAACTCTGTGCGACCCCATAGACGGCAGCCCACCAGGCTCCCCCGTCCCTGGGATTCTCCAGGCAAGAACGCTGGAGTGGGTTGCCACAGCATAGTCATTCAATAGTTTATAGTCCACTTAAAGTTGTACAGCAGTGACATTTTATTTTCTTGGGCTACAAAATCACTGCAGATGGTGACTACAGTCACGAAATTAAAAGATGTTTGCTCCTTGGAAGGAAAGCTATGACACTTAACGTATTAAAAAGCAAAAACATCACTTTGCTGACAAGGGTCTGTGTAGTCAAAGATATGGTTTTTTCCATAGTCACGTATGGATGTAAGACATGGACCATAAAGAAGGCTGAGCGCTGAAGAATTGATGCTTTTGAACTGTGGTGTTAGAGAAGACTCTTGAGAGTCCCTTGGACTGCAAGGAGATCCAACCAGTCCATTCTGAAGGAGAAGTCCCTTGGACTGCAAGGAGATCAAACCAGTCAATCCTAAAGGAAATCAACCCTGAATATTCATTGAACTATAGCCACTATTTGTAATAACTTAGTTGTTCAGTCACTAAGTCGTGTCTGACTTTTTGCAACCCAGTGGACTGCAGCACACCAGACTTCTCTGTCCTTCACAACCTACTGGACTTTGCTCAGATTCATGCCAGTTGAATCAGTGATGCTATCTAACCATCTCATCCTCTGCTTACTTCTTTTCCTTTTGCCTTCAATCTTTACCAGCATCAGAGTCTTTTTCAAAGAGTCAGCTCTTCGCATCAGGGGGCCAGAGTATTGGAACTTCAGCATCAGTACTTCCAATGAACGTTCAGGATTGATTTCATTTCGGATTGATTGGTTTGATCTCCTTGCAGTCCAAGAAACTCTCAAGAGTCTTCTCCAGCACCACAATGTGAAGGCATAAATTCTTTGGCAGTCAGCTTTCTTTATGGTCCAACTCTCGCATTGATACATGACTACTGAAAAAACCATAGCTTTGACTATACGGACCTTTGTTGGAAAAGTTATGTCTCTGACCGTAGGCACTCAATTGGTTCTAAGTTGAATAATTTTGGAATGCAAGGTATTCCTAAGTAAGAAATTGCTAACATTTTTCCCATGGAACTTTAGTTTACATATATATATATGTATATAATTTTTTAAATGATATAATAGAGACGTGTGTGTGTGCTCAGTCATGTCCAACCCTTTGTGACTCCATGGACTCCTCTGTCAGGCAAAACTCTGTCCCTGGGATTCTCCTAGCAAAAATACTGGAGTGGGTTGTCATTTCCAACTCCAGAGAATCTTCCCAACTCAGGGACTGAACCTGCATCTTTGGCATCTCCTGCATCATCAGGCAGATTTGTTACTACTGAGCCACCTGGGAAGTCCATAATAGAGATACTTACTAATATACCTGAGAATACATTACCTGTCAGAGATACAACCCAGATTATCACACAAAATTTGATAAAACCCATATGTACCTCTTGTATCTATTTACCTCCAGAATCAGATTTCCTCCCAGCTTTATTGAGATACTAATGAAAATTGGTTGATCAGTGGTAAAGAATCCACCTGCCAATGCAGGAGACATGGGTTTAATCCCTGGGTCAGGAAGATCCCTTAGAGAAGGAAATGGCAACCCACGTCAGTATTGTTGCCTGGGAAACCCCATGGACAGGGGAGGCTAGCAGACTATGGTCCATGAGGTTACAAAAGAGTTGGACACAACTTAGTGACTAAACCACAACAATGACACATAACATATGAAAGTTTAAGGTGTACAATGTAATAATTAGATACATGAACACACTGCAAAATGATCACCACAGTATGGTTAGGTAACATTTCCATCCCTTTATATTATTACAGTTTGTGTGTGCTTGACATTTAAGATTTATTCTCTCAAAAATTTTCAGGTATATAATATGGTATTGTTAATTATAGTTACCATACTGCACATTAGATCCCCAGCTCTTAGTTATCTTGTAGTTAAGATAGAAAAAAAAAAAACACCTTTTTTTTGGTCAGTTGAACCATAGCTCAATAAAAAATTCCTATTTCATCTATCAGGATTAAAGTGTGCTCTGTATTTTTTTTTAATAAATAACAAATCATACCACAGGGTTGGCCATATATGGTGCTCCAAAGAAAAGAGAATAAACAAATATGGGGCTCCAGAAGGTGGAAATATGTGTTTTTGTAATTGATGGTACCCACAGTGGATTTCACAGTGGACTGTGAAGAAGGCTGAGCACCGAAGAATTGATGCTTTTGAACTGTGGTGTTGGAGAAGACTCTTGAGAGTCCCTTGGACAGCAAGGAGGTCCAACCAGTCCATTCTAAAGGAGATCGGCCCTGGGTCTTCTTTGGAAGGAATGATGCTAAAGCTGAAACTCCAGTACTCTGGCCACCTCATGCAAAGAGTTGACTCATTGGAAAAGACGCTGATGCTGGGAGGGATTGGGGGCAGGAGGAGAAGGGGACGACAGAGGATGAGATGGCTGGATGGCATCACTGACTCGATGGACGTGAGTCTGGGTGAACTCCGGGAGTTGGTGATGGACAGGGAGGCCTGGTGTGCTGCGATTCATGGCGTCGAAAAGAGTCGGACAAGACTGAGCGACTGAAATGAACTGAACTGAACTGAACAGTGGATTTATCAACATCAAGGGGTGTATTCATTGTTAAATTCTGGCAATCATGAGATAACATATCAAGTTACCTAAGTTAATTTAGCCTCTTGAATTTTTCACTGCAAAGCAAACTCTCAGAAAATTAAGTGTCATCTGTACCTTCCTGAAGTTATAAAGCACATATTTAATAGAATCTCTGGCAATTAATGTCTTAGGTCACTCTGCAGACACAGGGAAGACTCTTCCTCCCTGTGACCGCTGTCCTGCACCCCTCTTGTCACTTCTGCCACCAGTTTTGCAATCAACAAAGTCCAGAAAGTGACATTTGCATACTGGCCTCCCTTGGCAGGAAAGTTTCAGTCTTCCTGTCAGCACAAAGCTCATTCAACTATGAGCTTTGTTCAGCCTCAGAAGTGCCGTTTTATTTATCAGGAGGCCACTTTCTAGTTTTTAAATGGCTTTGGACCTGCCACTTCTTTGAGCAACCCTGACTGTAAGAGTATTTGCCATTCACCTCAGGCTGTGCTAGCAATCCTCCATAACTAGCGTGCTGCTAATAGGACTAATAATGCATGTGGGATGGTGTCCAGCCTTATCGAGACACCTTTCTAAAACCCAAGCTTTCCATGGCTGAATTGCACATTATAAGAGAAGAAAATCTAAGTGCTCAAAGCTGTGGTGCTGCGAGTACTGCTTCCTTCCGTTCGTGGTTTGAGAATTAATGGAGATATTAACACAGCCAAGAGAGATGTCAGATGGTAGATGGCTCCAGCTCCCAAATTATCTCATTTAATTTGTTTGGATGATGGCTCCATGATTCTCCAGGATATGTGCATCACCCTTGACTCTGCCCTCTTCCTCATCTTTCACATCCCATTAGTTACTGAGTTGTGTTAACTCTTCACGTTCTCTCTCACATCTGTTTCTTTGTATCCCTCTACTACTTTAAAGGACTTTCCTAGTGGCTCAGTGGTAAAAAAATCTGCCTGCTAATACAGTCAATGCCAGTTTGATCCATGATTTGGGAAGACCCCCTGGAGAAGGAAATGGCAACCCACTCCAGTATTCTTGCCAAGGAAATTCCATGGACAGAGGATCCTGGTGGGCTATGACTCATGGGGTCACAAAAGAGTTGGGCACAACTTAGCAACTACAACAACACACTACTTTGAAACCCTGGGTAACAAAGCAGCTTAGATGTAGGCTTCAGATCAGTACAGTGAGCCACTGTGGTACATCTCTGAAATCTGTGTAGACATTTAACAGAAGGGAATGAGGTAGTGGCTGGGCTGGTGGCAAAACAGTGGATACAAATGCAGCCTCAGGGAGGCACTACCAACAAGCAAGATGTCCCTTCACAATCTTGGCATTTTCTTTACAATCACAAAAAATAGGAAGCAGGGACAGTGGCAAAATTTTTAAAGGGGAAACATTTAAGCACTGCTGTGGAGAAAGATATGTTTTCCTATCTCCCTACCCAATAATTTTCTCTAGTCACTGGTGACTTTATTGTGGAAACAGCCTCTCTGTATTTCCTGGTGAGGTGTTGAAACTGAAAAAGCACAAGCTGGGCTAGACACAAAATCAATATTCTTTGATTCGGTTTCAGCTCTTCACTGGGGCACTTGCCCTCATCATCTCCTTCAAGAAGGCAATGCAAAGGAAAATCAGATTTTTCTCTAATTAAGGGTAAGGAATAATTTCTAGCTTTGTTTTAATCAAGGTGCTTCAAAGAACTCAGAACATCACAGCCATTCAAGTCTTGATTTCATATTACAACATACCACCAAAAACTTCTTTCGATTATGATCAGTTTTTCCTTTGTACACTGTTACAAAAGTAACAGCATTTAATAAGCATGTTAAACATAGGCTGAGCACTATTAAGTGGCAGGAAATTTGAGTGTATGAATGGATGAATTAGTTCCTCCCAACAAGTCACCTAAACAAACGTGCTTTTGTGAAGAGTGGGATGGAGCATGGAGAAGGAACCATTTTTCTATTGACAACCATTATTTCCCTCTAACACACATACTTTCTTTCTTGGCATTCATAACATTATAGAGGGCAACACAGGGATATGTGATCTTAGCAGTTTCTTTTTGTCTTAAAAGAAATACATCCAGGATTTGGTTAGAGGATTACATCTCATGCAATTCATGCTTTAGACAAAGGTATACTAGTTTTATTTTTAGCTACCCAGCATGTGAAAATACAAAGAGAAAAAAAAATTGGTAACTTACTAGCTTATTTACAAAGAATCATTTTTGAATATTAAGTTCATTTGAATATGCTGAAAATATCTGAAATGATTATTGTATCTTGAAAGTACTGAGGGAAAGAAAACTGAAATTTAAAGATCCAGTGGTAAGAAAAACACCAATTAATAAAGGATTAAAAAACAATATATGTTTAGCATTTAAAAAGTTGATATATGTGTATGTATATTTAAAAAGCCTGGAAAAAAGATTCATTTTTCTCAATTTAATTTATGACCCACATTGTTTCAGGAGCACATTGGTTGCATAAAAACCGGGGAGGACAACATGAGTGCATTTATTTAACAAGCTCTATGCAGCTACTCCACAAACACCAAGCACAGCAAGGTGCCTGCCATGAGCCTGGCCCTGAACAGCTAAGGTATTTTGCTTTTTGATGTTGAGTAATTCTTGTATGAGGAAGGAAAACATATAAACATCTTTGTGTGTTTTCATGCCCAAGCCCTTAGAAGATCAGTGAAGTATTTTTTCTATGAAAGTATGGCATTTCTCTGAATAAAGGGTTCTATGGCTGGGTGAGGAACTGGTCTAAAAAGGGAACCTAACACCCCGTTTCTTCCCTTACAGACCATGAATGTCCAACCCTGTCCCAACAGTGCTTCAAAGAAAGTGTTTTTAAAAACCTGATCGATACTCCTCGATGCTCTTCTAGGGATCCTAGACCCTCACAATCCAGCACGCTCTGTTTCTTCTCTCTCCCTCGACAGGGCTTCGTCCTTGTCACCTCACTTTGTTCCTAGCATCAGGGACAAGGTGCTCATGGAGAAGTTCGATCCTCATGGCTGGGATTCTGTCATTTCCTGCTTCTCTGACCTGTCTTTGATGCCCTCCTGTTCTATGGTGAACCGGAGTGACAAGAGCAAGGAGTTATTGCTTCTAAGCAGAGGAGGCTGTCTGAACTGCTAACCCTCTGGAGCAAAGAGCAATCATGTTTACTCACAGTGAGGAAAAATGGAGACACTTGAAGCATCATCAGTAGAGAAAGCAGAGCTAACGCGGCAGGGGTGAGGGTGGACCCTACAAGCTTGCTGACAACCAGTTAGCACAGTGTTTGGCTTCATCTCTCTTTTGGCTATTTCATAGAAAATATTTCAAATGAAGAAAATAAAATCTTATGATAATTCCTACGCTGCATAAATTGTTTTATAACCCCCCGCCAAAATATGGAACAAAATTTCCCAGTTTGTATAACCAATTTAGCATCTCACTGATAATGAAAGCTAGGAAAGAACTAAAAGAGGGTCGGGGTGGAAAATGACAGTACAATCCCATTTATAATTACAGGCTCAAAAATCCTCAATTAAAATCTAACCAATATAGGACTTTCCTAATGGTCCAGTGGCTAAGATTCATCGCTCCCAATACCAAGGGCCTGGTTCAATCCCTGCTCAGGGAACTAGATCCCATGTGCCACAACTAAATGATCCCTTATGCCACAAAGAGATCCCATGTGCCACAACTAAGACCCAACAGAGCCAAATAAATAAAGAAATATTAAAACTAACAAACAAACCCAGCCAACTGATCATAGCACTAAAATAAATAGACATACTCTGCTACCAAACAGGTTCTGTTCCAGGAGGGCAAGGACAACTTAATACAAGGAAAATTATTAACATGACACTTCTCAAATGTGTTATTTTGAACCCTAAATCAGTGGGATACTCACCAGTATTTTATGAGGGAAAGAAGGACAGGTGATATTTGGGAATGGTGAGTTTAACAGTTAACTGAATCTCTTTTTTCCATTATGTTGGGATATAACTGACACACAGCACTGTATATAAGATGTTCAGCATAATGATTTGATTTATACCTATTTTGAAGAGATTGCCACAATAAGTTCAATAAACATCCATCATCTCAAATAGATAGAAAAAGCATGTGGTTTTTTTGGTGATAAGAACTTTTAGCATCTACTCTCTCAGCAACTTTCAAATACAGAATTACCCTACAGCATTATGGTGTATCTATATATATGCCGGATTTCTTGACTGCTGGACTTATCATCTTCCATACGATAAGAGTTAATTTGTCTCTAAGAAGTGAATATGTGAGGCAACATTTCCCCAAGCTATTTGACCAGATGACAATTTCCTCCCTTCACATTTTTTTTTTTTCCCTGGATGAACCAGCTTGAGGAAAATGTGTTCTCTGGGAAACATCTTTGGTGGATCCTATATTAATTTAATGCATTGTATCAATCATTCAAGGAGATACTGTATCATTTCTTCAAGAGATGTTAGAAAGAATTTGATACAATCCAACATTCAATCCAATTAAAATTGTTTTAATCTACAACTAAAGGGATATCCCCTTAAGGTAATAATAATAATTAAAAAAAACCTTCTCTCTTGGACTAAGGGCTAGAATCATAAATAATTGCAAAATACTAAAAGGAATGTGTTGCTGAGATCAGGAATAAGAAAAATGTGTATGCTATTTTTTTTTCTTTAACATTGTTCTGGAAATTTTAGAGAATGGAATAAGATATGAAATGTTAATGATAAGAAACAGAGCTCTTATACTTACATGAAATAACTGTTTAAAATTTATAGAAGGAAAGGACATCCTATATAACACAGGAAACTATACTTAATATTTTTAATAACCTATAAGGGAAAAGAATCTGTAAAAGAATATAAGTATATACATACACATAGACATCTGAATCAATCTTCTGTACATCTGAATCAATATATATTGTATTTGACCATTTTATCAAACTCTCTTATTCTAATAGCTTTTAGCTTCCTTCTACACCTTTTAAAATTTTTTATTTTCTTTATTGAAGTATAGTTGATTTATAATGTTGTGTTGCTGCTGCTGCTGCTGCTAAGTCGCTTCAGTCGTGTCCGACTCTGTGCGACCCCATAGACAGCAGCCCACCAGGCTCCTCCATCCCTGGGATTCTCCAGGCAAAAACACTGGAGTGGGTTGCCATTTCCTTCTCCAATGCATGGAAGTGAAAAGTGAAAGTGAAGTCGCTCAGTCATGTCCAACTCTTAGCGACCCAACGGACTGCAGCCTACCAGGCTCCTCCGTCCATGGGATTTTCCAGGCAAGAGTACTGGAGTGGGTTGTGTTAGTGTACAGCAAACTGATTAAGGTATACAGCAAATTGATTCAGGGGTATAGCAAATTGATGTGCGTGTGTGTGTGTGTGTGTGTGTGTGTGTATTCTTTAAAATAAGGGAAAATAATTTGAAAAAGATGTATATATATCTCTGAATCATATATATGATCTGAATCATATATATGATATATATCTGAATCACACACATATATATATCTGAATCAATTTGTGGTACACTAATACATTATAAGTGTACTATATGTTAATAAAGAAAATAAAATTTAAAAAAAGAAGGAAGTTAAAAGATAATAAAATAAGAGCATTTGATAAAATGATCAAATACAATATATTTATTAATATTTAAAAATGAGAAGGTTTATCTTATAGTAGTTTTACCTTATAACCTGAACTAATGGGTAGAAAATATAATGTACTAAAATATTCCTAAAATTCATAATAACAGCAAAAATATTTTAAAAATACTAAATAACAATCTTAATTAAAACTTATGGGGTATTCAGGACTGGACTACCAATGTCACTCACTTGGAAGACTGAAGGCTGTAAGTATGTCTATTCTGCCCAAATCAACACATTTGAATGCAATTCTGATCAAAATTCCACTTATGTGCCCTATGTTCATATAGCAATAGCAGCACTATTTACAATGGCCAAGACATGGAAACAACCTAGGTGTCCATCAACAGATGAATGGATAAAGATGTTGTCGTATATTACTCGTTCATAAAAAATAATGAAATAATCTCATTTGCAGCAACATGGATGAAACTAAAGATTATTATACTAAGTGAAGTGAAGTTGCTCAGTTGTGTCCGAATTTTTGTGACCCCATGGACAGTAGCCTACCAGGCTCCTCTGTCCATGGGATTTTCCAGGCAAGAGTACTGGAGTGGGCTGCCATTTCCTTCTCCAGGTGTGAAGTAAGGCAGAAAGACAAATACCATATATCATTTACATGTGGAAACTAAAATACAACACAAATGAATTTATCTACCAAATAATGACTCTCTCAGCCATAGAGAACAGATTTGTGGTTGCCTAGGGACACCACCCTTATGGCAGAAAGTGAAGAAAAACTAAAGAGCCTCTTGATGAAAGTGAAAGCGGAGAGTGAAAAAGTTGGCTTAAAGCTCAACATTCAGAAAATGAAGATCATGGCATCCGGTCCCATCACTTCATGGGAAATAGATGGGGAAACAGTGGAAACGGTGTCAGACTTTATTTTTTGGGGCTCCAAAATCACTGCAGATGGTGACTGCAGCCATGAAATTAAAAGACGCTTACTCCTTGGAAGGAAAGTTATGACCAACCTAGATAGCATATTCAAAAGCAGAGACATTACTTTGCCAACAAAGGTCAGTCTAGTCAAGGCTATGGTTTTTCCTGTGGTCATGTATGGATGTGAGAGTTGGACTGTGAAGAAAGCTGAGCACCAAAGAATTGAAGCTTTTGAACTGTGGTGTTGGAGAAGACTCTTGAGAGTCCCTTGGACAGCAAGGAGGTCAAACCAGTCCATTCTAAAGGAGATCAGCCCTGGGATTTCTTTGGAAGGAATGATGCTGAAGCTGAAACTCCAGTACTTTGGCCACCTCATGTGAAGAGTTGACTCATTGGAAAAGACTCTGATGCTGGGAGGGATTGGGGGCAGGAGGAGAAGGGGACGACAGAGGATGAGATGGCTGGATGGCATCATCGACTTGATGGACGTGAGTTTGAATGAACTCCGGGAGCTGGTGATGGACAGGGAGGCCTGGGGTGCTGTGATTCATGGGGTTGCAAAGAGTCGGACGCGACTGAGCAACTGAACTGAACTGAACTGAACTGAGGATGGTGTTGGGGGGAGGGATAGATTGGAGTTTGAGGTTAACGAGGATACAATTACTATAGATAAGATGATAAAAAACAAGGTCCTATTGTATAGCACAGGGAACTATATCCAATATCTTGTGATAAACCATGATGGACAATAATATAAAAAAGAATGTATGTACATGTATAATTGAATCACATTACCTTAGAGAAGAAATTAATACCACGTTGTAAATCAACTATACTTCAATAAAAAAAAATCCTCTTGTGCAAAAGTAATCATAAAAGTAAAACACACTGACAAAGTGGAGGAAAAACATCAGTGATACACATGGAACACATGGGCTCATGTTTTAAAGACTTCTTTTTAAAATGATTGAAAAAAGGAAAGCACTGAAGGAAATGGGCACAGGTCACATGTTCACACATTCCTGGCTAACAAATTTTGGTCTTCTGTTCGACAAATGCTCCTTCTTGGTGAGCTTTCTCCTCACCACCCTGTATCAGTAGCAAACTGACCATCCCTCACCCCTAATCCCCTCACTCAGCCTCATTCTCCTCCACACCACTCATGACCCCCTGGCAAATGCCCATAGAAACTTGTTTACTCTTCTCCTCCCATTTGACTGTAAATTCCATAAATGTCATTTATTGGTTAATTTCTGCTTTTCCCAGAATCTAGAGTACTTGTCATATAGCAGAGGCTCAATAATAATTTGTTGATTGAATGAATAAATATCATTTAGTCTCTTCTATTTACTTAAGTACTTCCTAAATTCATTGGATGATTTGATTCATTTGTTTTATGTGTGACTGCCTTTTTCTTTCATATCAGTATGTTCATGCCTTAGGTTCAGGTACTTAGGATTACCTCACTGGCTTAGGCTAGACTTGCTATTTTGCAATGAAACTGTACTTTATATGAAGCAGGGTGTTAAAGCTTTGGGTACAAACCACATTTCAATTGAAATCTGTCACAAGCTTATGAAAATTCCCATTTGTGTTGGCTGATTGGCTCATCTCGGTGTATCAGAAGATTCTTATAAACGAGGTAGTTTAAGAGGCCTGTTACCTAGCAGCAGGCTGGCTGCCAGGGTTAATTAGGCAAATGTTATGCTTGGTTAGGGCAGTCGTGGGACCATATAAGGTACAGTGTTGCTGAGTCAGAACCAGAGCTGTAGGTCATGGCTGGACAGTGTGTCCCCTCTACAAGGGCACAGGGCCAGGAGAGAGGCTGGGGCAGGTGGGGCCTGTAATCAGCCTTTATTCTGCTTGCTAAAACTTATGTTTGGTTCTGGCTGCATCAGTCCAGAGAAAGAGATGCCCTTCAATAGTCCCTCATCTAGAGGGCGCACCTTTCTATTCTGTAATGAGGGGATATGATAACATTAGCTTCCCTTGTGCCTCAGCTGATAAAGAATCCGTCTGCAATGCGGGAGACCTGGGTTCGGTCCCTGGGTTAGAAAGATCCTGTGGAGAAGGAAAAGGCTACCCACTCCAGTATTCTGGCCTGGAGAATCCCATGGACTGTATAGTCCGAGAGGTCCAAAGCGTGGGACGTGACTGAACGACTTTCACTCACTCACTCACTCATGATAGCATTGGGTCTAAGCATACCGAAGACTTTCCTTAGTAAATTGAGGACCAGTTCAGAAGGCAGAGAAAAAAGGAACTCATCAGCGAATCCACAGATATAATATTTGTTGTTTAAAAAAAAAAAAAAAAAAAAGGCCCTAGGAAGAGCTTCCATTAATTAGCAGTTAGGAGAGCAAAATGCTTCATTTTAATAAATCCCAATAAGCTTAACTAAAAAAAAAAAAAAGTTTTTAAAAACAAAGAGATCTAAATGAATAGGTTTTAAGAACCCGTTCCACTAAGAACCTGTTATTCCAAAGCCTGAAGCCAAATAAGAGGTCTAAAGCCCCTCCCTGTCTGTGGAATACTCATAAAATCTGATTTAAAAACCTGCTTGGGATTTCCCTGTAGCTCAAAAGGTAAAGAATCTGTCTGCAAGGCAGAAGACCAGGGTTCGATCCCTGGGTCAGGAAGATCCTCTGGAGAAGGGAATGGCAATCTACTCCAGTATTCTTGCCTGAAGAATTCCATGGACAGAGAAGCCTGGTGGGCTACAGTCTGTGGAGTTGCAAAGAGTCAGATAAGACTGAGAGACTAATTCAGACATAATTGTATTACAATGTTGTGTTAGTTTCTGCTGTACAACAACAACAAAACCTGCTTAACTTTCTACATCATTAAATCATTGACCAAAAATTTTTAAAAATTAAAAAAAAAACATAAAAATAAAAAGACCAAAGTGAGAACAATCCTGGAAACATGACCTTGAAAAAGACCCTGAATAAGTTTACACCCAAAATTAAGTTCGGTTAAGATTGATAACAAGAAAAATTTAACACAGAAGTATCATCTATCCTTCTTTTCATGAATTCATATGTTTTGTGACATTCCTTCAAGTGCTATGAAAATACAAGGAGGATGGAGTTAGGTGAGGAGGTAGTACAACATGTCAAGTGTTACAATGGAGGTCCAAATTGAGAATGTTGAAGAAGGTATTCTATCAGATCAGATCAGATCAGTCGCTCAGTCATGTCCGACTCTTTGTGACCCCATGAATCGCAGCACGCCAGGCCTCCCTGTCCATCACCAGCTCCCGGAGTTCACTGAGACTCACATCCATGGAGTCAGTGATGCCATCCAGCCATCTCATCCTCTGCCGTCCCCTTCTCCTCCTGCCCCCAGTCCCTCCCAGCATCAGAGTCTTTTCCAATGAGTCAACTCTTCGCATGAGGTGGCCAAAGTACTGGAGTTTCAGCTTTAGCATCATTCCTTCCAAAGAAATCCCAAGGCTGATCTCCTTCAGAATGGACTGGTTGGATCTCCTTGCAGTCCAAGGGACTCTCAAGAGTCTTCTCCAACACCACACTTCAAAAGCTTCAATTCTTCGGCGCTCAGCTTTCTTCACAGTCCAACTCTCACATCCATACATGACCACAGGAAAAACCATAGCCTTCACTAGACGAACCTTTGTTGGCAAAGTAATGTCTCTGCTTTTCAATATGCTATCTAGGTTGGTCATAACTTTCCTTCCAAGGAGTAAGCGTCTTTTAATTTCCTGGCTGCAGTCACCATCTGTAGTGATTTTGGAGCCCAGAAAAATAAAGTCTGACACTGTTTCCCCATCTATTTCCCATGATGTGATGGGACCGGATGCCATGATCTTCGTTTTCTGAATGTTGAGCTTTTAGCCAACTTTTTCACTCTCCACTTTCACTTTCATCAAGAGGCTTTTGAGTTCCTCTTCACTTTCTGCCATAAGGGTGGTGTCATCTACATATCTGAGGTTATTGATATTTCTCCCGGCAATCTTGATTCCAGCTTGTGTTTCTTCCAGCCCAGCGTTTCTCATGATGTACTCTGCATATAAGTTAAATAAACAGGGTGACAATATACAGCCTTGACGAGCTCCTTTTCCTATTTGGAACCAGTCTGTTGTTCCATGTCCAGTTCTCAGTATTGCTTCCTGACCTGCATGCAAATTTCTCAAGAGGCAAGTCAGGTATTCTATAGAAAGTGATATTTCTGGGTGTTAAAGTATGAATAGGAATTTGTTGAATGAAAAAGGTGAGAGCATTCCTGACAGAGAGACGGTATATGATAAAAGACAAAGAAGTTAAACTCTGGCACTTTCAGGGGATAAGGAGTTTATTATCACAACACAAGGCAGTATACACAAGAGAGTGGCACGAGATGAGGTGAAAGAAGTAGATTTTTAAATCTGACTGTAAAAGAGCCTCTTTGCTCTGTTTGTGTGTTTACATTGTACATTTTAACCTATAGAAAGCTAACATATGTTTGCTAGGAAATAACTTGATTAGACTTTTATGATAAATCTGTGTAAACTATGAACTGCATTTGGGAAATAATGGTGATAAAATGACAAGACAGGAAGTCCAGTTAAGACATAATGAAGATGGTGATTAAGGTGTGACAAAGGATTAAAGAGAAGAGAGACTAGAGCTAAAGAACATTTCAGAATAGGAAAATGAATGCAGGAGGATGCAGCAAAGAGTCAATTGAAGGTATTTCTAATATGAAAAATAGATGGGATGTTGATACCCACCTAGTAGAGAATGGAGAGTGGAAATGAAGAATCCAGAGGTCACAATATTTTAGGCTGTAATTGAATAGGGTTTGGTATAGATGTGTTAAATTTGAGATACCTCTGGGACCTGAGCCTGGGATGTTCCAAATGAATTTAGAATGTTTGGATAAGTCAGGTTTAGATAGAGACGTCTTGACATAACCAGGTAATGGATTGTAGAGGAAGAAAAGAGATTAAGGAGAGAATAGGAACAATAATGGATCTTTAAGGAACTCACATTTGAAGTGTTGGCAGACGGCAAGAGGTTGAAGACAGAGATGGAGAAGACACCATAAGAGGTCATCTGATGCATGATCCTTTTAGACTTGGCTAGAGATTATACTTATATTCTCTCTCCATGTCTCATATTTAAATTGTGCATATTGTTCTTTTCATTAATGTTTTAACAGAAAAGTTAATATAGCGGTCAGATTAAGTGTTTACTTCTGCATTTCTAAGAATGAATATAGCATCCAGAATTTCCTGAACGCATCTGATTCAGTTCGGTTTAGTTGCTCAGTCGTGTCTGACTCTTTGTGACCCCATGGACTGCAGCACACCAGGACTCCCTGTCCATCACCAACTCCTGGAGTTTACTCAAACTCATGTCCGTTGAGTCGGTGATTCCATCAACCATCTCATCCTCTGTTGTCCCATTCTCTTCCCTCCATCAATCTTTCCCAGCATCAGAGTCTTTTAAATGAGTCAGTTTTTCACATCAGGTGGCCAAAGTATTGGAGTTTCTGTTTTAGCATTAGTCCTTTCAACAAATATTCAGGACTGATTTCCTCTAGGATGGACTGGTTAGATCTCCTTGAAGTCCAAAGGATTCTCAAGAGTCTTCTCCAACACCACAGTTCAAAAGCATCAAATCTTCAGTGCTCAGCTTTCTTTATAGTACAAGTCTCAAATCCATACATGACTACTGGAAAAACCATAGCTTGGACTAGACTGAGCTTTGTAGGCAAAGTAAGGTCTCTGCTTTTTAATATGCTGTCTAAGTTGATCATAACTTTCCTTCCAAGGAGCAAACATCTTTTAATTTCATGACTGTAGTCACCATCTGCAATGATTTTGCAGCCCCCACCAAAATAAAGTCTCTCACTGTTTCCATTGTTTCCCTATCTGTTTGCCATGAAGTGATGGGACCCGATGCCATAATCTTGGTTTTCTGAATGTTGAGTTTTAAGTCAACTTTTTCATTCTCCTCTTTCACTTTCATCAAGAGGCACTTTAGTTCTTCTTTGCTTTCTGCCATAAGTGTAGTGTCATCTGCATATCTGAGGTTATTGGTATTTCTCCCAGCAATCTTGATTCCAGCTTGTGCTTCTTCCAGCCCAGCATTTCTCATGATGTGCTCTGCATATAAGTTAAATAAGCAGAGTGACAATATACAGCCTTGATGTATTCCTTTCCTGATTTGGAACCAGCCTGTTATTCCATGTCCAGTTCTAACTGTTGCTTCCTGATATTCATACAGAATTCTGAAGAGGCCGGTCAGGTGGTCTGGTATTCCCATGTCTTTCAGAATTTTCCACACTTTATTGTGATCCCCACAGTCAAAGGATTTGGTGTAGTCAATAAAGCAGAAGTAGATGTTTTTCTGGAACTTTCTTGCTTTTTTGATGATCCAACAAATGTTGGCAATCTGATCTCTGGTTCCTCTGCCTTTTCTAAATCCAGCTTGAACATCTGAAGGTTCATGGTTCATGTAGTGTTGAAGCCTGGTTTCGAGAATTTTGAGCATTACTTGCTAGTGTGTGAGATGAGTGCAGTTGTGTGGTAGTTTTAGCATTCTTTGTCATTGCCTTTCTTTGGGAATGGAATGAAAACTGACCTTTTCCAAAGGCCCACTTGACTTTGCATTCCAGGATGTCTGGCTCTAGGTTAGTGATCACACCATCGTGATTACCTGGGTCATGAAGATCTTTTTTGTATAGTTCTTCTGTGTATTCTTACAATCTCTTCTTAACATCTTCTGATTCTGTTAAGTCCATACCATTTCTGCCCTTTATTTCACTTACATTTGCATGAAATATTTCCTTGATATCTCTAATTTTCTTGAAGAGATCTCTAGTCTTTGCCATTCTATTGTTTTCCTCTATTTCTTTGCACTGAACACTGAGGAAGGCTTTCTTATCTCTCCTTGCTATTCTTCGGAACTCTACATTCAGATGGGTGTATCATTCCTTTTCCCCTTTGCCTTTAGTTTCTCTTCTTTTCTCAGCTATTTATAAGGCCTCCTCAGACAACCATTTTGCCTTTTGAATTTCTTTTTCTTGGGGATGGTCTTGATCACTGCCTCCTGTACAATGTCACGAACTTCCATCCATATCTTTTCTGTCCTTTATTGTGCCTATCTTTTCATGAAATGTTTCCTTGATATCTCTAATTTTCTTGAAGAGATCTCTAGTGTTTCCCATTTTATTGTTTTCCTCTATTTCTTTGCCTTGATCGGGAACACATCTGATTACAGAACATTTAACCTCTGATGTTTCATATAACATATTCTGGAAAAAATACACTATATATTTTAGTAATCTTGTGTTATGTACAGAGGTTAAATTGATAATATTCATTATAATAAAGTACTTCTTACCTATTAAAAATGAAACAATGAATTGATCTGTCCTGATAATTCAAATAGTCAACCACTCTTTCAAAGAACTGTGACTTTGCTAGGACCAGTCAATTCTTTATATTGTTCATGGTGAAAGTCACAAAAATTTACACATTAAACCAAACATGTATGCTTATAGACTAGTACCAGATTTTTCCTATATATTTTATTTTTCATTTCCAACTTGATTTTGTCTCAAATCTACATCCATTACTCTGAAATAATTCATATAGATGAAAGACTAGAGGTAATGTATTCATCAATACACAGAATAATAAACTACCAAGCTTAAAAAAACTCAGCATTAAGAATTCAGACCCTAGTATTCCAATCTTAGCAGGAGTAACCATTATTTGGTTTTTGGATTTATTACTCCATTATTTTTAGTATAGTTTTAACATACCTGTATGTGTCCACAAACAGAATATTATTTGGTTTTGTGAGTTTTTCAACTTTGCATATTACATATATATATGTATATATAAGACATGGCATCATTTTGCATGTATTTCTCTGTGACTTGTCTTTTTCATTCAGCATTTTGTTTGTGAGACTCATCTATGCTATGCTTGTGGGTATAATTCATTCATTTTTACTATAATAGTAAAATTCATCTATGAATACATAACAGTTTATTTATCCATTCTTTTGTCAGTGGATATCTGAAATGTTTCCAGTTTTCTTTTTTCTTTTGCAAACATTACTACCATGAACATTCACACACCTGTACTAGTGTTTCTCTAGGGAAATATGTAGGGAGTAGAATTGTTAGATAGAAAGGTAAGCAAATGTTCAACTACAAGGTAATTCCAAATTGTTTTCTAGAGTCTGGGACCAATTTCTATGCCTATCAATAGCATATAATAGTTCCTGCTGCTCTTTGTAAATCCTCAATAATACTTTATATTTTTAGACTAAAATTTTTGCCAATTTGGTGGGTGTATAATGGTATTTATTTTGGGTTTGAATTTGCATTGCCCTGATTACTAATGAGGTGGAGAATATTTTCACATGTTTTCAGCTATCCATGTTTCCACTTCTGTGAAACCGTCCAGGTTATTGTTTATATTTTCCAGTGAGTTGTCTTTTTCTTAATGATTTTTGACTAATACTTTATGTTCCTCCTATCTGTATGTGTTACAAGTATCTCCCCTCACCACTGTGCCTTATCTTTTTACTTTTGTACTTTGAAAGAGAAAAGTGAAAGTGAAGTCGCTCAGTCGTGTCCAATTCTTTGCAACCCCATGGACTGTAGCCTACTAGGCTCCTCCATCTATGGGATTCTCCAGGCAAGAGTACTGGAGTGGGTTGCCATTTCCTTCTCCAGGGGATCTTCCCGACCCAGGGATTGAACCCGGGTCTCCTGCATTCCAGGCAGACGCTTTAACCTCTGAGCCACCACATTTAAACTTAAAATTAATCAGCTAAATTGATGAAACTTTTAAAAATAAAATTAGCAAATTAATTAATTAATATAATGAATATGAGTAATCATATGTATGCAGCGTACATCATGAGAAACGCTGGGCTGGAAGAAGCACAAGCTGGAATCAAGATTGCCGGGAGAAACATCAATAACCTCAGATATGCAGATGACACCACCCTTATGGCAGAAAGTGAAGAGGAACTCAAAAGCCTCTTGATGAAGGTGAAAGAGGAGAGTGAAAAAGTTGGCTTAAAGCTCAACATTCAGAAAACGAAGATCATGGCATCTGGTCCCATCACTTCATGGGAAATAGATGGGGAAACAGTGGAAACAATGTCAGACTTTATTTTTTGGGGCTCCAAAATCACTGCAGATGGTGACTGCAGCCATGAAATTAAAAGACACTTGCTACTTGGAAGAAAATTTATGACCAACCTAGATAGCATATTGAAAAGCAGAGACATTACTTTGCCAACAAAGTTCCGTCTAGTCAAGGCTATGGTTTTTCCATTGGTCATGTATGGATGTGAGAGTTGGACTGTGAAGAAAGCTGAGCACCAAAGAATCTATGCCTTTGAACTGTGGTGTTGGAGAAGACTCTTGAGAGTCCCTTGGACTGCAAGGAGATCCAACCAGTCCATTCTAAAGGAGATCAGTCCTGGGCGTTCTTTGGAAGGAATGATGCTAAAGCTGAAACTCCAGTACTTTGGCCACCTCATGCGAAGAGTTGACTCATTGGAAAAGACTCTGATGCTGGGAGGGATTGGGGGCAGGAGGAGAAGGGGACGACAGAGGATGAGAAGGCTTGATGGCATCACCGACTTGATGGACGTGAGTTTGAGTGAATTCTGGGAGACAGTGATGGACAGGAAAGCCTGGAGTGCTGCGATTCACGAGGTCACAAAGAGTCGGACAAGACTGAGCAACTGAACTGAACTGAACTGAATCAAATGTATAGATCTTTTCCTTTACAGCTTGTGCTTTGGAAGCTGTTTTTAGGAAATCCATTCCTAGTCAGATATCAAATTTAAGATTCTTTAAAAAGCACATTTCCTTCGCTTGTCTTACATTTAAAAATCACAAACCTGTTACTATACTTGGACTTATCATGCTAACAACTTACAAACATAATGATTTGGGTGGCTTCAAATGTAGCTTTGGTTCTCTTTTCCTGCTGATTCCCTTCCTCCTCTCTGCTCACGCATCACCTCCCATGTGGACTTGCACATGTGTGCGTGCACACGGAGAAACAGTGCACCTGTGCATCTCTTTCTCTACCCACTCTCAACTCTGGAACTGCCGTGCAACTGAAGTGGTCCCCAGTCATAATTTGGGTGCACTGCCAGCATCAAACTTTCATACTTAAGCCTGTTTCTATACGTGCTCGCTATGCACAATTCTTAACCAGCTGTCAGTAGTCAGGGCTGCCATTCATTTTTTTTGCAATCCTTTTCTCTCATTCTTTCTTTTTTTAATTCAAGAGTATTGACTTTTATTAATTCATATTAAGTCACTCGAAATTATACTTGTTACATTTAAATGCTCATTAATGCTGAACAATTAATGCTGAACAAATCCATTTCCGTGGCCAGTCAATATAGTTGTCACTTCAACACAGCCTTATGACAATTCCCATATCAAAGTAGTACTTTATTTTCTAAATTTTGACCCATTTGAACTATGTTGTATTTTTCTTCAGCAGTCAAATGTACATTTGACAGCGTTTTTTTTTTTCTTTCTACATGCCTTGTTAATGTCCTCAGATGATGACTTCACCTCTTTTCAAAGCAATTAGAGATGGTTAAGTCTCTGAATATTTCTTTCTCCCTCTCTTCCCCACTACTGAACTTTCTTCATTTGGTATCTGTTTTCATTTATTTGGATTGAGAGGGCTATCTCCCACTGCATTTGGGATCTGTTGTTTGGATCCTGCCCCTGCCAATCTCTAGTTAGATTTCCTCCTATTCCTTCAAAATCTCTCCATTCCTAACGTTTTCTCATCTGTATACAATTGCACTCTCCTGCCTCCCTCAGTTGGTCACTTTCACTACTGCCTGTGGTAAATCCCCTTATTCCCAGCCCATTTCTTTTTTTTTTAATTTATTTATTTTAATTGGAGGCTAATTACTTTACAATATTGTAGTGGTTGTTGCCATACACTGACATGAATCAGCCATGGGTGTACATGTGTTCCCTATCCTGAACTCCCCTCTCACCTCCCTCCCCATCCCATCCCTCAGGGTCATCCCAGTGTACCAGCCCTGCACACCTTGTCTCATGCATCAAACCTGGATTGGTGATCTATTTCACATATGGTAATATACGTGTTTCAGTGCTATTCCCTCAAATCATCCCACCCTTGCCTTCTCTCACTGAGCCCAAAAGTCTGTTCTTTACATCTGTGTCTCTTTTGCTGTCTCACATATACGGTCACTGTTACCATTTTTCTAAATTCCATATATATGTGTTATAAACTGTATTGGTGTTTTTATTTCTTATTTACTTCACTCTGTATAATAGGCTACCGTTGCATCCACTTCATTAGAACTGATTCAAATGCATTCTTTTTAATAGCTGAGTAATATTCTGTTGTGTATATGTACCACAGCTTTCTTATCCGTTTGTCTGCCAATGGACATCTAGGTTGCTTCCATGTCCTGGCTATTATAAACAGTGCTGTGATGAACATTGGAGTACATGTGTCTCTCTCAATTCTGCTTTCCTTGGGGTGTATGCCCAGCAGTGGGATTGCTGGGTCATGTGGCAGTTTTATTTCCAGTTTTTTAAGCAATCTCCACACTGTTCTCCATAGTGGCTGTACTATTTTGCATTCCCACCAACAGTGTAAGTGGGTTTCCTTTTCTTCACATCCTCTCCTGCATTTATTGTTTGTAGATGTTTTGATAGCAGCCATTCTGAGAGATGGCTGAGATGGTACCTCATTGTGGTTTTGATTTGCATTTGAGCATATTTTCATGTGTTTGTTAGCCATCTGTACGTCTTCTTTGGAAAAATGTCTGTTTAGTTCTTTGGCCCATTTTGTGATTGGGTCATTTATTTTTCTGGAATTGAGCTGCAGGAGCTGCTTGTATATTTTTGAGATTAATTCTTTGCCAGTTGCTTCATTTGCTATTATTTTCTCCCATTCTGAAGGCTGTCTTTTCACCTTGCTTATAGTTTCCTTCATTGTGCAAAAGCTTTTAAGTTTAATTAGGTCCCATTTGCTTATTTTTGCTTTTATTTCCATTACTCTGGGAGAAGGGTCAGAGGATTTTGCTGTGATTTATGGCAGAGAGTGTTTTGCCTATGTTTTCCTCTAGGAGTTTTATAGTTTCTGGTCTTACATTTACATCTTTAATCCATTTTGGGTTTAATTTTGTGTATGGTGCTAGGAAGTATTCAAGTTTCATTCTTTTACAAGTGGTTGACCAGTTTTCCCAGCACCACTTGTTAAAGAGATTGTCCTTTCCCATTGTATATTCTTGCCTCCTTTGTCAAAGATAAGGTGTTCATAGGTGCGTGGTTTTATCTCTGGGCTTTCTATTTTGTTCCACTGATCTATTTTTTCTGTCTTTGTGCCAGTACCATGTTGTCTTGATGACTGAAGCTTTGCAGTAGAGACTGAAGTCAGGCAGGTTGATTCCTCCAGTTCCATTCTTCTGTCTCAAGATTGCTTTGGCTATTTGAGGTTTTTTTTATTTCCATACAAATTGTGAAATTATTTGTTCTAGCTCTGTGAAGAATACTGTTGGTAGATTGATAGGGATTGCATTGAATCTATAGATTGCTTTGGGTAGTATACTCATTCTCACTATATTGATTCTTCTGATCCATGAACATGGTATATTTCTCCATCTATTTGTGTCATCTTTGATTTCTTTCATCAGTGTTTTACAGTTTTCTGTATATAGGTCTTTGTTTCTTTAGGTAGATTTATTCCTAAGTATTTTATTCTTTTTGTTGCAATGGTGAATGGAATTGTTTCCTTAATTTCTCTTTCTGTTCTCTCATTGTTAGTGTATAGGAATGCAAGGGATTTCTGTGTGTTAATTTTATATCCTGCAACTTTACTATATTCATAGATTAGCTCTAGTAATTTTCTGTTGGAGTCTTTAGGGTTTTGTATGTTATCTGCAAACAGTGAGAGTTTTACTTCTTCTTTTCCAATCTGGATTCCTTTTATTTCTTTTTCTTCTCTGTTTGCTGTGGCTAAAACTTCCAAAACTATGTTCAATAGTAGTGGTGAGCATGGGCACCCTTATCTTGTTCCTGACTTTAGGGAAAATGCTTTCAATTTTTCACCATTGAGGATAATGTTTGCTGTGGGTTTATCATACATGGGTTTTATTATGTTGAAGTATGTTCCTCCTATGCCTGCTTTCTGGGGGGTTTTATCATAAATGGATGTTGAATTATGTCAAAGGCTTTCTCTGCATCTATTGAGATAATCATATGGTTTTTATCTTTCAATGTGTTAATGTGGTATATCACATTGATTTGCAAATGTTGAAGAATCCTTGCATCCCTGGGATAAAGCCCTGTTGGTCATGATGTATGATATTTTTAAAATGTTGTCAGATTCTGTTTGCTAGAATTTTGTTAAGGATTTTTGCATCTATGTTCTTCAGTGATATTGGCCTGTAGTTTTCTTTTTTGTGGCATCTTTGCCTGGTTTTGGTATTAGGGTGATGGTGGCCTCATAGAATGAGTTTGGAAGTTTACCTTCCTCTGCAATTTTCTGGAAGAGTTTGAGTAGGATAGGTGTTAGTTCTTCTCTAAATTTTTGGTAGAATTCAGCTGTGAAGCTGTCTAGTCCTGGGCTTTTGTTTGTTGGAAGATTTCTGATTACAGTTTCAATTTCCATGCTTGTGATGGGTCTGTTACGATGTTCTATTTCTTCCTGGTTCAGTTTGGAAAGTTATACTTTTCTAAGAATTCATCCATTTCTTCCAAATTGTCCATTTTATTGGCATTATTGCTGATAGTAGTTTCTTTTTTTAAAATATAAATTTATTATTTTAATTGGAGGTTAATTACTTTATAATATTGTATTGGTTTTGATAGTAGTTTCTTATGATCCTTTGTATTTCTGTGTTGTCTGTTGTGATTTCTCCATTTTCATTTTTAATTTTGTTGATTTGATTCTTCTCCCTTTTTTTCTTGATGGGTCCCAGGCGATTTCTTCCTATTCCATTGCAAACTGGCTTCTCCCATTCAGTCTCTAAGCCATGACTCCAAATGATTTTTCTTAGGAGATCTAAGCTTTAATCCTGGCTTGACTACTGACTTCTAAGGTTGGAAAGAAAGCAGCCAGTGTCCTTGTAAATGAAGTAATTAGCCCTACCTCCCTGAGTTGCTGTGAGGATTAAATAAAACAATATTTGAGCTTCATGCCAGCATGTGATAGAAGTTCTGTGTGTAAATTCTTTAAAAAAAAAAAAAAGTTTAGTTGACTCTTCTTTAATCTCCTCTTTCAACACTGAAAAATAAATTTCTGTTGCTTCTTGAGCTAATTATTGAAATTCTTTTACCCCATAATTAACTCATTTAACCAAGACCCAATGTCCTAATTCCTTTATTTACCAAAAATAATTATACATTCCCTCAAACTCCATTACCCATTTTATTTTATTAATTATTCAGTTGTATCTCAGTGAATATTAGAAAATAAGTAAAAATAACTGAAATTAGTGAACTTTAATGTGTGTTGCTTTCCTGAAAAAAAACCTGAAGGTGGCCTCAATATTTTTCCATTTTGTAGATGACCATTACCAGGCAATTTTTTAGTGAAATGGAATTGGGAAAAATACATTAGATAAATGGCTTCTAAAGTAGTGCTCTAATCTGATTATTAAAGCCAATACATATTCATAAATTGAAAGTTGGCAAAAAGAATGTTGCTTTGATGTATTTATTTGAGAATAACCTTGACATGATTTAAAACGTACTGAGTAGACTTCTTCAAGACACAGCACAGCACAGTCTCAGCACAGTGAAATACCACTGAAGTGAAGAGATTTATATTCTGGATGATATTATATACTGGATAATAGACTTATATGCTGGATGGGATGTATACTCAGATCCAGGAATTTCTGGTGGGGAAGGGGACACAGAAAAATGAGCAGAGACCCTTATATCCCTATATATCCTGGATTCTTATATCCCTAGCTCCCCAAAGAATATATGTAGTCAGAGTAGGTCCTCAGAGAATGTTGGACCCAATAATAAGTGTAGGTTGAAATAAGATTCTTCATTTGAGAGCAGTGAAGGTGATCCCATTTTCAGATTAGTATACCTTTAAATTAACTTTTGATCAAAAATGGATTTTTAATTCCTACCTATTTCTCTCTTCCCACAAAATCACTTTTCCAGATGTAGAGAATAGAACACAGCACATATGCTATCAAATTCTGTGTCCTGAAAACTGCATAAATGATCATAATTTCATTGACATGCACTACCAAAAATAATAAAATATGATAGAGAGAATGGAAGTTTTTTTTTTAGGCAACACTATTCCTATCACACACACACTGAGCTAAAAACGGAAAAGGTAATACAATAAGAAAATAACCTATTTTATCATAATTTCTTGGATATTCATATGTAGACATAGCACTCAGCACTTTTTCACCATGAAATGTTTACTCTACAATTGTTCTTTTACAATAAGTTCATACTTTAATAAAACTTTAAAAAGAAAAAAGAAATCTTACATAAACAAATCAATTATTTTATGCATAAGAGAATGATAAAAGATGATGTATTTTAATGCAAATAGATAAGGAAAATAAATGAGAAGTATTAATGGTATATTTTTTATCAAATTTATGGCAATAAGCAATCGTAAAAATATATGTAAGAAAAAAGTGATGCAATGAACCTAAAACCATGGGAAAAAAAGCAAGTATACTAATAAAGATGGATTATTTTTGAAAAATAAATATTTTAATATTCAGTTCCATAAAGTATTTTTGCCTTCCATGAAGTATACAAAAATGCAGTGAGAAACAGATATACTTAGATTTCACATATTTTTGTCAGAAATTTATTTTTTGTATAGGTATAGAAAGAAGTATATAGTAGATGTTAGTATTATTGAAAAAATACGCCCTAATTACTCCTCACTTAAATACTTATTAAAAAACAATCCTGCTTTTGGTCTGACAGAGGTTGCCCATTTATTTTTTGTTTTGTGAAGTATTTATGGAAGGAATGAACAGTGAAGTTCGGTGCTTGTCTATAAAAGCACTCCTGAATCAAGGGTATACTAGGGATCAGAAGGATTAGTGGAGGTTTGAAAAGGTATTTTACTTTTTTCCATCACTGAACACAGTGCAGTCAATACAAAAAGTTTCTAGATCCAGAAAGATTGAAATAGGATTAGAATTTATATTTCTTTCCCAAGGCCTCATCATCAGTTTAAATTCTGAATCTGTAAGCAACATTTTGCAAAACAGTTCTACTTGTCAGCTTGACTCCAGTCATTCCTTTGGTCCCAGGGGACACTCTATCCTTCTGAAAGCCCTGGATACATACCATGGGGTGGGCAGATGTGCAGGGGTGCATGGGATCCCTGCCCTTGGGGAGTCAATTGGCACCCTTAGGGCTTCCCTGGTGGTTCAGACGGTAAAGTGTCTGCTTGTAAGGCCAGAGACCCGGGTTCGATCCCTGGGTTGGGATGATCCCCTGGAGAAGGAAAAGGCAACCCACTCCAGTACTCTTGCCTGGAAAATCCCATGCACAGAGGAGCCTGGTAGGCTTCATTCCATGGGGTCACAAAGAGTCAGAAATGACTGAGCAACTTTACTTTCTTTCACTTTTACATGAAGAGTCTCCCATCCTTTTTGTGAAGGCTTCTGGTTATGTGCTCCTACACTGAGCTTGGATGACTGAAATCTGGGCCTGGTGGACAAGAGGTATGCCAGACAGAGCAAAGAGAAAGGGTGAGAGCATAGAGAGCAGAGTCGCATTATGTTAGAAAAAGCACAGACAGATCCCAGGGTTCCCAACCCCAACTCTAACACTGGTTAGTGTGAATTTGCATGCATCACTCAATCTCTTTAAGTTTCTTCATTAGTAAAGAGACAATAAAAATATAAAAGCCCTTTACTTACTAATAGTTTAGGTTGTCAACAGCTGTTCAAAGATCCATTTGCTTGTTTGAAAGTGAAAGTGAAGTCGCTCAGTCGTGTCTGACTCTTTGCAACTCCATGGACTGTAGCCTACCAGGCTCCTCAGTCCATGGAATTTTCCAGGCAAGAGTACTGGAGTGGGTTGCCATTGCCTTCTCCAGGGGATCTTCCCAACCCAGGGATTGAACCCAGGTCTTCCGCACTGCAGGCCGACATTTTTATCGTCTGAGCCACCAGGGAAGCTCCAAAGTAATCAATTTTTAAATTTCTTCAAAATGGCAGTCTAAGCTGATCCTTTAAAGCTGAAAACCAGGAATATTTTCTCTCCTTCTTATATTATCAGGGTACCTTTTTAAAAAATAGAATCCTTTTGCCCATTGCAAATCTGGAGAGAAATGCATACAGTTTTCCCACTGCCCTGCCACCAGAAATGATGCCCACAATTGTTAGAGGGAAAATTGCCTTCTCTAGAATCTATACTCGGTGCCAAGTCCACTTCTTCATATGGGCTTCCCAGGTGGCCCTAATAGTGAAGAACCCTCCTGCCAATGCAGGAGACCTAAGAGATACAGGTTTGATCTTTGTGTCAGAAAGATCCCTTGGAGCCCTTAGAGAAGGGCTTGGCAACCCACTCCAGTATTCTTGCCTGAAGAATCCCATGGACAGAGGGGCCTGATGGGCTACTGAATAGTCTACTGACCTTTGGGATCATTCTCAGAACAGGGGAGTAGTTTTATCAGCAACTTCCCCAGCTTTATATGGAAAATGTGAAGTCAAGTAGGGTGTGTGTGTGTGTGTGTGTGTGTGTGTGTGTATCTGGCTTGTATGTATCTATAGGTTTCAGCCCACTCCAGTGTTCTTGCCTGGAGAATCCCAGGGACGGCGGAGCCTGGTGGGCTGCTGTCTATGGGGTCGCACAGAGCTGGACACGACTGAAGTGACTTAGCAACAAGCAACAACATAGGTTTCCATTAGAAAGGGAAAGAAACTCATCACTGCCATGACCAGGACCCTGCAAATGGTAAGTAAACAACTTGCATTTATTGAATAAATGAAGAGAAGATGACTTGAATGATTAGTCAAATTGGAATACCCAGACTTTCTGCTGCTATATTAGAGCTTTTCCCCATGCCCTGAAAGTTCTGGGTAGGAGTGTCTTTGGCAGGCCTCCTACACACATCAAATGGGAAAACTAATCAGTAGAAAACTGCCTACTATCTCTTTGCTTTATGCCTCCAGACTCAGACTAAACTATGGATTTTCTTTCTTTATTCTTTCCTTTATTAATGTCCCCAGAAATCTTTTAGACTAGTAAATCTCTTTGAGAACACAGCAGTAGTTAGCAAGAAGGAAGAAACAGATACCCTTTTAACCATCTCTTAAAATGAACTCAGGGATAATTATAAGCTTACAAGTATAAACGTGTTCAATCAAAATTGAATTCAGTTCTAAAGAGACTAACTAACAGCATCCCAAACATCTTGGTGTGTGGAGATCCAGCTTGTGGCTGGCCGAGTATACAGTTCACTGAAAGCATCAGTTATAACAAATGTTCTGACATGAAACACAGGGGGAAAGTCCTGGGCTGATGTCATTTCGGTTGGGTTGTGGCTTAATGGAATTAGTCATTCACTTGTTAGCAATCCCTATGTCACTATATGTTTCTTTGTTTTTTAAAATAAGATGCTAGGCTAAACTATTTAAATAAAAGACTTGATAACTGCCACATATCTTATCATTATCAACAACAATACAAGTGCAGATTTGTCTATATTGAATTTCTTGGAATTTGAAATCAGTGTTGTCCAAGAAGAATTTTTTCAGTTCATAATAAAACAACACTTTATGTCTTTTTTTTTTTTTTTTTTAGATTTACACCCACCCTCACTTCCTAGGGGCTTCCCAGATGGCATAGTGGTAAAGAATCCACCTGCCAGTACAAGAGACACAGGAGATGCAGGTTCAATCCCTGGATCAGGAAAATTCCTGGAGGAGGAAATAGCAACCCTTTCCAGTATTCTTGCCTGGAAAATTCCATAGTCAGAGGAGCCTGGTGGGCTATAGTCCAGGGGATCACAAATAGTTGGACACAACTGAACACACACACACACACTTCAATTCCTGAAGCTTTTATTGAGCAACTAGTATGTGCCAGGATCTAGGTTAAAAGCTGAGACTATCTCACATAGACTGTAGATGGTCTCTACTTCAGAGACTGACTATTTCACTGGAGAGATAGGCATTCAAATATAACTTCACATGATAAATAAAATAAAAGAGGCATGCATAAGTTATTAAGGAGGGAATAATTAATTCTTCTTGGGGAGGCAAAGGGGAAACAAAAACCTAAAGCAGGAAGTCCTTGAAGAGTTTTCCAGAAGTCCTCCAGGCCTCATATTAATAAACAAAGCCCACATTTCATGAGTTTATATAAATTAAAAAGATAAATTTTGCATTTTTAAGTGCAGTGGTTCTTAGCTTCAGTTGTGTATTAGAATTACCTGGGGAGCACTTAAAAATGGGGATAAGGAGACTACACAAATCATTTAGTTCAGAGTCCCTTGAGTAAGCTTCAGTCACCTATCCCGTATAAAAATTTCTCCAAGTGATGCAAATTATCACTAGGACTGAGAACTATTTTTCCATGGTAAACAGCTACAGGGCAGCTTCTTTGCCCTAAGCCAAGGGGACCATTATTTTTGCAGGAAGGTGGACTAGAAATATATATATTTCTATATAAGAAATAAATAGAAAGAAAATACAATAAAAGCCAAAGGTCTTAATTACACAACTTCATTTTTGCATACCTAACTGCACTCAGTGTAAAAATCAGGTCTAAAGTGACTACATACTCATGTATGATGTTTATTGGGCTTCCCTTGTGGCTCAGCTGGTAAATAATTCTCTTGCAATGTGGGAGACCTGGGTTTGATCCCTGTTTTGAAAAGATCCCCTGGATAAGGGAAAGGCTACCTACTCTAGTATTCTGACCTGGAGAATTCCATGGACTGTATTGTCTACGGGGTCGCAAAGAGTCAGACATGACTGAGCGACTTTTACTTCACTCACATGATGTTTATTGATTGATACTGGGCCTTAAGAGTTATAAATCAGTGTGTGGACCTGAAGATTCTTACACACTAAACACTGTGGGATTATAAGTACTTAGAATGATTTCTGTCTCATTTAACCTATCCTGAGTAGTTTTTGAACATTTTAAGTATGCCGTGATGATATATTTATTGCACTAGAATTTGAACTTCAGCTAACTTTCCAGTTCTCTTCCCCTGTAGCCTAATAAGGTAGAATATCAACTATGTTACTATGCCAACATCGCTTCTGATAAAAATGTCATCTGGTTGATAAAATGCATCTCAGCTGGGAGAACTATAAACACCTTATGGGAAGCCACAGCTCTAGGTTTACTTGAGTGTGTGCGTGGGGACTCCTTCTAATTGGCATGACCCTTGTGGGGGTCTTGGAAGCTATACCTATGATGTTGTTATAGAAGATAGAGGCTCCTGTGAAGCATGAGGCTTTTAGACCAAAGTACCTCTCACATCTGCCTGGCATGAAGCTTATTTTCTAACACTTCACTGTCACCTGGATGCCAAGAGGATACCTTCTGGATAGTTGTATGGATTCTGCAAGGTGTCCCCTGAGAGGACAGTCAGATGCTGCCCTTCTGGCAGCCTGCATTTCTTGTCCTGTAGTTTTCTAAGCAACTAAATTGTCAAGTGTAGCTTCTGGGAGAACTGTCAGTCTGTTAGAACAGTGCCTGGTGGATACTGACTATCTGTATCGTTACCTTCTCAGAGAAGCTGTAGATAGATGAGAAATGATGTTATATTTTCTCTTAGACACCCAAATCCACTTTCACACTTCTATTAAATGGTTGCACACATCAGTGCAAAGATCAGTGGTAGTATAGGTAACTGTTCAGGCAAATTATGTGCAATCATAGCTATTTCAAAGATAATCAAAGAAAAAAAAAGTAAAGGGTACAAAGGAGCATATCCATCTATCTTTCTGTCCATCCATCTATTCATCATTCATCCACCCATCCATCCATCTACCCATCCATTCATCCATTCATCTGCCCATGTATGCATCCATCCATCTATCAATTCCATCAATCTATTTACCTAACCTAGATAGCATATTCAAAAGCAGAGACATTACTTTGCCAACTAAGGTCCGTCTAGTCAAGGCTATGGTTTTTCCTGTGGTCATGTATGGATGTGAGAGTTGGACTGTGAAGAAGGCTGAGTGCTGAAGAATTGATGCTTTTGAACTGTGGTGTTGGAGAAGACTCTTGAGAGTTCCTTGGACTGCAAGGAGATCCAACCAGTCCATTCTGAAGGAGAACAGCCCTGGGATTTCTTTGGAAGGAATGATGCTAAAACTGAAACTCCAGTACTTTGGCCACCTCATGCAAAGAGTTGACTCACTGGAAAAGACTCTGATGCTGGAAGGGATTGGGAGCAGGAGGAGAAGGGGATGACAGAGGATGAGATGGCTGGATGGCATCACTGACTCAATGGACATGAGTCTGAGTGAACTCTGGGAGTTGGTGATGGACAGGGAGGCCTGGTGTGTTGCGATTCATGGGGTCGCAAAGAGTCAGACAAGACTGAGCGACTGAACTGAAATGAACTGAACTGAATTGAACTGAATGTTATTGAGGTTTCCCTTCCTGAGAAGATAATATTAGGACATAGTTAAGAACAATTTATTATGGGGTATAATTTGATAACTCAGGTCTTCTGAAAAACTAGATGCAACAAGAGGGATTACACATCTTTCGTACTTTTGAAGGTTCCAAATGTCAAGGATATTAAGGGACAAGTATGTTTTTTTTCCTAAGAGGAGAAGTGAAAATTTTAAGAATTGGGTAGATGTGTTATGTTTTTCTTCTTTTCTGTTTATCCATAAATCATCTTGCAAAAGGAAATCATGGGATCTCATGTTTGTAATACTGACTGTTGGGACTACTAGCTTTCTATTTAAAAACAAAATCAGTTCTAGACGAGTTTAAAAAATAGCTGTTTAAATAGCTTCATTTGTATGTCAGTACTTTTACATTTTCTATATTTCTTTGAAAAATATATTTATTTCCAAGAATCACAACTAAAATCACATGACCATATAACGACTTCATCAGCCACTGAAAGTTACCCCCTGCTTTCCAGGTGGCGCTAGTGGTAAAGAACCTGCCTGTCAATGCAGGAGACAGACATGGGTTTGGTCCCTGCGTCAGGAAGATCCCTGGAGAGAGAAATGGCAACCCACTCCAGTATTCTTGCCTGGAGAATCCCATGGACAGAGGAGCCTGGTGGGCTACAATCCATGGAGTCACAAAGAGTCAGACACGACTGAAGTAACTTACCACACATGCAGCAACCCATGTTTAGAGTCATGTCTTAAGGGAATCCAGGAGGCCCTTCTGGATAAAATGCAGGGTGAAGGGGCATCATGAGGGCACCTTCCACTCCACGTTCTTTCTTATGCTGACTGTGATGGGCTTTGTGTGAATCAGGACAAGTCTTGAGAGATTTCTGCAGGTGAGCGGTTGGTGTATTCTATAAGAGTAAGGCCCTCTCTTCGCCATCAAGGCACCAACCCATGTCCTATGACAACAGCACACTTATTCCACTGTAATGAAACCATTTATTTAAGGACTATATTCCCCTTAGACTCCAGATCAC
Organism: Bos taurus; assembly: GCF_002263795.3. NCBI lineage: Eukaryota > Metazoa > Chordata > Mammalia > Artiodactyla > Bovidae > Bos > Bos taurus. The sequence goes on from NC_037330.1 coordinate 68,150,772, forward strand.
CTGACCTGCCTCTTGAGAAATCTGTATGCAGGTCAACAAGTGACAGTTAGAACTGGACATGGAACAACAAACTGGTTCCAAATTGGGAAAGGAGTATGTCAAGGCTGTATATTGTCACCCCACTTGTTTAACTTATATTCAGAGTACATCATGAGAAATGCCAGGCTGGATGAAGTACAAGCTGGAATCAAGATTGCTGGGAGAAATGTCAATAACCTCAGATACAGAGATGATATCACCCTTACGGCAGAAAGTGAAGAACTAAAGAGCCTCTTGATGAAAGTGAAAGATGAGAGTGAAAAAGTTGGCTTAAAACTCAACATTCAGAAAACTAAAATCATGGCATGTGGTCCCATCACTTCATGGAAAACAGATGGGGAAACAATGGAAACAGTAACAGCCTTTATTTTGGGGGGCTGAAAAATCACTGCAGATGGTGATTGCAGCCATGAAATTAAAAGACGCTTACTCCTTGGAAAGAAAGTTATGACCAACCTAGATAGCATATTGAAAAGCAGAGACATTACTTTACTAACAAAGGTCTGTTTAGTCAAAGCTTTGGTTTTTCCAGTAGTCATGTATGATGTGAGCGTTGGACTATAAAGAAAGTTGAGCACCGAAGAATTGATGCATTTGAACTATGGTGCTGGAGAAGACTCTTGAGAGTCCCTTGGACTGCAAGGAGATCCAACCAGTCCATCCTAAAGGAAACCAGTCCTGAATATTCATTGGAAGGACTGATGCTGAAGCTGAAACTCCAATACTTTGGCCACCTGATGCCAAGAACCAACTCATTGGAAAAGACCCTGATGCTGGGAAAGATTGAAGGTGGGAGGAGGAGATGACAGAAGATGAGATGGTTGGATGGCATCACCAGTGCAATGGACAAGAGTTTGAGTAGGCTCTGGGAGTTGGTGATGGACAGGGAAGCCTAGTATGCTGCAGGCCATGGGGTCACAAAGAGTCAGACACAACTGAGCAACTGAACTTTCTTTTTCCCTTAGATTCCAGTATGGGTACCTTGAGAGCAGAGGCTGGGTCCCCTTTACCTTTGATTCCCCAATAAATATCATAACTGGTAGGAATTCAATAATTAATTATTGGAATGAAAATAAACTTTGGGGGAAGTAGAGCAAACAGTCTCAGATAAAGTGTCTGGGAGGTGATTTTGAAACTCTGGACAGTGTTGTTACATTCTTTACTGAAGAAGGAAAATATAAAAGTAGTTTAGAAAGAGAGTTTATAAAATGTCTGTTTATTCTGCCAAGTTTAATTTATTAACACCATGCCCTTTTAAAGGTCAGCAGAGCTTTGGATCTCTTTTTATTATCTCTTTTTTATTCATCTAAATAAGATGAATAGTTACTTAGTTATTTCAAAATGCTCACCATGCCATGATTTTGTTATCTAGTTTGGGCAGTAAGAACTCAAGGTAGGAGCTAATAACATTGTTGCTAGCAAGGAGATAAAATTAAAAATTAACAATGTGATCACATAAAATTCCAGCGATAGCATCACCATTAGCTCTGCAAAACAATACAGTTCTTTACAGAGTCTTCCTTTGCTTGTATACTGCATTTTGTCTGATAATCACTTGCCAACAAAGACATCATACTAATTATAATGTTATACAGGGACAGGAAAACTGATAAATGATTCATTGATTATTTTCTTTCAAAAATAATTCTTCCATTCTTGTCCTTAAGTTACATATGGATTATAAATGGAAGCTTTAAGTGCTTTCCCAGAGAGTTGTTTAGAAGAAATCATGTTGGCAGTTTTAATTCTTAGCAACTTAGCAACTATGAGTGGATACCCATTGGAAAAAAAAAAAAAAGAATGAGGAAAACACACAAAATTTGAATCTTTTGCATGTGAGGAAATGAGTAGTTCTTTTAAAAGGAAATCTGCTATATAAAACATTCTTTGCTTCTCTCTATGATATTTCGAGTCTTCCCAGGTGGCTCAGTGGTAAAGAAGCCATCTGTCAATGCAGAAGACACAGGAGGCGTGGGTTTGATCCCTGGGTCAGGAAGATCCCCTGGAGTAGGAAATTGCAACCCACTCCAGAATTCTTGCCTGGAGAAGTCCATGGACAGGGGAGCCTGGCAGGCTACAGTCCATGGGGTCACAAAGAGCAGACATGACTGGGCCACTGAGCAGACATGATACTTCAGTCCTCGCCTTGCCAGATTACATGAGGCGCATCTCCCTCTCTACATCCCCAGACAGATGGCCAGCAGGGCAAGACGTCATCCTGGTTTTCCTGTCTGGAAAAGGTCAGCACATAGTAACTGATTTGTCTGAGGACAATGGCTGGGCAATAGCAAGACTCTGGCTGAAGAGAGGGTGTAAGCCAGTTCACAAGGCCTTCAGTGACTCAGAAGGAGGGACCAGGAGGTCTGAGATGAAGAAGAGTAGAGAGGGGATGGAGCGAGAGACAGAGGGCTCCAAGGTTCTGTTTGATGCCTTCTCTTCCCTAAGTGAGTGAGGGAGTTAATGAGTATGTAGGTTTATAATCTCTCCTGTGTGTGTATAGTGCTCCTCATCAATAACAGGCCCTGAACTGTTCTTTGTGTATTGTCTTAACTGTTTTTGCATTTCTGTACCCTCATCTCAGTTAAGGCTTGTCAGCAGTCATGTAGCCAGAAACATTTCCTCATTATCTCCATCTCTTTGTTCTCCTTTAACTCGACATGCTCTTGCTGGATTTTTCTTTGTTTCTCAAATTCATCCTCTTTGTCTTTCACTTAGAACTTCATCATCCCTGTTCTGGACAACTATCATCACTTCTTGACTAGTCTCTCTGCTTTCAACCTTTTCTCCCACTTATCTACCTACTAAACTGCTGCCACAGTGATTTTTCTATAATGAAAAGCTTTTATGTCATTATCTTTGCTTACAATACTTCCACTGCTTTCCACCACTAAGACCAGAGAACCAAGACTAGTATTCTTTACCTTTTATTAAGAAAATCTTCACCAGTTTACTTCTGTTTACACTTCTGGCCTCGTACACAGAAGCTGACTCTCACATGATATACATGAACCATTTAGAATAACTTATAGAGCCCCGTATTGTGCTATTTGTAAATTAAACTGACATTTATTATTTAGATGCAAAGCACCAGACACTTTCTAGGTTCTGGGTATACAGATGTGGTCTTTGTACAACCTGTTCTGGAATGCATGTCCTGGGGAGTCTTCACTGACTTTCTCAGGCAGAGGCAGCCAGGATATTTCTGTGCTACCAAATATATTGCCAAACACATATAGCTCTGATATGGCATATCATAAATACATATTTTGGTATCTCTTTTCATCACTAAACTCTAGGGTTGAAGTCCTTCAAGACAAGGGCTGTGCATCCTTCATCTCCATAACCTCAGCGTATGGAGTAGGGCCTGGCAAGAGTAGATGGCTGGAAAATGTTTTCTGAATGAATGACAAATACTGTCCATCATATGTGTCCAGGATACATGGACTTCATGCACATCAGCCTCACACTCTACACAGTTCAGACCCATTACCAGAGGACCCACACAACACTTACTGTCAAAGTGATACCACAAATTTCCAGATAAAAATAAAAATTGTTTTGGTGAAAAATAAAAATACACAAATCTAGAAAGAAAACAATAGTTTTCTCAGGGTGGGGTGGGTTCCCAGAGGGAACCTGAGCACAGGCTTGAAATATCACTCCCCTACACACACACACACACACACAGACACATAGACACACACACACTCCACCTAGTTAACTCAATAGTCCCCATATCTTCACTCATTTGCATTTTTTCAAAAAATCTCAAACCCCCACCTCTCCCCAGATTAAGCAGTCCCCCTGTCGAGTATTCTTATAGCATCAGCTATCCTCTTAGCCTTTATCTACCTGTAATTATATTCATTCATGTAATCATTTAACTAATTTCTATTTCCTCTTCCAAACCATAAGCTCGACAAGGACAGGCTCCATGCCTGTTACGTAGGAGATGTTGAATGACAAACAAAGGATCTGATTTAATCCTCATAGTAATTATTCAAGGTAAACACCATTATCATCTGCATTTTCCAGAAAAAAAATAGACACTGAGAACAATATCCTGACCAAGGCCACACAATCAGGGATGAAATCCTGGGACGGTTACTGGTTTCCTGTATCACAGAGAACTAATCTAGAGCTATTTAAAAACTTTAAGTGAAGGAGCTCAGCTTTATTATTCAATGTTGAATGCCCAAGAAAATTAGTAATTTTAAACATAAGTTTTTTAAAAAATTGAGTGGACCCACAGAGAGTTCATCTTTTTTAATCTCTCAACTCTGATTGGAAATAATTCAGTATTAAGCGAGCTGCTAAAATCTCCACCATGAAGAGTCATGTGGGTGCCTGGAGTCTGACAATTGAAAAAGTAAGCCTATTTTCTCCTCTAATGTATGGTTCTTATATAATTCCCAGTATGAGTTTGAAATAATTAAAAAAGTAATCTGATATTTGCAATGTAGTGAAACAGATCTGACAACTGGGTATTGAAAAATTTATTGTTGCATTATTTTATAGCTTTCCTAAAATCCTAATCCTATTCCTTTATAGAATGGATAGGTCCTTTCCTAGTAAAAGACACTGAGGCATAATGGCAGGTGAAAGATGGTCACATTAAGCAGTTGCTCAGAACCTCAGTAAAGTGTGGGTCTTGATTACACAGGGTTCCACAAACCCCAGGGAATGGGGAGTGGAAATAGAGGCACCTCTTGAGTATAGACGTACCACGTGACATGACTTGATGTGAGAGATGTGAGACATGCGTGCTCAGTCCTGTCTGACTCTTTGTGACCCCAGGGACTGTAGCCCACCAGGCTCCTCTATCCATGGAATTCTCCAGGCAAGAATACTGGAATGGGTTGCCACTTCCTCCTCTAGGGGACCTTCCCAGCCCAGGGATCAAACCCTGCGTCTCTTGCATCTCCTGCATTGCAGGTGGGTTCTTTACCACTGCACCACCTCGAAGCCCATAATATAACTTAGCCACACTGAACACATTTTTCAAGGTCCCTTTGCTGATCCTGCTCTTAGCTGCCACTGGATTCAGCCAGAGATGACTGAAATACATGCCCAGTTTTCAGAGTACTTAGCCCAGTGAAAAGGCAGGTGCCACAATACAAAATGGATTACAAGAATAAAACTGGAATCTACCTGCTACCCCTCAGAGAGGAAGTAAGGAGTATTGTTGCCCCCTGTTTGCCAAACTTGGTGTGGATAAAAAGCTCTATGCATGCAGGAGCGCTGGTCATCAAGCAAGAACTTGTTTCTAAGTCATTAAATACCTGAATGTCCAGTTTATCTGTTTCTGGTAGAATTATGCTATCTTCAATAATAATTTAAGCTACCCTTAAGCCAGTCTTTAGTTCCCTTTGCTTCAGGTGGATTCTCTGAATATTATTCAAGCAACTGTGCAGTTAGGACCAGAGCTCTGAAAAGGCAGCCCTAGCCACCTGACCAGAGAAGGCGATGGCACCCTACTCCAGCACTCTTGCCTGGAAAATCCCATGGATGGAGGAGCCTGGTGGGCCGCAGTCCACGGGGTCGCTAAGAGTTGGACAGGACTGAGCGACTTCACTTTCACTTTTCACTTTCATGCATTGGAGAAGGAAATGGCAACCCACTCCAGTGTTCTTGCCTGGAGAATCCCAGGGACGGGGGAGCCTCGTGGGCTGCTGTCTATGGGGTTGCACAGAGTCAGACACGGACTGAAGCGACTTAGCAGCAGCAGCAGCCACCTGACATGTTGCTTCATATTAATGCTGAATTTCAGGCATGAATTATTTTAATAGCCCATTTTATTAGCTACTGTCTGAATTCTTACAAAAATTACCCAGTTTTATTCTCTAACCACTTAATAAAAATCTCCAATTGTTCTCATTCAGAAGGAGAGAGTGAAAACCAGGTCAGGGCACTTTGTCCTGCCCACCAGGCAAATCCCTTTACACCAGGGCAATGGGCAGGCAGTCTGGTGAGTAGGAATGAACTACATGTTAGAAAGCACAGGGTGAAGGGAAATCTCAGTTCAGGGCTATATTCCTCACCTGGAAAAATACAGAATTCTTACAGGCTCCTGTAGAAGAGTCTGACTGTTGTGTGAAATAGTTTAGCCGTAACAGTAAGTCCTCAGAATAACAAATAGATATTTGCCAATGGCAGGAGATATTGGAGACCAAAGCAGTGCTTTGTTATGATGGAACGTTTAGTGTATTATTCATGCATTTTTGTTTTTATTCAGAGCTGTGTAGACACACGTCTACTACATTAGCTTTCCCATTCTAACAGAATCACTGTGGGCAGAAGTAGGTTCCTATCACCATGTATAATGTATCAGTCAGGGTCTAGACACAAAAAGAAACCACTCTGTACTTCAAGTAGAGAAAATTTAACACTGGAATTAGTTACATAGAAAGACATGAAAAGCCAATCAAGGGAAGATGAGGCATCACAAATATAGGCAACAGCAGGAAGCCAATACCCCCCGGAAGTGGTATTTCCAGAAATCAGTATACTCAGGCTGGAACAAGTACCACTAGGGAGGCTGCCGAGCAGAAGCTGGAGGCCATGGAGGGAAGGGATGTCCCCTGGGGAGTGGGTAGAGCTAAAGGAGAAACAGCTTCTATTGGTAATACCCCCAAAGGCACTGGGAGAAATACCTTGCTTTCTCAGCCTTCCCATCCTCCAGTCTTCCGCTAGTACCTCTTGCTGATGAAAATTACCCAGAATTTGGTTGTCAAGGGAACCTGAAAAATGGTGTTTCCTGTGATTAACAGTAAAGCAGGGGAAGGGAGGGAAATGGACCTAAGGATAAACAGGCAAATAGCCAACCAGCACCCATGTGCTGCCCTCCAGCCTTCCACCCACGGCAAGTATCAAGCACACTCCTTGTGTGCTATCAGCTTTGCAATTCAGTTAACTTTCTCTTCTCCTTAGATTTCTATTGACTATTATTGACCTATCTCTTGTGTCCTGTGTTACACACAGATGCCGAAGTTTGCTGTGATAGAAAAGTAGAGATCAAGAGGGAGGTACCAAAAGTGGAAGACAGTGACATTGTACACTTTATTTGACTACGCTGCTGCTGCTGCTACTAAGTCGCTTCAGTCGTGTCCGACTCTGTGCGACCCCATGGACGGCAGCCCACCAGGCTCCGCCAACCCTGGGATTCTCCAGGCAAGAACACTGGAGTGGGTTGCCATTTCCTTCTCCAATGCATGAAAGTGAAAAGTGAAAGTGAAGTCGCTCAGTCCTGTCCGGCTGTTCACAACCCCGTGGACTGCAGCCCACCAGGCTCCACTGCCCATGGGATTTTCCAGGCAAGAGTACTAGAGTGGGTTGCCATTGCCTTCTCCATTTTTTGACTATAGTTTCATTTTAAAAAATTCTAGGGGAATGTTTTATTTTTATTATTTAAATTTGTTTCTTTTGACAGACTTTTTTTTAAAAAAGGTATTAATGACCACTGAGCATTTACCAAGTCCATCCTTCATTTTTAGGATGGTGTCTAGCAAGGAGCAGAATATCTATAGGTAGAAAAGGAGAGGAGCAAAATGTGTTCGTTGCATTAATCAACCCTGCTTCCTACCTCCATCCCCTTCTGGCATTCCTCAGGCTGGCTGGAGCACAGCACCCCTGGTACCCTTTCCAGGTTCCTGGAGGCCCAGGTAAATCATCCTTGGTGGATGCTCTTGATGAGCTCATGCTGCCACACCAAGCAATGGGATCTGTCTGCACCTTTTGGTGCTGTGAGCCTGCCTCTTGTTAATCCCAGCCTCCCTTTCCTGCCCACCTGCCGTTTCTCTTGTGCCACTGAAACTCAATTAGATCTGAATCTCATTGCCAGAGGGTTGGGGTGTCTTCACGAATTCCATTCATCAAGAGTCCATTATATGTCTGGAATTGAACCAAACATTTTTCTGGATTATTTCATTTAATCCTCATGGGAACTCCCAGTTTAGAGATGAAGAGACTGATTCAGAGATTAAGTTGTTTGCCCAGAGTCATCCAACTGGTAAGTCAGAGAAGTGTGATTTGAACTGGCTTTTGTGTCCAAGCACATACTCCATTATACCTTCTGACAGCTCAGGGCCAGTACAGAGCAGCAGTGCAGCAGGCTGCTCCTCACTTACACCAGGTGTCAGCGTCTAACGAATGTGGCCCTTTCACCAGACTTCTCAAAGCCAGCCACAGCTCTGTACACAGATAGGAGCTGAGGAGAACTGGATGGGCAGTAAGGCCTTTGTGGACACCAGGCCATCCTGTGACATGTACATGCCCACAAGTACAGACCAGGACTCACACAATATGCTCTCCCAGTGCCCGGACTTCTAATCAGCCTTCCATCTCACAGAATGAATTGGTGTCAGATAAGCAAATACATTTCTTTCCTTGTCTCTTCTCATTTAGGGGGCTGTATCTACTTCCTACAGCTTATTTTGTACCATGTATCAAGACTAATATAAAATCATTCTAATAGTAATCCACCCAAACTGGCCTTCATATCTGGTGCCTGCTGGAATATAACAGAAATCTTTCCATTCCAGTTTAAAGAATTGCTTCATCTAACCAACTGAGAGCAAACTGACACACTTTCTAACATAAGGGCTATGGGCCAGCAGGTAAATGCAAAAGTTCTATTAGTTTTCAGACCTAAGGTTTATGATATTCATTTTAAATAAAATAAAAATCCTATACAGGGATAGGAAAAGTCCCAGGGATAGTTTCCATCTTAAAAGCATCCACTTAGCTATTATATAAGGGCCAATAAGGTAGTTGTTTCTGAGTTACCATGTAGATACTTTTTTTTCCTGCTCATTGACTTTGACAAAGACAGCAAATAGCATACAGAGAATAGATACATTTTAAAGAAATATTAAAACACTGATTTATATAACATTAAGATGTATAAAGTCTCTTGCATAGAGTGAGAGAAAAATTAAAATGCTTTTGGTTCCTAATGAAACTGCACCAGGCTCATATAAATCTAAATTCCTTACCTTAACCTGAGCTTAAAATAATGGGCTAACTGACAGAGCTTTACAAATCCTAGCAATGAACATTATCATTTATTACCAGAATGAGTGATAATAGGAGTAGCAAGGAGATATCACATATTGGGAAGTGTCCAAAGAGTTTAGCAAGACAATATTTCTTTTTCACAATACAAAGATAAAAGAGTTGTGAAACTGAGAGCTCATTTCATTCACTTGGAAGAGAAGGGCAGGTGGGTGTTCTTGTTAAACAGATTGCAACCCTTTCCTCCAGGAACGTAAAGGAGAATGAATAAACACAGGAGGTAATATTCACTCCACAGTGCAAGAAGGTACATGGATTTAAAGTCCACCTCAGTAATTAAATTTCAGTGTTGACACAGTACATCTCAACATTCCGAGTTCTAAATATAGTTTATACAGTGCCTGTGAGCAAAAGGCAGCACACATGAATATTTATCTCTGCAGCGATGATTCTTCTGTCACATGCTCAGAAAAGAAGGGTTGAGATTAGGACAGACCAGAACAGAGTCCACAGAATCTGATGATAATCATTTCACATAGCTGAAATGATCTCATGGCTTTCTCTGAGGCCGTGGTTTTCTACATATTTTTGGTTGCAGAACCTTTTGTACAATGAAATTTAATTAGAAGCCAAATATTTGAAGTGGATGGAAGTCAAGTAGGCCTGTAGATTTATGAAGGGCAAAGGGATGCTCCAGAACCTTGACTTCTTAATGCCGCAGCCAACCTTGAGATGCAAAACCTAAATCTATTATTTTAAGCCATAAATAAGTAAAATAAAAATTCATTTTGTATCTGATTGATTTTAAGGTACTTTGGTGATTTTGAGGTGCTCACAAGTTGTACAGAGCTATTGTATTTCAAAGGAAGGTCTTATGGAATCAGTTGATTAACAGCGGAGAAGCAATACGATTAGGAGAAATAAATATTATTTATTTTTTGCCACTCCTCAGGAAGATACTAACTCCATTAACAGTATTCCCAGGCCCTCAGCTTTGGGCCTGGCCCCATCTTGGCAGTTCATCTGCTCTGCGTATGCCTCGATCCCCAGTCTGTCCAGTTCTGCCCTCAGAGATGGTGTCTGTGCTAGGTTCTTCCTTTGCTGAATGTGGCTGGGACAGCAAGGTGCTGCTCTTCTTTTATGCCTAACATGTTTCTCCAGCGTTAGTTCAGATCTCCTTAAGCATAGCCACTAGAGTATCAGTCATTTTAGGTAAGGCATGAAGTGGTAACAAACAGCCTCAAGTACTCAGTGACTTGTAACAACTTAACAACTCTTACTGGTATTACATGAGCATAATGGGTTTGCCTTTCTTTGGGATTGGAATGAAAACTGACCTTTTCCAGTCCCGTGGCCATGGCTGTTTTCCAAATTTGCTGGCATATTGAGTGCAACACTTTCACAGCATCATCTTTCAGGATTTGAAATAGCTCAACTGGAATTCCATCACCTCTACTAGCTTTGTTCATAGTGATGCAAGTCCCTTGGACTGCAAGGAGATCCAACCAGTCCATCCTGAAGGAGATCAGTCCTGGGTGTTCTTTGGAAGGACTGATTCTAAAGCTGAAACTCCAATACTTTGGCCACCTCATGTGAAGAGTTGACTCATTGGAAAAGACTCTGATGCTGGGAGGGATTGAGGGTAGGAGGAGAAGGGGACGACAGAGGATGAGATGGCTGGATGGCATCACCGACTTGATGCCCATGAGTTTGGGTGAACTCCGGGAGTTGGTGATGGATAAGGAAGCCTGGCATGCTGCGATTCATGGGGTCGCAAAGAGTCAGACACGTCTGAGTGACTGAACTGAACTGAACTGAATGGGTTTGCTAGACGTGTTCTTTACTCCAGGACTAAAGCTAATGGAATCCTCATATTTAGGACATTGTTGACCTTGTCCCAGAAAAAAAAAAAAAAAAAAAGGCCACATGGCAGTATGCTCCATAAGGATTCTGAAAACTTTCTGTTGGAAGTGGCACACATCACTTCTGCTCACATGCCACTGGCTCAAAAAAGTCAGCTGTCCAAACTGGATATCAGAGAAGTGGGATGTGGGTTTGGGGGTATATCATCTTTCCACAGAGAGGTGTCCCATAGGAAGGAGTGGCAATATTTTCAACAATCTACTACAACTAATTATTAAAATTCCCTTCCTTACTCCACCTTTGAGAAAGCTCAATTGCATAATTTGGCTTTGTTTCTTCCGACACATAATTTCAGTGATGGGTATCTTATTTCTCTAAAGTTGGCAGGACCCATGGCGCTTTCCACTGAGAGTCGGAAGTAGGATTTCTTGTATGCTTTGTTTTTCAAGCTTGATTTTCCTTTTAGGGCTGCCCATTAAATAATTTCCTGTCTGAGGTTGCTGCTAGCTTTTAAAATATTTGGAAAGCAGAGACACCTAACATGCCCTGAAAAAGAGGACTGCTCTGCCTCAGTGCTGCTGACTCTCCCAGAAGGATGTTTTTATGGAATTTTATAATTATGGAAGGGCTTCCCTGGTGGCTCAGCTGGTAAAGAATCCTCCTGCAATGTGGGAGACCGGGTTCGACTCTTGGGTTGGGAAGATCCCCTGGAGAAGGGAAAGGCTACCCACTCCAGTCTTCTGGCCTAGAGAATTCCATGGACTGTATAGTACAGGGGTCACAAAGAATGGGACACAACTGAGCCACTTTCACTTTCCCAGGTGGCTCAGTGGTAAAGAATCTACTTGCCAATGTAGGAGATGTGGGTTCAGTCCCTAGGTTGGGAAGATCCCCTGGAATAGGAAATGGCAACCCACTCCAGTACTCTTCCCTGGAAAATCCCATGGACAGAGGAGCCTGGCAGGCTGTACTCGATAGGATCACAAAAGAGTCTGACATAACTTGGTGACTAAACTGCAACATAATTATAGAATCATAGATTAAAATAAATAATTTTCATTACACATTAAGAGTGACACACTTGATTTGCATCAAGAGGAACTGGACTATCATATGCTTTTTAGTGGATTCATGGTTGACTGACTCATAACATATTCATTCATTCATTTGTTGAGCATTTCTGTCAATCAAGCAAGAAGTGTCCCACATAAAGTCATGTCCTCCTGGAGTTTATAAATACAACCCAACCTGGGAGGGATACTTGATGTCATAAATGGCATGTTCAATATCTGATATCACCACAAGTGCTACACTGATCCCAACTCTGCCATTTGCTGACTGTAAGACTTACCTGCCTGGCTTCTATAACTTTCTCCATACCAAGGTGGGGAGAATGTAAGTAAGTGCCTCATAGGTTTGTTGTGAAGATTTCCTGAGATAGTGGAAAGCACTTAAATGTGCCTGGAGCATGATGAATGCCCAATAAACATTAGTCCTGGGTTTCATCATCACCACAATCCCATAAAATGTTAGAATAGGGCTGGGGAAGAGAATCTGACTTTACAGAATTACATCTGAAAAGGATCAGGAGGTCATTGAAAAAATTCATGATGGGTCAATGGTATAAAGTAGCTATTAAAAAAAACTAAATCCAACTGAAATAATAGATGGAAAATATTAATATTTTAGCAAAGTCAATTCTCCTTCAGCCTTCTATGATCAAAACTCACCTAGAATATTGAACTATGCTTTTTAGTTTGAGGCCTGTATTTCTGAAAATGAATTACCAACTGAATCACACAGGTTCCTAAGAACATAGCCTCTATGAAGATGAGTTCTTGGCATTATATGCAGGCAAGCAGTCTTCCATTTTTGTTAAATCACTAGGAGTTATGACATGCTCTAGCTTTGGCTTCTTCTAGGAATTTTTCAGACAATTGTTGGTCAATCCTACAGGGAGGCTTTACAATGCCCTTCAGAATGTCAAAAGGACTTACACCAATCCCTAATTTCCTGCTGATCTTTACCATCTGCTACCTTGACCTTTTCATCAAAAGCTCCTCAAGCTGCTAGAAGCCCTGCATGTTAACACCCAGTATGATACTTTCCTGTGTTTCTTTGCCTCATCTGCAGCAGACCTGCATACATTTTATCTGCCATTACGGTTTGAAGCCATTCACCAGAACACAAAAATACATGGCAAAAAGAGAGACTTCTGAGTGGTATATAACGCACATTGCTAAACACTTTCAACTCAATATGATGCTGTGGCATGTTTGCTGGCTGAGATTATTTGCCATATGGGGCACAAATATTTGCTACCTGGAAACATATAGAACAGTCTACCACACCAGCTCTCACTGGCTTAGAGTATGCTGGCATTCCGAGGATCTTAAAAATCATGTATTAACAATGTGCTTTAATTAATTCTTCAGTAAATACATATGTTTTCTTTGGGAAAACCAGTTCATATGCAAATAACTTTGTAGCAAGCGGCAAGCTCAGTCGTGTCCGACTCTTTGCGACCCCCATGGACTGTAGCCTACCAGGCTCCTCCCTCCATGGAATTCTCCAGGCAAGAGTACTGGAGTGGGTTGCCATTTCCTTCTCCAGGGGATCTTCCCAACCCAGGGATCAAACCCAGGTCTCCCTCATTCCAGGCAGACGCTTTAACCTCTGAGCCACCAGGGAAGCCCAATATTAAATGGAACATGTTCAAATTTAGAAGCATTTTAAAAAGGGTTAAGAATAAACTATTGTTGATTAAAGGTCATGAGAAATATAGGAAACTTGGCTAGAGCAACTAAGAATGTGAGCATCCAAAGAAAAAGATTTACTTGAAATCTACTTTCAAACAAAAAAGGAAACTGACATGCTCTGCCCAGTTCCAGGGGGCAGAAGGAGGACCAAAAACTGATAATTATGAAACAGTATATTTTCATTTAACTTGAGAAAAGTTTTTCTAAATTTCATACTATCCAAAAAAGGAATAGTTTGTCTTCTGTAATAATGAGCTTCTTATCACAAGAGGTAGTAAAGTTGGATGACTGTTTGTTACAGACAAAATATATGGGACTCATTAACTGGGTAGCATGGTGGTTTATAAACAGTGGCCACAAATTGTCAATTGGACGAATTGACATTCCTTCCGTAGAAAGGTGGGGTCCATGTTTCTCTCCTTGAATCTGGGTAGACTTGTCATTGCTTTAATTATAAAGGATGGGTGCAGTGATACTATGTCACTTCCAATGCTAGGTCATAGTTACACAGTGTCTGCCTTGTGTTCTTGGAATGCTCGATTTTAAGAGTCTCTGTCAGAACCCAACTGCCATGCTGAGAAATCCAAGCCACGAGGAAAGATCGTATGTGGGTGGAAAAAATTCTGATTATATTTAACCTTTCATTTATATCTATTTTCTATTTGAAAAATTAGAAATGAAGTTCTACTAAAATGTAACATTCTACATCACAGTGGCAGCATCACGCATCCATATGTCAGAGAATCAACATATTAACATTCAGCATACTGTGACACACTCTGATTTAGGTGGTCTAGTCAAACTGGGTTATACATTTATTATTATATTTAATTTTGTATTAATTAGCCCTATTAAAGTGCACAGTGGGCTTAAAGATATACCTGCAAAGAAACCACAGATTGACAAAATACTACCAGTGCAAACACAGGCATGCAGCAGAAACCGGACAGAGCTGACACATCCCCATCCAAGGTCAAGCTTCTTGCTAGTCACAGTGCCAGGATTAAAGCTGTGACGATCTGAACAGAACTAACTAAACAATTTAGAAACTAGGAGCATATATAAAATACAGATTTATACCCAATATATCATTGACCCTCACCTTAAGAGTTGTGCCTTGGTATATTAGCAGTCATAGCATATATGTGCGTATTTGTAAATAATAGATACAAATGCATGCTTAGTTGCTCAGCTGTGAATCTGCCAGGCTCTTCTGGCCATGGGATTCTCCAAGCAAGAGTACTGGAGTGGGTTGCCATTTCCTTCTCCAGGGGACCTTCCAGACCCAAGGATTGAACCTGGGTCTCTTGCATTGCAGACAGATTCTTTACCTTATGAGCCATCAGCCATCCTCTTCTTTAGGTCCTTACTTATCTCCAGGGTGGCTGAGGGCTTGTGAAAGTCCACTCAGGTTGAAAAAATAGAAAATTGCCAATGTTCAAATAGCTTGGACCCATAAAATATCCATTTCATATAGATGGCTTAATTTAACTTATTCAGATTAAATGCTCAAAAATCACTTACCTTCAGAGTGAAGGCAATAAAAAACTGTTTGTAAAGTACAGATTTAAGGAATAAGATGTATGATAAGCATGGATTTAGTAAGTACACGGGAAACCATTCAAGATTGCTCTCCAACTTTATATGTAAGCACTGACACATGACATGTTACAAAATAATTGTTATCTTTGTCTGGCGGGGATAAATAATTTTATTATAACACATGGACTCTTTCCAATTAGAGTGGCTCTTAGCACCCGGATATATTGTGAAACCCTGACTTGAATGACAATGATTATTCTTTGTCCGACTCCATTCTGCAGAGATCTATGTAGAAAATCAACATTCCTTAGGAAGAAACAAGGCTTTAAAAAGAATGATCTTTATGGGAGATGGTGGTTATAGAGAATTTTAGTGCCAATAAAAAGAAGATGAGGATTACTTGTTCCTTTGAGGCCGTGAGGTAATTAAAAAACAATATTTAGTGGCTTTTAGAACACCTATTTCCATGAAATCTCGGCACTGAACAATTCAGGGAAATCAGAATAGATAAATCACCTAAACAGAGCAGAAGAAATGGATAAAGCAACCATAATTCTATTCTATCTCCACCCCCTTCAGATTCACTAAATTATTTCAACCTCTTGGCACAAAGTCCCATAACACTCCAAAGCATGTGTCTTGCTTTGGTGCTTGTCAAAATTAGCATCTGAAAGACTGCACAGGGAATGCTTCTCCTACAAGGGATAGTTTCCTGTTGAAGCCCTCCTGCCAAATGGCTCAGGAAATCCTTTCTCATCCTGCTCATGTAGTATCAACTGTCTCTCATCAGCTAATATTGTGCTGTTTCACAGCACAATATCTAAAGCTGAATTTATTCTTGAAAGTAAAAGGAGATCATGGATCTTTTTCATCTGTTTTTCCATCATTGATTCATTCAACAAGTATTGCAGTGGCTACCAGGTGCCAGGCAGTGATGAAGGAGACACAGAAGACCATAGCAATTTGCAGCCTGGGACTGAGAGATCAACAAAAGAAAAAAGAAATCAGAATTCTAAACACCAGGTGAGTTTGCTTCCCTAAGATAACATGAAAATGTGAGAAGAATGAGACATGTTGTTGAAAACTAATGTGTTCTGGCACTTTTGTGTATCTCAGTCATTTACATTTAAAAACTAGCTCCTTGAGAAGCAACCCCAGAGTTGAAATCATGTGGCAGAACACCTGGAATAAACTGAAAATTGGGTAGGGGAGGCTGAATAAAGTGGGGAGGGAGCAGCCCATTTCCAGAATCTCTGAGACACAAAATTGCGAGAGAGTGAATAGCAGACATAAACGTGTCAAAAGAGCATAGCCAATTTTAAGGAGCTCCTACTGGGCAAAGATGGGACAGTTTGAGCATCAATAAGGATAATAACTATAATGGATAGAAATACTTCAATAAATTGTAAATGCTTGTGTTCTTCATGATGTAAAAAAAATAATGGGCCCTGATAAAGAATGCCAGGGAGCTAAGTCATTATTTTGAAAACTATAAAGGAATGAAAATTTTATCTTCTCTTTTCAACACTAACTGTACCACTGTTAGCCAAAGAGTAATTAAGGGGAATTTTTTTGATTGTAGAAATATTACATCTAACAATGAAGGAGAAAATAAGAAAATCACTAATTTGTAATCTCTAATGAATTAGTGGATCTGGGCTTTGAACTCTAACAGCTAACATCTTTCAAAGAAACAACTAGACATTGTTTAAGTATGTGAAAGTGAAAGTTGCTCAGTTGTGTCTGACTCTTTGTGACCCCATGGACTATACAGTCTATGGAATTCTCCAGGCCAGAATACTGGAGTGGATACACTTTCCCTTCTCCAGAGGGTCTTCTGAACCCAGGGATCAAACCCAGGTCTCCCACATTTCAGGCAGATTCTTTATCAGCTGAACCACACAAGGGAAATCCAAGAATACTAGAGTGTAGCCTATACCTTCTACAGCAGATCTTCCTGACCCAGGAATCAAACTGGGATCTCTTGCATTGCAGGTGGATTGTTTACCAACTGAGCTATCAGGGAAGCCCTTTAAGTGTCTTAAACAACATAGTAAGAAACTTTCATTGTAGTAAGTCCCCTACATAGGAATGAGTTCCATTCTAAGAGCATGTTCATAAGCCCAACAAAGTTAGCCTAGGTACCCAACTAATGCAGTTGGCTATATCGTACTGTACTGTAATAAATTTATAATACTTTTCACAGAAATAATGCATAAAAACAAACACAAAAAATAAAACATTTTAAATCTTAATATAGTATCTTGAAACATACAGTAGTACAGTTCAACAGCTGGCATACAGAGGCTGGCATCATGTGAACAGGTAAGAAGAGTTACTGACTGGAGGAGAAAGAGGAGATGGGAGATGGTAGAGCTGAAGGATCATCAGAAATAGGAGATGGAGGGCAAGCTGCAATTTCACTCACATCTGACATTGATGGCACAGGTTCTGGTTACTTGCTAAACTCAGTTCTATCTACCTCTTGAAAAAACAATCCAGTGATGTCTGGGTAGCAACACTTCTCTCATCATAGATGATACAGTAGTCCTGGATTGCATTCTGAATGGCTGCTGCAACCTTCATGTACAATTCTACTTCAGATCCTGTGCCTCAAAAAGTAACAGTGCGGCCTCCCTGGGGGCCTAGTGATTAAGAATATGCCTGCCAATGCAGGGGACACAAGTTCAATCCCTGGTCCAGGAAGATCCCACATCCCACAGAGCAACAAAGCCCATGCTGCTCAAGAGAAGCCACCACAAATGAGAAGCCCGTGGACAGCAAGACCCAGTGCAGCCAAAAATAAATAAGTAAATCATTTTTAAAAAAGCACACACAGAAGAACTAACAATGCCTCCTCAAATAAATAAAATCCCCTTGCCATTTCCTGCATCCTGAATCTCTTTGGCTCTTCAGTTACTTCTTTTTGTCTCTCTTTTTCCTTTCTCTGGGCCTCTAATTCTATCAGGTCTTCATTAGTAAGCTCCTTGTGTTGCACAGCAAGAAGCTCAATGTTAAAAGAATGAGAGATGTCTACCATTTATTCCTCCTTACTCCACTCTTTCAATTATTTTCACTTTATTTCCATTGCTATTTCTTGGTGCTTCTTAGCAGTACCATCTACATCATCAGGGCTTTTACATTTGCTTCTGGGCATCCTGGGCTTGAAAGAAAGACACTGTACTACTGTACTCTATACAGTACTGTACAGAACACAGAAGCACAATCACGGGTCAAGGATGAACACACATGACAGTGTATGCCAGACACGTGAACTAACTCATGTGATTGGGCATGAGTGCTCCTGTTCACATCTTTGAAAGTTCACAACTTAAAAGTTCATATGTAGGGCACCTATTGTATATGTTTTCTATTAAGTAGACAATATCAGATATGTAGCTATATTATCCAAAAAATCAAATCTGAACATGGTCAAATCTCTAGATCCAACCGCTAATTATAGAAGTAAGAGGATCAAAGGACAGTTTAAACTATACTGTGAAGATGCGATCAGCAAAAGCTAGACTAAGAGAAGGTGTAGGACACCAAGTATCTTTAACAAATGAACTGAAATGAAAAAAAAGGAGAGGAGTATATATCTACTTCTAAGAATCTTAAAGACATATCAATCAATGTAATAGATGAACTTTATTTGGATCCAGTTTTTTTTTTAAGGTATAAATATCTATGACACATGCAATAATTGAAGACATAGACATTGGCTGGATATTTGATGATAGAAACATATATGGTTAATTTTTTACTGTGATATTAGTATTCTGGCCATATATAAAACCTGAGTTTTTATCTTCTAGAAGTAATACTGAACCATTTGGGGCTTCCCTGGTGGCTCAGTGATACAGAATCCACCTGTGATGCAGGAGACGTGTGTTCGATCCCTGGGTCGGAAGAGCCCCTGAGAAGGAAATGACAACCCACTCCATTTCATGCCTGAGAAATCTTGCTTGGGTATTCTTTCTGGGAAATCCCACAGACAGAGGAGTATTCTTGCCTGGGAAATCTGATGAGCAGAGGAGACTTGCAGGCCACAGGCCACAGGGTTGCAAAAGAGTCGGACATGATTTAGCCACTAAGCAACAACAACAATTGAACTATTTAGAAATAAAATAATGAATGCATATGACCTTGGATTTCCCTCAAAGTAACACAAAGTGGGTTTGTGACTCATGGTGAGGATGAGTTAGGATAAATTGATTAGCTGATGTTTTCTGGGGCCAGTGATAGATATGCAAGGTTCATTATAGTATTCTGTTCATGTTTGTGTATGTTTGGAATTCTCCACAATAAAGAGGAAAAAATAAGTAGACATAAAACTGCATATACCCAAAAGACCACCAGGGACTGCTAATTTAAGCTATTAATAGTTCAAGTTTTTCAGTCAAGTTAGCATACACCTAATGGTCTGGTTTTCTCAGGGCCAAAGCTATACCACATGAAGTATATGAATATATGTAAAAATGACAAGAAGAAAAGAGGACATTTATCTCAAAGTGTATTGTGTAGAATATGTAAAATATGTATGTCCATGTACACACAAATATGTGTATGCATAGATATCTCCTGAGATGCATCATTTTGATATATTCTGCTTGACAATGTATTTCACCTTGTTGAAGAAGGGTGAGATCAGGCTGAAAACAAATATACCAATATTCCAATTAGCACAAAATCACATATCAGATTATGTACTAGACAAATGAGGCGTGGGTAGGTAGCATATATAAAGTGTGTTCATGTGAATGTGGACAACAGGTCTCAACAATGAAGGGAATTCTACACTAACAAATATTTGCGTCTAGGTCAATTCCAGCCTGGAGAAAAGGCACTAGATTTAGGAATTCACACTGCAGAGCAGATCCAAGTTTCCTGGGGCTAATCTTTAAAACTGAATACATATAGAATCTTCCAACAAATCAAGCAATAAAAAGATGGTTCACCTACTTTTCATATCACAGGTCAAAGCATCTATCTTAATACTGCCCTATGAAATGCTAACACAATAAAAATTTTAAAAGGAAACACAAGCAAGCAAAACCACCACTCCCTAAACTCCTGAAAAGCAACAAAGCCCAGATTATTATATAATAGCCTCTTACATCTGATTGCTTACCACAACTAGTTGTTTATACAACATAGAAACTCTTGGGGGCTTCTGCATTATTAGAGCAAATTAGCATGTTTCAAGAATGGTGGATTATTGCAGATGAAAGTGTTTTACCAACAGAGGTTTTATGGTTGGCAGATGTAATTATATATCCATTAGCATCTGCAAGTCAACCAAACATGTGCCATATACCTCCTGGAAACACGTCAAGGTGGCTTTCCTAATTTCCACCATTTTGTAAGAACAAAGGGGTTTTTAACCAGGCATAGCCAAAGATAATTTTCAAAAAACTGAGTAGTAAACTAGGGCAAATTATTTCTGTAACTTAAATGATTATCAACTTCCCATCTGCTACAACAAAAAGAAGCGTCTGTCATTTTTCGAAACGTTGCAAATGTTGACCATCTACTTAATTAGTCTACTGTGCTTACCACTAAACATATTGAAATTTTATAGAAGAGAAACTTGGGGAAAGTAATAAACAGTCTCTTTCTCCATCTGAACAGAATACTGTCATAAAAAAATGAGAAAGCTGCCCTCCTGGAATTGCTTGGCCTATGAATACAACTCTGTAGGGCTCCATCATTGTGTGGAGGCAGGCATGCAGGTTAAATCACCACTGATGTGAGCAGTGTGTTTACAGGGAAAGGACAGCACCTTGATGATCTTAGGGTGTTGATAAAAAATATTCCCCTCCTTTACCATAGCTTTATTTTTCACAATTACTAGTATGTATGTAATGAACTCTTAAGCAACAGCTGGAGAAAGGCATGCCTATTTTTCAAGGTCTACAGGAAATGAATGCTTTTATGACATGATTTATAAATGATATTATATCTATGAAATTTTAATGCTTCAATTTGGCCCACATGGCATGAATTAGTGAGCCAAGATTCTATCAGGTCCCCTTTTCACAAGAAGAAATTACCACTAAAAGATTAAGAGGCCACAGCTCTCACTAAAGGTTACCTTCCCAGCTGAAGGATGCAATGGCTATGGAAACCTAGCATGGCCTTCCTACAAAACAATTCCCTTGGAGGGATCAAAATGCATTCCATTTGACAGTTTTGTCATCAAAATCAGAGTAATGGGAAGATGAGCAAATTTTGCTTAGATAAGAGTCAAATGAGGACAAATTAAATCAAGCAAAACAGGTCAGAAAAGAAAGAAAAGCTTTAAAAGTGTTTACCTAGGACAATCTTCCCTCCTTTAAAAAAACATTGGCCAGAGAACAAGATAGTGGAGGAGTAGGTGGACGTGGAGTACATCTCTCTCCATGCGTACATCAGCAATACACCTTAAGACACAGAAGTGCATGCAGAACACCAGCTGAGAGCAGATAGGAGTACTTGACCAGAGGAAAAGAATATATAGGACCACGCAAAACTCGGCAGGATGAAGGAACTCAGGGGGAAAACAGGAGTGTTAGTAGGACTGGACCTGCCCTCGGTGGGTAGGGGAACTGAAGCAGGGGTCTGATCCCCACATCTGGGGAATTGTCTGAGTCAGAGGAAAAACATTTAAGGCTGAGAGTGAAACAGCTGATCTGTGAAAGCCTAAATGGAATGAGAATCAGACAGTCCTTGCGGCAGTCATGCATACCCCGGACCAGAACGCTGGTCCCCTGGAAGGTACAATGGTTGGGAGCTGGAGTTTAGGGATTGTGGAGCAATCCCAGGGTGAGGGGTGCTGTTGACTGTGGAGAGATGGATTGAGAGGATGTGAGGGAGGAGATTGTGGAGGAAAGCCAGGCAGCCATGGGAAGCAAGGCGATACTGCTGAGTCACACGTAGGGGGTGAAGCCATCACCATAGCCTCTGTCTCCTCACATCCCAGCATCTGCAGCTGAATAATAGAGAGGC
Source organism: Bos taurus (assembly GCF_002263795.3). Classification (NCBI taxonomy): domain Eukaryota; kingdom Metazoa; phylum Chordata; class Mammalia; order Artiodactyla; family Bovidae; genus Bos; species Bos taurus. The sequence continues at coordinate 68,172,974 of NC_037330.1, forward strand.
TGGCCCTGACACACTGAACTACGGAGTAGGACCCCACCCAGGGTTCTCCTTTAAGTGACTGATGCGCCAATCTACAGAGTAGCGCCTTAGTTAGGGGGGCCCCTCTATGTGCCTGATGCGTTGAACAGAGAAGGACACCAGGCAAGGGAACCAAGTGCCTGGACAGGCAGAGCTATGGAGATAGACCGGCTGAAGAGGCCTTCTGATCGCCAGCTACAAGAGACTCAAACAAAGACTCTCATAGAGCCACAATTCCTGCGTTGGAGGCCGTCTGTGGCCCTGCACACTTGGCACCGCCAGGGTCCCCACAGGTCAAGCAGATGTGCCACCTTCGTGCTCAACTCTCCCTGTGGCAGAGCTGCCACAGGCAAAAAAGTCTTGAGTCTATGCATGCAGGGTCGCTATGGTCATGTCTGACTCTTTGTGACCCTGTAGACTGTGGCCTACCAGGCTTCTCTGTCAGGGAACGGGGTTCTCCAGGCAAGAATACTGGAGTGTGTTGGCCAATACTGGTTGCCATACCCTTCTAAAGCACTATATTTCCTGCTGCCCTAGCCGCCAACCCCCCTGAGTACCTGGTGCTGCCAGAAACCCTGTGACCCAAGCAGCTGTACCACCTCCACACCTGGCCCTCACAGGGGCAAACCCAAGTCGTCCTCCCGGGAAACCTCAGGAGCAAACCCCAGTGGACAACCCACATGCAGAGGTGGAAATAAAACCACAGTTGAAACCCAGGGGCAGTGTGGTTAAGGAAGAAGACCCAAAACCTTCCCACTAGCTATACAAGCTGCAGATTAAATCCACACGATCAACTAGGCAGACTCTGTGTCTATGGAATATATAAAAGGCCATTGAGAGCTCCCACAAAAGAAAATGCACTAGTTCTAATAGCTGTTCATTGGACACAAGAACACACTGGAGTAGGACCTGATTAGAATCTGAGCTACCCCACAGTAGGTCCAGAGATCAGCACAGTGTTGGAGGACATCCTAGGGAGGTAAGGTGGACTGTGACTCCCAGAGAGAGAAAGGACTGATAGCAGTGACTCAAGAAAAACATTTATTATTCTTATTTTTTGACTTGTTCTGTAGATTCATTTGGACTTATTTTTCTTTTCTTCCCCCCACCCCCAGCACCGCTGTAGCTGTTGATTTAATTGGCGCTAAGAAATCCAATTAAGTTTTGAACATTTTTTTTCCTCTGTCACAATTTTTATTGTTCTTATAAACCTCTGCCTCTATGTTGGGCTTTTGCAGTTCTGTGGAGTTTTCCTCTTTTTTTTTTTAATTTTAATTAAAAAAAATTTAAACCTATTATTTTTTCTACATTTATTCATTTGTTTGCTTTTCCTACTGTCCTTTTCCCCTTGTAGTTAATCTTTAATGTATTCTTTATTTACCTCTATTTAACTTTGCATATCTATTCTTTTTTTCTTTTCTTTCTCTCTTTTCCTCTCAACATATTTGTTAGTTTTATTTTCATTGGTTTATTCCCCAATTGGCACCTTGTTGTAGTTTTGTTTTCCAGTTTGTGCTTTAGTTAGTTTTGTTCTGGTAAATATAATTTTTGTTTTCCTTTGTTCTGTGGGTCAATCTATTGTTCCTTATTTCTGTTGGACTGCTTTGATTTTGCTTATGGGTGTATATGCACATGCTATATTCAGTCACACTTTTTATTGTTGTTATAAACCTCTGCCTCTACATTGCACTTTTGCAGTTCTGTGGAGTTTCCCTCTTTTTTTCCCCTTTTTTCTTTATTCTACCTTTTTTTTCTCTTTTTCATAATTTTAATTTTTTAAAACCTATTATACTTTTTCTACATTCATTCATATGTTTGCCTTTCCTACTGTTCTTTCCCCCTTGCAGTTAATCTTTAATGTATATAAATCTTCTTAATCTACCTCTATTTAACTTTGCATATCTATTCTTTCTTTTCTTTCCTCTCAACATATTTGTTAGTTTTGTTTTCGTTGCTTTATTCCCCACATGGCACATTGCTTTAGTTTTGTTTTCCAGTTTGTGCTTTAGTTAGTTTTGTTCTTGACTGGTAAATATAATTTTTTTATTTTTTTGTTCACCAGGTTAATCTGCTGTATTTTATTTTTGATGGACTGCTTAGACTTTGTTCATGGCTGTATATGTATATATGTATATTCCATTATTTTAATTATTATTTGCCTGATTTTGTAACTGCCATTTGTCTGGGGTTCATCTTTGATTTCTCATTTTTGGATATTTGTTTTAATCTCACTTAATTCCATAACAAACCACTTGTGGAATCTTCAATCCTGACCAGAGATCAAACTCTGAGCCTTTGGAGTGGGAGCACTGACTCCAAGACCCTAGACTACTAGAGAACTAACCCTAGGGAGTATCAAATAGTGAGAACTCACACGAAGGAAACCACTTGAATACAAGACCCTGGCATCACCCAAACACCAATAGCACCCTGTGCAGGACACCTCATCTAAACAACAAACAAACAAAAAATAAAAACCTAATTATCAGCAGACAAGATTACCACCTCACTCAGCCTTGCCCATCAGAGGAAAAAGAAACAAACAAACAAAAACTCAGCACAAATCTAACCTTATTGAAGCTTACACAAACCACCAGACCAACCTTAAGAGGGCATAAACCAAAAGGAAGAAAGAATTCCACCTTCTTCAAGGAAAGAATTCAACTTTCCTTGAAGCCTCAGACAAGGAGACCTCAAACACAAGTTAAAAAAAATAATAATGAAAAGGCAGAAAAATATTATACAAATGCAGGAACAAATTAGAAACACAGAAATCCAAATAAATGAAGAGGAAATAGGCAAACTATCTGAAAAAGAATTCAAAATAATGATAGTAAAGATGATCGGAAACCTTGAAAACAAAATGGAGAAAATGTAAGAATCAATTAACAAAGACCTAGAAGAATTAGAGAATCAACATACAGAGACAAACAACACAATTACTGAAATTAAAAATACTTAGAAGAAATAAAAGCAGAATACCTGAAGTAGAAGAATGAATTAGTGAGCTGGAAGATAATGGTGGAAATAACTTCTGAAGAGCAGAATAAAGTAAAAAGAATGCAAAGAACTGAGGATAGTCTCAGAGACCTCTGGGACAATATCAAATGCACCAGCATTCGAATCTTAGGGGCCCCAGAAGAAGAAGAGAAAAAGCAAAGGTATGAGAAAATTTGTGAAGAGATTATAGTTGAAAATTTCCCCAACATGGAAAAGGAAAGAGTCAGTCATGTCCAAGAGGCACAAAGAGTCCCATACAGGATAAACCCAAGAAGAAACATGCCAAGACACATACTAATCAAACTAACAAAGACTAAACACAAAGAAAGAATGTTAAAAGTAGCAAGGGAGAAGCAACAAGTAACATACAAGGGAAACTGCATAGGCTTAACAGTTGATCTGTCAGTAGAAGCTGCAGGCCAGAAGGGAATGGCAGGATGTATTTAAAGTACTGAAAGAGAAAACTCTACAGCCAAGATTACTGTATCCAACAAGGATCTCATTCAAAATTGATGGAGAAATAAAAAGCTTTTCAGACAAGTAAAATTAAGAGAATTCAGTACCACCAAACCAGCTTTATAACAAATGTTAAAGAGACTTATATAGCCCAAGAAATAATAAAAGAAAAGAAAAAGATCTGCAAGATCAACTCCAAACAATTAAGAAAATGGCAATAGGAACATATATATCAATAATTAGTTTAAATGTAAATAGATTAAATACTTCAACCAAAACACACAGACTGGCTGAATGGATACAAACACAATACCCATGCATATGTTGTCTACAAGAAGCCCACTTCAGACCTATAGATACATATAGACTGAAAGTGAGAAGATGGAAAAATATATTCCATGCAAATGGGAAGCAAAAGAAAGCTGGAGTAACAATCCTCCTATAAGACAAAATAGACCTTAAAATAAAGAAGATTGCAAGAGATAATGAAGGACACTACCTAATGATCAAGGGATCAATCCAAGAGGAAGACATACAATTGTAAATATCTATGCACCCAACGTAGGAGCACCTCAATACCTCCAACAAACACTAAGACATAAAAGGAGAAATTAACACAATCATAGTAGGAGTCTTTAACACCCCACTCACACCAATGGGCAGATCATCCAAACAGGAAACTAATAAGGAAACACAAGTCTTAAATGATAACATTAGATGAGGTGGATCTCACTGATATCCTCAGTACATTCCATCCAAGCAGAAAGAATACACCTTCTTACCAAGTGCACGTGGAACATTCTCCAGATAGACCACATCTTGGGTCACAAATCAAACCTCAGTAAATTTAAGAAATTTTAAGAAAGTTGAAATTGTTTCAAGCTTCTTCTCTAACCACAACACTATGAAACTAGACATCAATTTCAAGAAAAAAACTGTAAGAAACACAAACACATGGAGATTAAACAACACGTTTCTAAATAAGCAACAGGTTACTGAAGAAATCAAAAGGGAAATAAAAAATTTCTAGACACAATTGACAATGAACACACAACAACTTAAAATATATGGGATGCTGCAAAAGCAGTTCTAAGAGGGAAGTTAATAGCAATGCAATCGTGCCTCAAGAAACAAGAAAAACATCGAATAGATAACCTAACTTTACACCTAAAACAACTGAAAAAAAAAAAACCCAACAACCCCCTTCCCCCCAAATTTAGTAGAAGGAAATAAACCATAAAGATCTGAGCAGAAATAAATGAAAAAGAATTGACAAAAACAATAGTAAAGATTAATAAAACTAAAAGCTAGTTCTTTGAGAAGATAAACAAAATTGACAAGCCATTAGCCAGACTCATCAAGAAAAAGAGAAAAATCACATCAACAAAATTAGAAATGAAAAAGGAGAGGTTACAACAGACAATGCAGAAATACAAAAGATTGGAAGAGACTATTATGAAACACTATATGGCAATAAAATGGATAACCTGGAAGAAATGGACAGATTCTTAGAAAAGTTCAATCTTTCAAGACTGAACAAGGAAGAAATAGAAATTATGAACAACCCAATTACAAGCACTGAAATTGAAGCTGCAATCAAACATCTCCCAAAAAACAAAAGCCCAGGACCAGATGGCTTCACAAGAGAATTCTATCAAATGTTTAGAGAAGAGCTAATGCTTATCCTTCCAAAACTCTTTTTCAAAAAATTGCAGAGGAAGGAACACTTTCAAACTCATTCTATGAGGCCACCATCACCCTGATACCAAAAACAGACAAAGACAACACACACAAAAAAGAAAACTGCAGGCCAAATCACTGATGAACATGGATGCAAAATCCTCAACAAAATTTTAGCAAATAGAATTCAGAAACACATCAAAAAGCTCATACACCATGATCAAGTTGGGTTTATTCCAGGGATGCAAGGATTCTTCAATATATGCAAATCAATCAATGTAATACACCATATTAACAAATTGAATTATAAAAAGCATATGATCATCTCAGTAGATGCAGGAAAAGCCTTTGACAAAATGAAGCAATCATTTATGATTAAAACTCTTTAAAAAATGGCCATAGAAGGAACCTACCTAAACATAAGAAAGGCATGTATGATAAGCCTACAGCAAACATTATTCTCAATGGTGAAAAACTGAAAGCATTCCCCCTAAGATCAGGAACAAGACAAGGGTGTCCACTTTCACCACTGTTATTCAACATAGTTCTGGACGTCCCAGTTACAGCAATCAGAGAAGAAAAAGAAATAAAAGGAATCCATATCAGAAAAGAAGAATTTGTAAAGCTCTCACTCTTTGCAGATGACATGATACTGTGCACAGAAAACCCTAAAGATAGAATCAGAAAATTACTAGAGTTAATCAGTGAATTTAGCAAAGTTTCAGGATACAAAATCAATACACAGAAATCAATTGCAATTTTATATACTAACAATGAAAAATTAGAAAGAGAAATTAAGAAATCAATCCCATTCACCATTGCAACAAAAATAATTAAATATCTAGGAATAAACTTACTTAAGGAAACAAAAGAACTGTACACAGAAAATTACAAGATGCTAATGAAAGAAATCAAAGATGATATAAACAGATGGAGAGATATTCCATGTTCCTGAGTAGGAAGAATCAACATTGTGAAAATGACTATACTACCAAATGCAATCTACAGATTCAGTGCGATCCCTATCAAATTACCAATGGCATTTTTCACAGAACTAGAACAATTTCATAATTCATATGGAAACACAAAAGACCCCAAATAGCCAAAGCAGTCTTGAGAAAGAAGAATGGAGCTGGAGGAATCAGCCCTCCTGACTTCAGATTATACTACAAAGCCATGGTCATCAAGACAGTAAGGTACTGGCACAAAAACAGAAATATAGACCAATGGAACAAGATAGAAAGCCCAGAAATAAACCCATGCACCCAGGGGTACCCTATTTTTGACAAAGGAGGCAAGGATGTACAATGGGGAAAAGAGAGCCTCTTTAATAAGTGGTGCTTGGAAAACTGGACAACTACATGTAAAAGAATGAAATTAGAACAGTTCCTAACACCAAGCCCAAAGATAAACTCAAAATGGATTAAAGACCTAAATGTAAGATCAGAAACTATAAAACTCTTAGAGGAAAACATAGGCAGAACACTCGACATAAATCAAAGCAAGATCCTCTATGACCCACCCCTTAGAGTAATGGAAATAAAGACAAACATAAACACGTGGGGCCTGATTAAACTTAAAAACTTGTGCACAGCAAAGGAAACTATAAGCAAGGTGAAAAGACAACCCTCAGAATGGGAGGAAATAATAGCAAATGAAACAACTGACAAAGGATTAATATACAAAATATACAAGCAGCTCATACAACTCAATACCAGAAAAACAAATGACCCAATCAAAAAGTGGGAAAAAGACCTAAACAGACATTTCTTCAAAGAAGACATACAAATGGCTAACAAACACATGAAAAGATGCTCAACATCATTCAGTATTAGAGAAATGCAAATCAAAACTACAATGACATATCACCTCACACCAGTCAAAATGGCCATCTTCAAAAAGTCTACAAACAATAAGTGCTGGAGAGGGTGTGGAGAATAGGGAACACTCTTGCACTATTGGTGGGAAAGTAAATTGATACAGCCACTATGGAAGATGGTATGGAGATTCCTTAAAAAACTAGGAATAAAACCACCATATGACCCAGCAATCCCACTCCTAGGCATATACCCCGAGGAAACCAAAATTGCAAGAGATACATGTATCCCATTGTTCACTGCAGCACTATTTACAATAGCTAGAACATGGAAGTAACCTAGATGTCCATGATAGATGAATGGATAAAGAAGTTATGGTACATATACACAATGGGATACTACTCAGCCATAAACAGGAACACATTTGAGTCAGTTCTAATGAGGTGAATGAACCTAGAACCTATTATACAGAGCGAAGTGAGTCAGAAAGAGAAAGATACATACATATCGTATGTACGGAAACTAGAAAAATGGTACTTAAGAATTTATTTACATGGAAACAATGGAGAAACAGACATAGACAATAGACTTATGGACATGGAGAGAGGAGAGGAGAGGGTGAGATGTACGGGAAAAGTAATATGGAAACTTACATAGGTAAAATAGATAGCCAATGGGAATTTGCTATATGGCTCAGGAAACTCAAACCTATTTGAGTTTGTATCAACATAGAGGGGTGGGATGGGGAGGGAGATGGGAGGCAGGTTCAGAAGAGAGGGGATATATGTATACCTTATGGCTGATTCATGTTGAGGTTTGACAGAAAACAGCAAAATTCTGTACAGCCATTATCCTTCAATAAAAAATTAATTAAAAAATTGGCCATCATATTTGAATAATTTTGTATCAAATCATCAAAGGACAATAAGAACTTTATATAGATGCAGTTTTAACCTTTGAACCATATATAGAGAAATATGTTTTCTTTTTCTCTTTTCCTTCTTTCCTTCTTCCTTTCTACTGCTGCTGTTGGCAGCTGCTGCTCAGTCAGGAGACACCGCACGGGCTGCTCTGTGCTAGACATTGTGGGAATGAAGAAGTAAGCTCGGAACCTGTTCAGGTCTAGTCTAGGGAGGAGGAGAGAGTAACCATTGAAGTGCAATTTGTCAGAGTGGATGATGACATTGTGTTATGTTACAGACTCTAAATGGTTGGGGGAGAAGGGAATCAAGGACATTCATAGTGATCAGGAAAGGACTCCATGAAGGAGAGATGAGGAATAGGGGCTTGAATGGGATGCGGAAGATGGTAGAATTCTTGTGGTTACAGTGGGAAGGGACACTCCTCCTGGGCTAGAGATCCTCCTAGATCCGTAATGGAGTAATGGAGCACTAGATAAGTAATGGAGTTTTTGGCCTTACTTATCCTTATCCTTCTAGATAAGTAATGGAGCTTCTGGCCTCCAGAAAATGATTATGTATGGTAGATTCAGAAAAATACATATTATACATATAAATATAGGTACATACATATGGAGAGGGAGAGAAATACATCTATTTATGTACAGATTTATCTCTGTATTTATGTATCACTAATCTATTTACATGTATCTACCTAGTCAAGGCTATGGTTTTTCCAGTGGTCGTGTATGGATGTGAGAGTTGGACTGTGAAGAAAGCTGAGCACCAAAGAATTGATGCTTTTGAACTGTGGTGTTGGAGAAGACTCTTGAGAGTCCCTTGGATGGCAAGGAGATCCAACCAGTCTATCCTAGAGGAAATCAGTCCTGAATATTCATTGGAAGGACTAACGTTGAAGCTGAAACTCCAATACTTTGGCCACCTCATGCGAAGAGTTGACTCACTGGAAAAGACTCTGATGCTGGGAGGGATTGGGGGCAGGAGGAGAAGGGGACAGCAGAGGATGAGATGGCTGGATGGCATCACTGACTCGATGGACGTGAGTCTGAGTGAACTCCGGGAGTTGGTGACGGACAGGGAGGCCTGGCGTGCTGCGATTCACGGGGTCGCAAAGAGTCGGACAGGACTGAGTGACTGAACTGAACTGAACTGAACCTATCAATCATCTTTTTATCTATCAAGAGACTGAAGGGAATTTGTTACACATGCAAACCTACTGTTCAGCTATGAGAATACTCTTATTTCCATGACTACTGTGGAAAGGGTTAATCAGGCTCCTCAGAGCTCATCCTTCTCGCCTTTCTTTAACATGTTATCTGTACATTCCAGAGCTATTAGACAACTTTTATGAAACTAAGTTCTATAAGACAGGCTCTAAGGTGTGACTTATGTCTCTTTCTTAAGTCAGAGAAATGTGCACAGCCTGTGTCTCAGGAGACTAATATTTCAGCTCTTCTTGGGGGCATTATTACCTGTTTGTGTCTGGCTTCCACAGCATGAGGCTGCCAAGAGTCCTTGGTCTAACTGCAGCAAGGGAAAAGGCTATCATCAATTATGGATTGGGAGCAAACAATTAACTTTGCAGGAAGCAATTTAAATGAAAGCCAAATTTCTTTTTGGACATTCTGTGACATAAAACTTTGGTTTATCAGGAGATACAAAAACATTTCATTTTCTATAGTGTCTGTGGGTTCCATTAAGTTCTATCCCTTGGCTTTTCCCTGTGTTGCTATAAGAATAAAAACACCATCATGAAGAAAAATATCCCTTGCCATATAGCTAATAATCCTGTTCTCCACTGCATCTGACAGTCTCTAAGGGAGAAGCAGAGAAACTCTTTGAGCAGAGTTGCCTAAGGTTTCCCGAGCTGGCCCTGACTACGCTGGCCACCTGTTCCCTGTTTAAAGAAACTGTCCTCCCCCCCCCAACCTTCTGTTCCTTGTCTCAGACTAACGATGATATATGGGGTTCTGTGTTCCTCCTAATTATGAAAATTGCTTTCCATAGGTTCCAAGATTTTTATTTGATATCTTCTCAGAATCTTGGCTAGCCCCTGTGCCTTGGAGTCCTTATGTAAAATTAGATCTTAGAGTCCCCATATGGGATCTGACATACAACTTTTAACCAGGAGCTCTTATTTAAAAAATGAAAACCAATGCTTCAAAGAAAAGATACCAGCTATTCATCACATAGTCCACCATGTCACTGAGCCTGGGCTTCCATACCTAAAGAAAGGTTCCCGGATCCTGGCGCATGAATATTATGATTGGTGAACACTCCTTGGCTCACATTCTTTTCCCTGTAGGTCTACATCAGTGTGCTGTTGCTTCACGATTCTTCACCTATGCGGTGGGGGCACCATCACCCCCTTAACACTCTGAGTCAGAAACCTGAGTTACTTTTGTAACTGTCCCCACTCCTATATTTTGTTATCATCAAAACTCTCTCCTTGATATCTTCTAACCTAGTCTACCCCAATCCACCTACATTCTACTACTTCATTTTAGGCTCTCACTGGAATTAAACAGATGGCAATCCACTCTTGGTCCCATGTACCCTCTTTGTTTTATCCTTATTCCTGTTTAATTGTTTCTACCCCCCGTAGTTGGAATGATTGCTCCCAAATAAAAATGTTCTATTATTATTCCCTTCCTCCAAGTCCTTCAGTGACTCTCCACTACCATCAGATAACACACAAGCAATGATGCCCAGAATGTCCTACCCTTTCTTTTTCTATTAATAAGTGATTCTGATTTGTCCTCTGGAACATGCCTTGTAGATGTTTTTCATATTCTTGTGCATTCCTCTAAAATAACTTTTTTGTTTGTCTCTCTCCTTGAGCTCCTTTGGGGGATGGGAGAATGCTCTGTATATTTGGTCTGTGAATCCTCAGCACAATGATAGTGTCTGACACAGTCTAGGTTCTCAATATGTTTGGTGAGTGAATCAATGATGCAATTAATGAATAGTCTTCCCTCTTCCTAATTGGCCACAAAGGACATAAATGGATATGACCATAGTTTTAAGGTGTTATTAAAATCACAAGATGGAGAAAAAACTCAATTGTTCTATTTTTACACTGAAATTGTTAGTGTGTTTGTCATGGATGTTGAAAAGAAACCTAAGAAAGATATCTTTCCAATGATAATTATAATGGAATTTAATTTCCCCTGCATATCAAGATTAACATTTGTTATGGCTTAAACCAAGATATTTCATCACTGGCTTCTCCAAGACATACACTGCATGTTAGAGGCTCTTCTCTGCTACAAAAATAGATATTTGGGCTACTTCAAACTGCAATTCCATATTCAGAGTTTCCACTAAAATAACTCAGCTATTCAGATACCTTTGACCAAAGAGAAGTCCAGATGGAGCTTAAAAGATCAACTCTTTTGCCTTGGGATACAGTGTGAGAGGGCTTCCCCGGTGGCTCAGAGGTTAAAGCGTCTGCCCGCAATGCAGGAGACCTGGGTTCGATCCCTGGGTCGGGAAGATCCCCTGGAGAAGGAAATGGCAACCCACTCCAGTATTCTTGCCTGGAGAATCCCATGGACAGAAGAGCTTGGCGGGCTATAGTCCACAGGGTCACAAAGAGTCAGACACGACTGAGTGACTTCACTTTCACAGTGTGAGGCAGGCCACACGCGGACCAGTGAGCGAGGAAGGGGCCACCTTTCCAACTAATTAAACAGATAAAGTCAGCTCTGCAGACAAAGGAGTGGCAGATGCCAAAGCCAGATGACCTCAGGCCTAGCGCTTCCATACCCCACTGGTGTTTCCTTACTCCCTCCATGGTCTTCCTCACTTGTTTTATGGCGAGAATCTAGCACCTGGACACTTTCGGGGCTCTTCCTGGTTACTTGACCTCTGATGCCTGAGAAAGAAATCTGCTCCTCGAGCCTCAACTTCACTGCCTGAGACAGTTCCTGAGACTTGCACATGACTTTCAACAGAAGACCCTCTCGGTTGCGGATTTCAGATTCATAGAAGGAAGATCATTTTTAAAACTAGAGCTAGTGGCTGGAAGAATGGGTTGCCCCAGGAAGCAGAGAACTTCTTGTGCCTAAAGATTTCAATGAGAAGTGAATAATCACAGTTTAATATGCTGGGGAGAGGATTCAGCCACTCAGAGTGTAGAGCAGGTAAAAACAGAGAGGGTGAACCATATAACATTCAAGTCTTTTCTATCTTTGAGATTCTATGAACTGCATAGATATGGCTCAAGTTATGATAAATTCTATGTGCAGGCTTAAATAACTGTCAAAAGACTATAAAACACCATCTAGAAATAAGACTGATATGACTAGCTCATTTTTATGTAATCCACTATTTTAGACACAACAAATAATATACAAATTCTTGATTATGAATTTAACACATCATCACTCAAAATGTTCCTGATACGAGGTCCTGAAAGTACTTATTTAAAACAGTTTGGCTGAAAATTATTTACGGAAGTTTCCAGTTTTGCATTGAGTGCTTTCATCCTTTCCTGTTTACTTTCTGAGGATTATAACATCTACAAAGGCATTTTTACATTATTCACTGCATTGTTTTCAGTATTCAAAGCAGTCCTTGGTACATAGTAGGCATTCAATTATCATTTATTAAATGATGAACATTTTATTACCCATGAAAATTGGACAAAAAAGACAAAGGTATCAGTTCAGTTCAGTCATTCAGTTGCGTCTGACTCTTTGCAACCCCATAAACCATACCACGCCAGGCCTCCCTGATCATCACCAGCTCCTGGAGTCCACACAAACCCATGTCCATTGAATCGGTGATGCCTTCCAACCATCTCATCCTGTCGTCCCCTTCTCCTCCTGCCTTCAATCTTTCCCAGCATCAGGGTCTTTTCAAATGAGTCAGCTCTTCGCATCAGGTGGCCAAAGTATTGGAGTTTCAGCTTCAACATCAGTCCTTCCAATGAACACCCAGGACTGGTCTCATTTAGGATGGACCGGTTGGATCTCCTTGCAATCCAACGGACTCTTAAGAGTCTTCTCTAACACCACAGTTCAAAAGCATCAATTCTTCAGCACTCAGCTTTATTTATAGTTCAACTATCACATTCATATATGACCACTGGAAAAACCATAGGCTTGACTAGACGGACATTTGTTGGCAAAGTAATGTCTCTGCTTTTCAATATGCTATCTAGGTTGGTCATAACTTTACTTCCAAGGAGTAAGTGTCTTTTAATTTCATGGATGAAATAACCATCTGCAAAATAACCATCTGTGATTTTGGAGCCCAGAAAAAGTCAGACACTGTTTTCACTGTTTCCCCATCTATTTCCCATGAAGTGATGGGACGGGATGCCATGATCTTAGTTTTCTGAATGTTGAGCTTTAAGCCAACTTTTTCACTCTACTCTTTCACTTTCATCAAGAGGCTCTTTAGTTCTTCTTCACTTTCTGCCATAAAGGTGGTGTCATCTGAGTATCTGAAGTTATTGATATTTCTCCCGGCAATCTTGATTCCAGCTTGTACTTCTTCCAGCCCAGCGTTTCTCATGATGTACTCTGCATATAAGTTAAATAAGTAGGGTGACAATATACAGCCTTGACGTACTGCTTTTCCTATTTGGAACCAGTCTGTTGTTCCATGTCCAGTTCTAACTGCTGCTTCCTGACCTACATACAGATTTCTCAAGATGTAGGTCAGGTGGTTTGGTATTCCATATCTTTAAGAATTTTCCACAGTTTATTGTGATCCACACAGTCAAAGGTTTTGGCATAGTCAATAAAGCAGAAATAGATGTTTTTGTGGAACTCTCTTGCTTTTTCCATGATCCAGCGAATGTTGGCAATTTGATCTCTGGTTCCTCTGCCTTTTCTAAAACCAGCTCGAAAGTCTGGAAGTTCACTGTTCACATATTGCTGAAATCTGGCTTGGAGAATTTTAAGCATTACTTTACTAGCATGTGAGATGAGTGCAATTGTGCGGTAGTTTGAGCATTCTTTGACATTGCCTTTCTTTGAGATTGAAATGAAAACTGACCTTTTCCAGTCCCGTGGCCACTGCTGAGTTTTCCAAATTTGCTGGCATATTGAGTGCAGCACTTTCACAGCATCATCTTTCAGGATTTGAAATAGCTCAACTGAAATTCCATCACCTCCACTAGCTTTGTTCGTAGTGATGCTTTCTAAGGCCCACTTGACTTCACATTCCAGGATGTCTGGCTCTAGGTGAGTGATCACACCATCATGATTATCTGGGTCATGAAGATCTTTTTTGTATAGTTCTTCTGTGTATTCTTGCCACCTCTTCTTAATATCTTCTGCTTCTGTTAGGTCCCTACTATTTCTGTCCTTTATCAAGCCCATCTTTGCATGAAATGTTCCCTTGGTATCTCTGATTTTCTTGAAGAGATCTCTAGTCTTTACCATTCTATTGTTTTCCTCTATTTCTTTGCATTGATCACTGAGGAAGGCTTTCTTATCTTTCCTTGCTATTCCTTGGAATTCTACATTCAAATGGGTATATCTTTCCTTTTCTCCTTTGCTTTTCGCTCCCCTTGTTTTCACAGCTATTTGTAAGGTCTCCTCAGACAGCCATTTTGTTTTTTTGCACATCTTTTTCTTGGGGATGGTCTTGATTCTTGTCTCCTGTACAATGTCATGAACCTCCATCCATAGTTCATCAGGCACTCTGTCTATCAGATCTAGTCCCTTAAATCTATTTCTAACTTCCACTGTATAGTCATAAGGGATTTGATTTAGGTCATACCTTAATGGTCTAGTGGTTTTCTCCACTTTCTTCAATTTCAGTCTGAATTTGGCAATGAGGAGTTCATGATCTGAGCCACAGTCAGCTCCCGGTCTTGTTTTTGCTGACTGTATAGAGCTTCTCCATCTTTGGCTGCAAAGAATATAATCAATCTGATTTCGATGTCGACCATCTGGCTGCGATGGTGCACAAGCCTGGCAGCTGTGATGGTGCACAAGCATGGGGGGCTGTGATGGTGCACAAGTGAGGCTGAGAGGAGCCATCCACACCCGAGTTAAGGAGCAGAGGCTGCGCTTTGCTGGAGCAGCCATGAAGAGATACTCCACATTCAAGGTAAGAGAAAACCAAGTGTGACAGTAGGCCCTGAGAGAGGGCATCAGAGGGCAGACAGACTGAAACCACAATCACAGACAACTAGCCAATCTGATCACACGGACCACAGCCTTGTCTAACTCAATGAAACTAAGCCAAGCCGTGTGGGGCCACCCGAGATGGTCGGGTCAGGGTTGAGAGGTCTGACAGAATGTGGTCCACTGGAGAATGGAATGGCAAATCACTTCAGTATTCTTGCCTTGATAACCCCATGAACAGTATGAAAAGGCAAAAATATAGGACACTGAAAGATGGACTCCCCAGGTCGGTAGGTGCCCAATATACTACTGGATATCAGTGGAAAAATAACTCCAGAAAGAATGAAGGGATGGATGGAGCCAAAGCAAAAGGTATCTGTTTACAGCAAATATTTTCCTTGTATCCTTCTCCACTGCTTCTACTAGCCACTCAATCCTCTAAATAGTCAGAGAACATAATTGCTCTATTAAATACTCAAAGAACATGACCAGACCACTCATTATTTCCTAAAGTATAAAACCAGAGGATAAATACAAAATGGTAACAGTATGTATATTATGAATATGTTTATTTTTCTTTAGGTTTTTCATTTTTAATGAGTTTTCTTAAATTATTACCAGTGTGACCCCAAAATAAAAAGAGGTGGAACAGGAAAAAGATCCCACCCTGGTCATGCCTGAAAACAAATCTGGGCAGCATCTTTGTAAATGTGGAGTCAGGAGGATGTTTTCCGTTTTTCTCTGTGTCGGTGAGGCCCAGGCAATGTGACCTAATTCACAGTCACACAAAGGTGTGAGCAGAGACAAGCTGTACAGTTGGGTTCCCTGGATCAGGACAGGGTCCAGTCTACAGTTGCCCCTTAATTGTGCAACTTGCATGCAGTGCCTGGCTTCCCTGAAAATAAGAACACTGCCTCTGGGTGTTTGAAATATATGTGATGGATGCTGCTGCCTGTCAGTCAGCAACAGGATTTGTAATGTGAAAGGAGGAGGCAGGAATGTCAGAGGGTTTGTATTGCTTTGATGCCTCAACAAGTAACTGGATGCTTGTGAGAGGACCTGAAAGGCCGTTTCACTGACAAAGACTGGTAATTACTTTTAAAAAGTGCCTGTAGAAATCATTAGATGCCTTGCATGCTCCGTGGATGAGACCTGGCCAAGGGACTTCTAAGGTTTGTTCAGCATTGCTTTCAGCCAGAAGTACAAGTAAAACAATGAAACCTATTTCCCCATAGCTCCCCTGGCAACACAGTTCTACTCTTGCTACATCGATCACTGAGAAAAGATTATCCACTTCTACAAAACTTAGTTAACTTTCCGGGCTATGGTCTGAGATCAGCCAAGCTTCTCTTAACTGATAAGACAAGCAATTTCATTTTCTTCTCTGGTGAGCTGAAGGTACTAAGTCACTATAGAATTGTTTAAAATGGTATCTTCTTGTCTCTTTGCCAAGCTATGAGACTAACAATACTTTTGACAAGATGAAAAATTCTTTAGCTGCCTGCTGTCTCTGCAACAAATTTCCTTCATCAACTAATTCACTAATTTGGGCCTTCTTGAGAACTCGGCTAATTTGTAAGAACAGGTGGCTCATTCCATAAGTGTTCAATAAAGATTTGCACATGATTACACACACAGCATTGCCTCAAAAACAAATGAAGAAATGTGTGTATTTATGAAGAAGCTAAAGAGACAGACAAGAGATTCTTCAGTAGCTAAGAGTGCATCTGGTGGTCTGGTAAAATTATTTCAAAAACTGGTGGGGGTAGGGAGTAGAAGCAGGTGACATAAGGATATAAAGTTCTTGTCACATGGACAATTAACAATTCTTGGGAAACTACCAAGCAGTGTTGGATATGAAAACAAAGAAACAAACTAACCACAGCCTCATTCTGATTTTTTCTTTATTTTTTATCCTGGATTTGAGTTCATTCATTCATACAACATTTTTGAGCATCTACTACATGTCAGGCACCATTTCAGCCACCTCAAAGTCACCTATTTTCTATTATACAAAGAGGAGAAGGTATGTTATAAGGCTAAAAAAAAATCTTAATTTTGTTTAAATCATAAATTAGATGTTGGGCTATTACTGGAACAGGTTAAAAAAAATAAGCTCATGTCAAAAAACTGTAGAGCCAGTCAATCCACTGGTTATTTGGGCATAACATTTTAAAAAGAGGGAGTCTGGATCCGCATGGTAGAGTAAGAAGGTTTTGTGCTCACCTTCTTCCATGGACACAACAAAACTACAAATACACAGAACAACTATCTCTGAGAATGACCTGAAGACTAGTAGAACAGATATCAGGTTTTTACAACTAAGAATATAAAAAAAGTCCACATAGAGACAAGCAGTCAGGGCAGAGGTGCAGTCTAGTCAGAACCCACAGCCTTAGGGCAGCAACGCATACATGGGAGGGGTATCAGAACTACAGGTGGAGGTCCTCTTCAAAGAGCAGGGATCTGAGTCCCACACTGGGCTTCCCATCCTGCAGGACCTGCACTGGGACGATGAGCCCCCAAAACATCTGGCTTTGAAAACCAGCAGGGCTTATGCTGGGGAGAGTCAGAAGACTGTGGGAACCTGAGACTCTGCAATTGAAGGGCTTTCTCACAAGCTCACTGTCTCCAGTCCTGGTGTATACTCAGTGAGTTGCAAAGCATCTCAGTCATATGAGATGGAGATTCATTGGCTACTGTTAGGGCACATGTTGGATCTGGTAGATACAGGGATATGGTGGAAATTTCTCTGGGGACAGAAGCACTGGTGGGTGACTTTTTTCCCCTTTCCTTCCACCTAGCTGGCCTGGAGCTGGTAGGCTCCATTTATGTTACTTTCCATTAACCTACCTACCACCATGCACCCTGTCCTGGCATTCTCCTGAGAACCTACCCCAGCCAGCCCTTTCAAAGAAGCTTCCTTCCACCAGCCCACCAAACCTGGGACACAGCCCTGGCTGGCACTGGTGCCCCTATAAAGTGACTCCTATTCTGGAAGGTGAGTCCCAGCCTGCTCAGCAGTTGGCTTCACCAGCACTGGAACCTCTCTAAAGCAGCTCTTGTTCTGGGGGGCCCAGCCTGCTCACAGCAGTTGCAGTTGGACCTTGAAGACAGCCAGCCTGGAGGACAACCCTATGCACCAGCAGGCTCACAGCAATCACAGCCTAATCACAACAGAATAACTCACACAGGAGATACCACTGGAGCACCAAGCTCTGGAGACCAGGGGAATTGTGCCGTTGGGCCCCTCGGGACTCTTTCTACATAAGGTTTCTCTTTCAGGACTGGGAGGACATAGCTAATAAACTTCATATATGGAAACAGAGAGAGTTAGGCAAAATGAGGAATGGAACTCCTTGCTGTAGCAATCAGACAAGATAGAGATGAAAGGCATCAAAATTGGAAAGAAGGAATAAAACTATCACTATTTTCCAAAGATGTGATATAGCAGAAATCCTATGTGGAAGTGAAGTCGCTCAGTTGTGTCCAAATCTTTGTGACTCCATGGACTGTAGCCCACCAGGCTCCTCCATCCATGGGATTCTCCAGGCAAGAATACTGGAGTGGGTTGCCATTTTCTTCTCCAGGGGATCTTCCTGACCCAGGGATTGAACCCAGGTCTCCCGCATTGCAGGCAGACATTTTAACCTCTGAGCCACCAGGGAAGCCCATATAGACACCCTATAGACTCCATCAAATACGTTATTTAATAAATTATTTAAATTAATAAATGAGTCCAGTAAAGTTGCAGGATGAAAAATCAGTGTACAGAAATCTGTTATTTTTCCATACACTAACAATGCACTATCAGAGAGGGATAATTAAGAGATAAATCCCATTTAAAATTGCATCAAAAAGAATAAAATACCTAGGAATACATTTAGTCAAGGAGGTGAATAATCTGTACTTTGAAAACCATGACATTGATGAAAGAAATAAAGATAACACACAAAAAATGAAAAGATGGCCACTGTGATCACGAATTGAAAGAATTACTGTTATTAAAATACCCATTTGAGCCAAAGACTCTCTGCAACCCCATGGACTGTAGTTCACCAGGCTCCTCTGTCCATGGGATTCTCCAGGCAAGAATACTGGAGTGGGTAGCCACTCCTTTCTCTAGAGGATCTTCCCAACCCAGAAACTGAACCCAGGTCACCCACGTTGCAGGCAGGTTTTTTACTGTCTGAGCTACTAGGGAAGCCTAAAGCAACCTACAGATCAATGCAAGCCCTGTCAGGATACTAATGATAACAGTCAAATAAATCTTAAGGCAGGAGAACAAAGTTGGAGATATCATACTACCTGATCTTAAACTATACTACATAACTATAGTAATCACTAGTACAAAAAAACATACAGAACAATAGAAAAGAATAGAGACCCCCAAAATGAATCTGTATTTATATGGTCGATTCATCTATAACAAAGGAGACAAGAATATACAATAGGGAAATGACAGCCTCTTCAACAAATGGTATTGGGAAAACTGGACAGCTATATGCAAAGAATTAAACAGGACTAGTTTCTCATACTATATATAAAAATAAACTCAAAATGGATTAAAGAGCTAAATGTAAGACCTGAAACCAAAAAGTTGCTAGAAGAAAGCATAGGTAGTACACTCTTTGATATCATTCTTAGCGATATTTCTTTGGATATCTCTCCTCAGGCAAGGGAAACAAAAGCAAAAACACACAATGGGACTTTATCAAATAAAAAGTGTTTGCACAGCAAAGGAAACTGTCAATAAAACAAAAAGGCTGCCTACTCAATCGGAGAAGATATTTGCAAATTACATATCTGATAAGGTGTTAATATACAAAATATACAAATAACTCATACAACTCAATATCAAAAAATAAATAACCTGATTTTAAAAATTGGCAGAGTACCCAAACAGACATTTTCCAAAGAAAATACACAAATGGCCAACAGACATATGAATAGATACTCAACATCACTAATTATCAGGAAATGCAAATCAAAAGAACAATAGGTGAAATAGGTGTAGAGGATTAAGAAGTACAAATTTCATGTTATAAAATAAATAAGTCATGGGACTTCCCTGGCAGTCCAGTGGTTAAGACTCTGAGCTTCTGATGCAGGGGACGTTGATTTAATCTCTGATTGGGGAACTAAGATCCCACATGTTTCATGATGTGGCAAAAAGAGAAAATTAAATTGAAATTAATAAACAAAGTCATGAGACATTATGTAGAGCATGAAGAATTAGTCAATAATATGGTAATAACTGCATGGTGATAGATGGTTACTAAACTTATTGTAGTGATCAATTCATACTATATATAAATGTAAAATCACTGTGTTATATACCTGAAACTAATATAATATATGTTAACTATACCTCAATTTAAAAATGAAAAAGAAAAAAAGAGTAAAGAATTACAGTAAAAATTCTGGCTGATTTCTTTTGTTGAAAAGAATCATTTTTCAATGAGAAAAATATAACTTGCTTAGTAAATAATGCCTAGCATGATGAGAAATAATGCCTAACAGGATGAGATGGTTGGTTGGCATCAACAACTCAATGGACATGAGTTTGGGTAAACTCTGGGAGTTGGTGATGGACAGGGAGGCTTAGCATGCTGCAGTCCATGGGGTCGCAAAGAATTGGACATGACTGAACGACTGACCTGAACTGAACATGATAACAGTAGAAGATACAAAGTGATGTTATCATTATGTATTTTTATTAAAAGGGGAAGAATTTCTTCTAAGAGAGTTACTACAAGAGAACATAGAAATGTTCCCTCTTTCTCCTTAATAGGAGAATTAGGAAAACCCATGTGGAATTTGCATAGATCATTACCTTACAAACTAGCAGAACCAAATAGTATAAACTACATAGTGAGAGCCACAACGGTTTTGAATTAAAATGTACATAATAGGATGATAATTCAGTCACCCTTTATGTACAGTAAATAAACAGCACCAACTCACTCATGCACAGTGGACCTTTCTTTCCTATATAAAATTCTAGCTCTTCTTTTCTATTCTTCTAGCTAAGAAGAAGAATCTTTTGCATTTCTAAGACAGTAAACACTTCTAGTCCTCTGAAGGTTTAAAACAGAGGTTAATGGAAGTGAAGAATTAAGCACAGTCCTCTAACAAAACACATTTTTTTTTTTAAGAAGAGGATTCAGTTCTACAACCTTGAAAAAATCACGGCTATGAAAATCCTTCAACTGTACAGGATTCAGTTCAGTTCAGTCACTCAGTAATGTCAGACTCTTTGTGACCCCATGGACTGCAGCATGCCAGGCTTCCCTGTCCATCACCAACTTCCAGAGCTTACTCAAACTCATGTCCATAGAGTTGGTGATGCCATCCAACCATCTCATCCTCTGTCATCCCCATCTCCTCCAGCCTTCAATCTTTCCCAGCATCAGGGTCTTTTCAAATAAGTCAGTTCTTTGCATCAGGTGGCCAAAGTATTGGAGCTTCAGCTTCAGCATCAGTCCTTCTGATGAATATTTAGGACTGATTTCCTTTAGGATGGACTGGTTGGATCTCCTCACAGTCCAAGTGACTCTCAAGAGTCTTCTCCAACCCCACAGTTCAAAAGCATCAATTCTTTGGCATTCAACTTTCTTTATAGACCAACTCTCACATCCATACATGACTACTAGAAAAACCACAGTTTTGACTAGATGGACCTTTGTTGGCAAAGTAATGTTGCTGCTTTTAAATTTGCTGTTTAGGTTGGTCATAGCTTTTCTTCCAAGGAGCAATAGTCTTTTAATGGCTGCAGTCACCATCTGCGGTGATTTTGGAGCCCCCCAAAATAAAGTCTGTCACTGTTTCCATTGTTTCCCCATCTATTTTCCATGAAGTGATGGGTCTGGATGCCATGATCTTAGTATTCTGAATGTTGAGTTTTAAGCCAACTTTTTCACTCTCCTCTTTCACTTTGATCAAGAGGCTCTTTAGTTCTTCTTTGCTTTCTGCCCTTAGGGTGGTCACCGAAGAATTGATGCTTTTGAACTGTGGTGTTGGAGAAGACTCTTGAAAGTCCCTTGGAATGCAAAGAGGTCCAACCAGTCCATCCTAAAGGAGATCAGTCCTGAGTATTCATTGGAAGGACTGATGTTGAAGCTGAAACTCCAATACTTTGGCCACCTGATGTGAAGAACTGACTCATTTGAAAAGACCCTGATGCTGGGAAAGATTGAGGGCAGGAGGCGAAGGGGAAGACAGAGGATCAGATGGTTGGATGGCATTACCGACTCAATGGACATGAGTTTGGATAAACTCCGGGAGTTGGTGATGAACAGGGAAGCCTGGTGTGCTGTGGTCCATGGGGTCTCAAAGTGTTGGACATGACTGAGCAACTGAACTGAACTGAATAAGGGTGGTGTCATCTGCATATCTGAGGTTATTGATATTTCTCCTGGAAATCTTGATTCTAGCTTCATCCAGCCGGGCATTTTGCATGATGTTTTCTGCATATAGGTTAAATAAGCAGGGTGATGCTATGCAGCTTTGATATACTCCTTTCCCTATTTGAAACCAGTCTGTTGTTCCATGTCCAGTTCTAACTATTGCTTCTTGACCTGTGTACAGATTGCTCAGGAAGCAAGACAGGTGGTCTGGTATTCTCATCTCTTTAAGAGTTTTCCACAGTTTATTGTGATCCACACAGTCAAAGGCTTTGGCATAGTCAAAAAAGCAGAAATAGGTGTTTTTCTGGAACTCTCTTGCTTTTTCCATGATCCAGCAGATGTCGGCAATTTAATCTCTGGTTCCTCTGCCTTTTCTAAAACCAGCTTGAACATCTGCAAGTTCATGGTTCATGTCGTGCTGAAATTTGGCTTGGTGAATTTTGAGCATTACTTTGCTAGCATGTAAGAAAAGTGCAATTGTGTGGTAGTTTGAACATTCTTTGGCATTGCCTTTCATTGGAATTGGAATGAAAACTGACCTTTTCCAGTCCTGTGGCCACTGCTGAGTTTTCCAGATTGCTGGCATATTGAGTGCAGCACTTTCACAGCATCATCTTTCAGAATTTGAAATAGCTCAGTTGGAATTCCATCACCTCCACCAGCTTTGTCCGTAGTGATGCTTCCTAAGGCCCACTTGACTTTGCATTCCAGCATGTCTGGCTCACACCCTTGTGGTTATCTGGGTCATGAAGATCTTTTTTATAGAGTTCTTTTGTGTATTGGTGCATTACAAGGATTACCAGCCTTTATAAATATGGATGCTACGTCTTTTAAAAGCAGATGCTACAGAAGTAGCCCACATTTTCTGATCTAAGGAATCAAGAAGGGCTCAGTCATTTATTAACTTTTCACTTTCTTTTGCTCATTTTTTCTAAAATAATTTATTGAACATCTCACAAGAGGTAGGTAGCATGAGAAGTTCAAGGCTTATGAAAGCAAGTAGAACATTACCATTAATGACTGCAGCAAAATTTAGTAAGTGCTAAAAGAAGGATACATGAACTGGAGAGGGAGTAGATCAGACTTTTCAGTGGAGGTGATAATGGGTCTAAGGTTTGAAGAATAAGTAGGACATAGCTATAAGAGAAAGGGGGTGGGATACAGGAAGTTTCTCCAGTGCAAAGAGAAGGCACAGACTGATAAAAAAAAAAAAGCAAAAACATAATGTACGTGTGAAAGTAAAAGTCATTTGTTGTAGCAGCAGAGACAGGAAAGAGCCAGGTAGGTTGGAGATAAGTTCAGGACAAGTTCAAGAAAAGTCTCATCTGCTAAGCCAGGGTCTAGAAACAGTGGGTGCACAAGGAAAAAGAAAGGAAAAAAGTAAACGTGGCTTAAGGGACTTATAGGATACCATAAGCAGATCAGTGTACACATTATGGGTGTATAATGTGTTTATTATTTAGGAGAAGAGCAAGAGGGAAAGAAATCTTATTCTAAAGAATATGGGCTGGAAACTTCCCAAATTTGGGGAAGGAAATAGACACTGAGATCCAGGATTCTCAAAAGATCCTCCCCCCCAAAAAGATGACATCCCCCTCCCCACCAAATCCACACAAAGGCACAGTATAATAAAATTGTCAAAGGTCAAAACAAAGAGATAATCTTCAAACAGCAAGACAAGATTGACTTGTCATATAAAAGGGAACACCCATGGGGAACACCCATGAGCAGTTTTCAGCAGAAACCTTACATGCTAGAAGGGTGCAAGATGATATATTCAAAGTGCTGAAAACAAACAAAAAACACCTGTTGACCAAGAATTATCAGGAAAAATTATTCAGAAATAAAGGAAAGAAAAAGGTTTTCTCAGGCAAATACTAGACTTGCCTAACAAGAAATGCTAAAGGGAGCTCTGCAGATTGAAACAAAAGGACACTAAACGCAATAAGATAGCACAAGAAAGTATGAAACTCATTGGTAAAGGTCAATATATTAAAAAATACACATTACTGCACTACTGAAAGAATGGTGGATAAACCCCCTTTAATTCTAGTATAACAGGAAAAAGCCAAAGTATCAAAAATAACTATAAACAAAATTATGTTAATGAATATACAATAAAAATGGATGCAAAATGTGATATCGGTAACAGATAATGTGGGAGAAGAGGTTAAGTGTGTAGTTTCTGTATTCAGGTGAAGTTGTTATCAGCTTAAAGTAGATTTTTATATTTTATGTAGCCCCATGGTAACTGCAAAGAAAATGCCCATAGAAGTTATACAATAAAGTGTGATGGTTAATTATACGTGTGATTTGACTAGAGTAAGGGGTGCCCAGATAACTGGATGCAGATCATTTCCAGGTGTGTCTGTGAGCATGTTTCTGGACTCAGAGAAGCAGCAGACAGTCTCGAAAACGTGGACAAAGTCCTAGAAATATATAACCTTCTTATACTGAGTCAGGAAGAAATAGAAACTCTGAACAGAACAATTACCAGTAATGACGTAAGACAGATAAGATTTGATATAACATTGAATGTGGTAAACAAGAAAGAAGGATCTTAAATAACTAAGATTCTGGTTTTAAGCCTGAAAAGAATGGAGCCTTGTTCATCACCAAGGATGTGCCTCATCTTTGCTCTTTTGGAAAAATAAGCCAAGGACATTTTGGGGAGAAAAGAGAATATGTTCAGTTTCAGGAAGTTTGAGTTTTCTTCAAGAGTATTGAAACAGAGACATATAGCAGATAACTGATATTTGGGTCTCAGCAAGCACAGGCTAAAAATACAAATATCTAAGTGGTACCCGAAGCCACGAGCATGTCCTTAGTCCCCTAAGGATAACACATAAAATGAGAAGAGAACCGGGGAAAAATAAAGTCCTAGGGAGACTATTTCTGGATTAAGAAGAAGAAAATCTGTAGAAGGAGATGACAAAAGAACAAAGAAGAAGAAAAACAGTGGTGTCCTCAAAGGCAAAAGAAGAGAGCCTTTTGATAAAGGGAAATGTGTCAAATACCCCGGAAAGAGAAGTAAAACAAAAGAAAATATCTATGCACTTTGGCAACATAGAACATCATCGGTAGGCGTATTGGTGTGGCAGTAAGAAAAACCAGTTGAATGGTTTACAGAGTCAGTGAAAACTTAGGGAGAGAACGTGGAAAGTACACACCTCTTTGAAGCACTTTAATATGAAATATTTTAGAGGTTTATCACAGTAAACCCAGGAGAATATGAGAATGAGAAAATAAAAAATAAGAAAAATGGATGGAATTAAGCAACTTCATGGGCTGTATGGAGAAAAATTAGTACAGAGAAATAATTGAAGGCATAAAAGGAAGAAAGAGGGGTGGGGAAGGAGGGAAGGAAGGAAGAGAAGGACAGAGGAAGGCAAAATAAGAAGGACCTTTGCTCTGAGGATCCAAAGCACAGAAGAACTGCCCATTTCAATACATACGTTTTAATGATATTCCATAAAGGTTTATATTTTATAAAGATAGTCCATAAAGTTTTAAATTTCACATTGATTTAAGATGGACATTATTAACTCAACCAATATAAGTGCATGCTATTCAGAAATGACTGAATTAACTATTAGATCCATTATTTCCACAGTTCGGAGCATAGCTCAGCCCTTCTTTAAGGGCTGCTTCATTACGGAAAGTGGATTTGGTTTACATTAACCTCAGACCGAAAATGATCAATGATTTGAACCACCTAGACATGGCTGAGACAGTAAGTCACTTGCTATCTTGAGATGTTAGGAACTGATTTCCCTAAATTTAAGGACATCAAATCCAAGAACACAGAAGTTTCATGACTTAAAAAAATCTCTGATGCTAATAGCGCAAGTGATAAAATATGGGTCTAATCAAAATGAGTCAGTACTGAACATTAAGCCCTGCAGCATCCAATTACTCAGTGCTGTTTCTGGTGAGAAATATTATATTTAGGGATATAACCTAACCTGCAGGCATAAATAATATACAGGGTGAAAATAAGCAGGAAGAAGCTCCCTAAATGCTGTCCTACGTGATCTTAATTGTAGTCTTATTAGGATAGTAATTATTTGGTTTTTTTCCCCAAGCAATCAGGTTTTTCACATTCAGACTGCACTTCCAAAGTTGATTTGGTAATAAAGTTGCATTTGCAACCCATATTAACATGATTTTATTTTGAAAGTGTCATTTTGATTTGCCTGGGAGTCTTGTTTTGATTTGCCTGGGCTAATTTTGCAGCAGAACAAACAGAATTTTCTTTAGCTGTCTCAGCTCACACAGGGTTAATTTGGCAGCCCCCTGGGCTGGGTTGAATAACTGACTTGCCATGTTTCTATTCATTCATTTTTGCCAGGCTGAAATCCCTTTTCAGGCTGGAATCTTTCCTCCTCCTTGCAAATACATAACATGTTTAGTACTGATACAATAGGTCTTGGAAGGAAAAGGTAACTTGAAACTAGAGAAATCCATATTTTATTTTTTATTGTCTTGTTTTTGCTGCCTTCCAGAGAAGGCAATGGCACCCCACTCCAGTACTCTTGCCTGGAGAATCCCATGGATGGAGGAGCCTGGTGGGCTGCAGTCCATGGGGTCGCTTAGGGTTGGACACGACTGAGCAACTTCCCTATCACTTTTCCCTTTCATGCATTGGAGAGAGAAATGGCAACCCACTTCGGTGTTCTTGCCAGGAGAGTCCCAGGGACGGGGGAGCCTGGTGGGCTGCTGTCTCTGGGGTCGCACAGAGGCGGGCACGACTGAAGCGACTTAGCAGTTTTGCTGCCTTCACCTCAAACAAGTGTATATTTGGGCAGCAGAGAGAGTAGTATATGCTCTTCATTCATTTCC
The DNA here is from genome assembly GCF_002263795.3 of Bos taurus. Taxonomy (NCBI): domain Eukaryota; kingdom Metazoa; phylum Chordata; class Mammalia; order Artiodactyla; family Bovidae; genus Bos; species Bos taurus. Next base: position 68,200,204 of record NC_037330.1, read on the forward strand.
CTAGAGAATGGTTTCTCAAATGAAAAAAAAAAAAGGAGTTATTTTATTCTGTATGATGTATATCAGATTTTTCAACAAGGTGTACTCATTAAGGGCCATTCAGTATACCTGGGGTGCTTCCATGGACAAACTCCCCTGGGGCAATTTAACCTATTTATTCTTCTCAATTTACCTCTAAGTTTCCAGCTACAACAGGAACACAATAAATTAAATTAACAAAATCCATTTGGAAAATGAACCTTTTGTAATGGGTTCCAGGAAATATTTAGGCAGGAATGAACATTACTAACATTTCCACTCACACCCAAGATGACTGCTTTGATACATGAGCAAGAGACTCTTGGCCAACCTGGGATTTGAGGCAGGCCTCATTAATGCACCCGCACTAAGTAATGTACAGCGTGTCAGTGTTTGCACTGTGCCTTTCCGTCGTCTCATCTCCAAATGCAGAACCCCAGTTTGCTATTGTTTGGTTGGGTACAAACTGCCAGTGTAGGTGGGGAATGGTTGTGTGTGTTGAAGTAGGTGTTAATCCATGCATCAGTTCAATGTAGTCGGGCTCCTGCAGAGATTCCAAATTACAATGCGACCGCACAGGGTTTATAGACACCTCTCATGCTGGGAATGAGATGGTCTGAGTGAGTGCCAGGAAGAAGGTACACATACAATTCAGAATCAGGCTCGGGCACAAACCTTCCATAACATTTTTGTACATGAGTTTTGGTGTGTTAAAACAAGGTGAAATGCTTAACATATAAATCAGTTCAATCGCTGGAAACAGTGCACAGGTGCCTTGGGATGTGTACCAGATGATGGTTGGAAGTACAGGGTTCGAAATGTGCCTCTACTTTTTACGTGCCATCTGAGCTCTGGACAAGCGCCAAACCTCTCTGAGCTTCATAGGAGTCTGTGGTAACACCCACTTCACAGGAGGGCTTACAGGATGGAATGACATTACAGATAAGCAGTCTCCTAAAACCCACTGTGAGTTATCCAGGCATTCTGTGAGGCACCTGGGATACAAAATGATAAGATGTGATTCCTGTCTTGAGTTTCAAGTGTTTTGTTTTTTTCTTTAATTTCTAAAGCATCTTCTCTCATTGTCATAAGACCTCAAGGGACAATAATCTTATTTTTACCAAACTGATGCAACCACTGAGAGATATACGACTATTTGCTTAAAGTCGAATACAACAGATACTCCATAGAGAGCACATGGTCCTGATACCCAGCTGACAGTTCCAAGCCGAGGAAGGCAGGTCCTCCCTTATCACATGCCACAAACTGATTACAGATTTACACACCCACCCAAGAGTGACTGGAAACTTGTCAAGGTAAATAACTGAAACACACCCAGAAGAGACAGACACACAGTAGGTTCTTAGAGCCACAGCGTAAGGATTCGTGAGAAGTATGTATTTCCATAAGTACCTGTTTAACTTGATTTGGGCAGTTCAAAGGATATCTTTGCAATATCAAAGGAATTAAAACTGGAATATTATTAGCTACCTCACATCTAGATATTATTGTGTCTTACAGAGTGACTGCTTAGTGGTGCAGCTTTAAAACGTTTTATTGTGCAAAAGGAAAAAAATGGCATTTTATAATATTGTTTTGTTAGTTTTAATACATCATTGGAAACAATCTTTTATTTTGCTTGAGTTTTTCTAGTAAAATGTCAGAGGTAAATAACAATTGGTTTCCCCTGTTTCTTTGATTATTATTCTTTTGTTGGTACCTTACTTTGCCAGTCATATCAAAAGTAAGGTCATGACTGTGCTCATGAATATGCACAATTATAGAGCCTACACCAGCTTGCATAGTATATTAAACCTGGAATTGAAATTCCAATCAGATGTGTTATGGTACTGTGAAGCATCAAAACCAAGAAAAAAGGGTCTCAAGGCTTTAAAAACATATTTAATTTGATCCAGGCATCTCCTAAAAACTGTGCAAAAACATCTCTTTTACTTTCCACAAAAATAAGTATTAATATCCTTTTCCTCTCTCTTTTTCTCTCTCTCTCCCTCCCTCCATTTCTTCCTAGTTCCCTCCCTCCTTTCCTGTCTTCATTCTTTCCTTTTTTCCCTTTCTATCATTCAACATTTCTTTTCATTTCCTTTCTTTCAGCTCAACATATTGAGAGTGGGGTGACCAACTGTCTGAGATTTCTGAGACAGAATGGATTCTGAGGATGTGAAGTTTTCACTGATAACCCTCAGAAATTTCCAAGCAAAGTAGAATGAGGTGGTTTCTTAATTGACCTAGCCTGATCTGTTCAGGTACTACTCCCAGTGCTGGGCATTTAGTAATAAATAAAGCAGATTCCATCTCATGCTGCATATTTTCCAACGAAGAGAGACCAAAAATTAATTCTGACAAAGCAAGTAAGTGTTAGGAAGAAGAATGAAACAGGATAAGAGAGGAAGTGACGGGTAAGGCAAGGAGAGGACTCATTCTATTTCTGGTAGTCTAATAAAAACTTTTGGGTTAGGTGACATTTCAACAAGGTGGAAGGAAATAAGGGAGGACTGCAGAGGCAATGAGGACTCCAGTAATAGGAAGGGCCCTGGGGCAGGCGTCTGTGGAAGGGTGGGAAGAACAGAAGGAGACCGGTTGGCTGGAATGGAGTGAGAGGGCACAAGGAGTAAGAGATGGGGGACCGGCTGGGACATCTACAAGAAGGTGAGCTTTTACTCTGAGTCTGGCGAGAAGCTACTGGAGGAGTATCCGAGTTTATAAGAAAGGTTCTGGCTTCTGTGTAGAAAATAAGCCATAGGGGAAAAGGGTAGAAGGAAGACTAGTTAGGAAGTTCTTGCCATAGTCCCTCTATTATTGGGATGTTTTGAGTATGAACTGTTCTTTACCTTCTAATTATTAAGCCACACCCCTTTGAAAGCTACTTTATATATCAAGCCAGACTGAGATAGTTAGATGGATGGATGAATGGATGGATGGACTGATAGAATAGATAGGTGGATGGATGGATGGATGAATAGATAAATACGTAGATATAGCACACCACTATTCTGGTTCAGAATCGGGGAGATACTGCTGTTTGGAATTTAACTTTTAGGGATCTCGATGGTACCTGTCATTTACTATTACCTCATTCCTACTCTGTCCATGAGATAGACAGACTATCCAAAGAAGTCATCTTTTCTTTAAAAACAAAGTTATTCATTAGCTAAATATAAACATGAACTCACTTGACTAATTTCTAAGTATGTCACAATACCAAACTCTCACTTAGAACAATAACTGAAATAAAATAAAAATACAACACTGATCAAAATAGAAACACTTTCACAAGAAAATCTTTTTAAAAAGGACTTTTCATAGTCCAATGGGAGAGATAACAATTATGATTTAATGGGCTCTTTTCCTCTTCATTCCTCTGTGCATACCCCCTATATTGTTCCAGAGGCATCCATTTGCTCCAGAGAGGATTAAGATTTTTCTTAGGGCAGGATTGCAAAAATCAGGGGAAAGATGAGATGGATATTCAGATCTTTGGAACAGCGGCAAAGCAATAATTTTTAACAACTAGATCTGTTGACAATGGGCTTCCCAGGTGGCACAGTGGTAAAGAATCCACCTGCCAATGACACATGGTACAATCCCTGGGTCAGGAAGATCCCTTGGAGAAGGAAATGGCAACCCACTCCAGTATTCTTGCCTTGAGAATCCCATGGACAGAGGAGCCTGGTGGGCTATAGTCCACAGGATCACAAAGGGTTGGACATGACTAAGCACACACCCTATTGACAATGAGAAGGATTTTCTAAAATCTGTTAGCTTCAATGAACACATCAAGAACTGGGCCTGAGGTACAAATCAGAAATGCTTGTGGTTTTTTCTGTAATGTAGAGAGGACACCCTTTCTGACACTTCAGCTGAATTGTGAGGCTATATGTTCCAGGAAAAAAAACACTTGACTTAGAAGAAGCTAGTTCAAGGGAGGAAGATAAAATGGAAGGGCCTTCCCTTTCTCTGAGGAATTGGGAAGAAAGAGGAGGAGAGTGCTGGGGAAACTGATGGGAACGTGTGTGTGTGTCTTGGTGTCTCCCGGGAGACCGCTGTGTTCTGGGAGGAGACTGCCATGGTGGCCCCGCCAAAGCAAAACAGCCCATTTCAGATCTCCAGAATCTTCCTCAACTCCTGTTGATGTAGATGCTGTCCAGAAACTTCCTCCTATACTCTGGAAGACTGCAGAAGGAGGATGTATGATAAGCTCTGAGGCAGGAATGCTTTCAGTTGGGTTTGTTTTGTTCCCAGTGTGGCAAGTCCTGGTGAAGTTTACCCAGTGAGAGCCCAGAATAAAGTGCCGGCATCATCAATGAGATCAGAGGAGCCCTCTGCCCATCCCAAACCAGGAACGGGGGACACTCCACCTCACCCCCATATACCCAGATTACATCTTTGGGAATAGAATGAGGGAAAGGAAAAATTCTGAAAAGGTCGAGCATTTTCCTGGGAAGAAGTTTTGTTGTTGTTGTTGTTTTTGGCCTTAATGGGATCTTACTTCCCCAACCAGCGATTGAACCTGGGGCCAGGAAGTGAAAGCGTCAAGTCTTAACCACTGACAACTAGGGAACTTCTAGAAAGGAGTATTTTAAATAGAATGAAAAAGAAGAAACAGAACTGTCAAGGTAAAGTTTCTCTCCTACTCAGAGGGAAGGTAAAAACTCATGAAGATTAGATCAGCTTCAGAAAAATAAACATGCCACCTTTTCTTTGCATATTTGAATCTGCATGTTACCTTTAGATCTCACCAGTTTGATATCACCAATGGATCTACCACTAGTTTGGTATTTAATCCACATCTGGCCTGTGAAGTTTGCAGTCATTTGTTGCAGTTTCTGAATAATTATTTTGAATTAAATTCTCTGCAAGAATGGATCCAGGTGATATGAACCCTAAAGCTGATATGATTGGGGCCATGAAGGTCTTACAAAAAAATAAAATTACAAACACAAATTAGGTATGAAAGGAAATACTTAGAAGGAACAAATAAATCACAGCAAATTATTGAAGACATCAAAGTTTAGTTCCTTTTCTTTACTCCATGCAAGAAGGGGGCCTTGATGCCCAAGCTTCTTTAGCTTCATGCTAAATCTCTGGCTCTCAGTTTATACCAGTATGTTACTCTGTTTTCTATAAGAACTTACGCTGCAAGTTTAAGTCTATGATCTCTATGCATGTGTGCTAAGTTACTTCAGTCATGTCTGACTCTGCAACCCACTGGACTACAGCCAGGCTCCTGTGTCCATGTGATTCTCCAGGCAAGAATATTGGAATGGGTTGATGTGCCCTTCTCCGGGGGATCTTCCCAAACTGGGGATTGAACCCAAGTCTCTTCGTCTCCTGCACTGGGAGGTAAATTCTATACCACCTGCGCCGCCCGGGACGCCCACGCCTATGGTCTACTTACAGGCAAACCAGCAGACCAGAAGAGGTAGTTACTTCCTTTCTATGAATGGCCTTATTAGAGAAAGGGGAACGTTGTCAAGTTCACTGTATGCTCCCTCCCATACCACGTATCTACTTCCCCCTGGACATAGGATACTTAATAGTTCTTTCCTGCACAGAATGAAAGAAATTATTACTTTCTTCTTCTGCTAAAGGTTATTAAGAACATTGACTCTTAACCAAAGACTCTTTCAGTTCAGCTCAGTCACTCAGTCGTGTCTGACTCTTTGTGACCCCATGGACTGCAGCATGCCAGGCTTCCCTGTCCATCACCAACTCCCAGAGCTTACTCAAACTCATGTCTATCTAGTTGGTGACACCATCCAACCATCTCATCCTCTGTCGTCCTCTTCTCCTCCTGCCTTCAGTCTTTCCCAGCATCAGGGTTTTTTCCAGTGATTCAGTTCTTTGCATTAGGTGGCCAAAGTATTGGAGCTTCAGCTTCAGCATCAGTCCTTCCAATGAATATTCAGGACTTATTTCTTTTAGGTTTGACTGATTTGATCTCCCTGCAGTCCAAGGGACTCTCAAGAGTCTTCTCCAACACCACAGTTCAAAGGCATCAGTTCTTCAGCACTCAGCTTTCTTTACAATCCAGCTCTCACATCCATACATGACTACAGGAAAAACCATAGCTTTGACTATATGGCCATTTGTTGGCAAAGTAATGTCTCTGCTTTTTAATATGCTGTCTACGTTGGTCATAGCTTTTCTTCCAAAGAGCAAGCATCTTTTAATTTCATAGCTGCAGTTTGCAGGGGCAGAAAGAAGAATGAACATGGCTGAGCTCTCTCATGGAAGCTGTGCTAAGATCCTTTCTATGGCTTGTATTTTTCTATGGAGGAAAAATTATTGCTTCACATTTTTTCATAATAAAATCAATCGAAGCATATATTTCACAGTCAAAACAGTACAGTTTTCTCCACTGGGTAAATTAAATAAGACAATATATGCAAAGTACTTTTATAACTGCACACTGCTAAATAAATGTAAAATATGCTTGCTATTGTTATTATTGCTATTATTTCTACTGCTTTGGGGTATGAAAATTAAATTGGTTAGTAAATATGCCTAACTTTGTCTTCAGGGTGTTGCTGGGACTCTGAAATCCTAAGAACTATCTTCCTTTGAGGAATCCTGGAGCAAATTGCAAGGGTAAAAAGAAAAACATTTTAAAGAAAGTACTGGAAACAATAGCATGACTTCTAGCATGACTCCTGATTCTCCAGACAAAAGAGACATCAGACATCTGCCTCTCTCAGTCTGTCCCTTTGTCAGCACTTGGGAATTGATTTGTTGCTGTTCAGTTGTTCAGTCGTGTCTGACTAGGCGACCCCATGGACTACAGCATGCCAGGCTTCCCTGTCCTTCACTAACTCCTGGAGTTTGCTTAAACTCATGTCCATTGAATTGATGGAAGTGATGCAGATTTTAAAATAGATGGGCCAACAAGATCTAATTTCATCTCTGGCTCAAGGCCTAAGATCCCTTCTTCCCTTTCCCTGGGTCTCCCCACCTGCCTGGTTTATTGAGCAGGTTACCAAACAAGATTGAAAACTGATTGATTTCCCATTTTGATACAGCTAGGTTGCTGGCTATATTTTTCTTTAGTGGGGTTAGTTAAATATTTAATGGAATCTTAAGAGAAAAATTCTGTCTGTGTAATGTAAACATATTGTTAGGTTGCCTGGAAGGGTCATCTCTTGATTAAGCTGAATGTCAGGAGTATTGATAGTACCTTCTTAGTATTCCAGAGAGATGCCGTCAGTAAAGTCCCATGTAGCATGGGGGCTGCTATGCTTGTTATGCACAGCCCAGATGTGTTCATGGTGAGAGAGCTGGGTGAGCACCACATGGGGGTTTGATCCTGTCATCTGCACATCCGATTAGCAGTTTAGTTTTTTAAAAATAGAATTCTAATTAGAGAATTAATCTCTCTGACCTTTATTGTACAAACATATATACATTCTATAATCTACAACAGATCCTGATAGTTGGAAAATAAAGTTTTCCAAAGTTATCACAGCAAAATATCTGTTTTTAGGCAGAATTAAAGACAATGGGTAGATGTGGCAGAAAAGTAAATTTCGCTTCAAAACAACAAAATGAATTAAAATGATTCTCCGACTAGGTCAGCAGGAGGATAAGAAGTGATGGACAGAGGCTTCAGCTCTGGGTGTTTCAAAATAGAGGGATATTTAACCAAACATCAGGGATGATAATGGGGAGCCTGCCTGGTTACCCCTTTATAATCTCACATTTGTTCCCACTGTATCATCCCCATTACCACTATGTTATTTCAAGCCCTACTTATCATGTCTTAGAATTCTATCTACATTCTTGAGCTTGTTTCTTTATCTACAATACGGTCTCTGACAACCTGTCTTCCACAATGACACTTAAAAACCTTTCTTTTTTTTTTAACAACTTTGTTGTGCTATAATTCACATATCATACTATTCATTCATTTAAAGTATACAGTTCAGTGAGTTTTAGTACATCCACTGAGTTGTGTGCCAATTGTGTGTCTACAACCTAATTTTAGAGCATTTTTATCGGCCCCATAAGAAATCCCGTACCCATTAGCAGTCACTTCTCATACCTATCCCAGCCCTAGGAGACAACTAATCAGTCTGCTTTCTGCCTCTATAGATCAGCCTGTTCTAGCTATTTCACATAAGTGGAATTATATAATGTGGCCTTTTGTAACTGACTTTAGCAGAATGTTTACAGTGTTCACCCATGTTGTAGCATTGGTCTATACTTTTTATTGAGGAATAATATTCTATTGTATGTATAGACCATATTTAAAAAATCCATTCATTAATCGATGAGCATTTAAGTTGTTTCCACTTTGGGGCTATTATGAACACTGTTACTGTGAACGTTCATGTACAAGTTTCTGTTCTAAAGTAAGCTTTCACTGGGCTTCCCTGTTAGCTTAACTGGTAAAGAATCTGCCTGCAATGCAGGAGACCCCAGTGTGATTCCTGGGTCAGGAAGATTCCCTGGAAGAAGGCATAGGCTATACACTCCAGTATTCATGGGCTTCCCTGGTGGCTCAGACGGTATAGAATCCGCCTGCAATGAGGGAGACCTGGGTTCGATTCCTGGGCTGTGAAGATCCCCTGGAGGAGGGCATGGCAACCCACTCCAGTATTCTTGTCTGGAGAGTCCCCATGGACAGGAGCCTGTCAGGCGACAATCCATAGGGTTGCAGAGAGTCGGACACAACTTAGTGACTAAGCATAGAACATAAGCTTTCATTATATTAGAGTGAGATAATAGATCATATACAGCTGTATGTTTAGCATTTTGAGAAACTGTCAGATTGTTTTTCAGAGCAGATGTACCATTTCACATCCTTAGGGGCAATGTATGAGGATACCAGTTTCTCCATCTTTGCCAACTCTCATCTATCTTTTGATAATAGTTATCCAAATGGTTATGAAGTGGTATCTTACTGTGGATTTTATTTGCATTTCTCTGTTGTCTAATGAAGTTGAACACCTTTTCATGTGCTATTGATCATTCATATAATTTTTGGAGAAATGTTTATTAAAATCTTTGTCTATTTTTAAATTGGGTAATGTGTCTTTTTGTTATTGAGCTGTAATAATTCTTTTTTTTGTAAATTAATTTATTTATTTTAATTGGAGGCTAATTACTTTACAATATTGTAGTGGTTTATGCCATACATTGATATGAATCAGCCATGGGTATACATGTGTTCCCCATCCTGACACTCCCTCCCACCTCCCTCCCCATCCCATCCCTCAGGGTCATCCCAGTGCACCAGCCCTGAGCTCCCTGTCTCATGCATTGAACCTGAAATGGCGATCTATTTCACATATGGTTAATATACATGTTTCAATGCTATTCCCTCAAATCATCCCACCCTTACCTTCTCCTATAGAGTCCAAAAGTCTGTTCTTTACATCTGTGTCTCTTTTGCTGTCTCACATATATGGTCATCATTACCATCTTTCTAAATTCCATACATATGCGTTATTATACTGTATTGGTGTTTTTCTTACTTCACTCTGTATAATAGGCTCCAGTTGCATCCACTTCATTAGAACTGATTCAAATGCATTCTTCTTAATAGCTGAGTAATATTCCATTGTGTATATGTACCATAGCTTTCTTATCCATTCATCTGCCAATGGACATCTAGGTTGCTTCCATGTCCTGGCTATTGTAAACAGTGCTGCAATAAACACTGGGGTACACGTGTCTCTTTCAATTCTGGTTTCCTTGGGGTGTATGCCCAGCAGTGGGATTGCTGGGTCATATGGCAGTTCTATTTTCCAGTTTTTTAAGGAATCTCCACACTGTTCTCCATAGTGGCTGTACTAGTTTGTATTCCCACCAACAGTGTAAGAGGATTTCCTTTTCTCCACACCCTCTTCAGCATTTATTGTCTGTAGATGTTTTGATAGCAGCCATTCTGACTGGCATGAGATGGTACCTCATTGTGGTTTTGATTTGTATTTATCTGATAATGAGTGATGTTGAGCATCTTTTCAAGTGTTTGTTAGTCATCTGTATGTCTTCTTTGGAGAAATGTCTGTTTGGTTCTTTGGCCCATTTTTTTGATTGGGTCATTTATTTTTCTGGAATTGAGCTGCAGGAGTTACCTGTATATTTTTGAGATTAATTCTTTGTCAGTTGCTTCATTTGCTATTATTTTCTCCCATTCTGAAGGCTGTCTTTTCACCTTGCTTATAGTTTCCTTTGTTGTGCAAAAGCTTTTAAGTTTAATTAGGTCCCATTTGTTTATTTTTGCTTTTATTTCCACTTCTCTGGGAGGTGGGTCATAGAGGATCCTGCTGTGATTTATGTCAGAGAGTGTTTTGCCTATGTTTTCCTCTAGGAGTTTTATAGTTTCTGCTGTTACATTTAGATCTTTAATCCATTTTGAGTTTATTTTTGTGTATGGTGTTAGAAATTGTTTGAATTTCATTCTTTTACAAGTGGTTGACCAGTTTTCCCAGCACCACTTGTTAAAGAGATTGTCCTTTCTCCATTGTATACTCTTGCCTCCTTTGTCAAAGATAAGGTGTCCATAGGTGCATGGATTTATCTCTGGGCTTTCTATTTTGTTCCATTGATCTATATTTCTGTCTTTGTGCCAGTACGACAAGTACATATGTACTACAAGTCCTTTAATAGATAAATAATTTGCAAATATTTTATCCCATTCTGTGTGTTGTCTTTTCACTTTCTTAACAGTGTCCTTTCAAGCACAAAAATTTTAATTTTGATGAAATCCAGTTTATCTGTTTTGCTATTGTTGTTGCTAATGCTTCTGGTGTCAAGATCATGAAAATGTATTCTTGTGTATTTCTCTAGGAATTTTATAGTTTTATTTCCTGTGTTTAAGTCTGTAATCCACTTTGTTAATTTTTGTTTATTGTATGAGGTAGGGTCCAACTTCATTCTCTTATACATGGATATACAGTTGTACTAGCATCCTTTGTTGAAAGGGTGATCTTTATTAAACATAAGTATAATAGTTTCATTTCATTTCACACTCAAAATTCTTTAGTAGTTCACTGTTGAGTATAGTAGTGATTTCTAGACTTGGACCTCATGAACCAGCAAAGTAAAATAATTTTGGAAGACTTAGGGTTGCAAGCTTTTTATTATTATTCAAGAGAGCAATAGGTAAACAGTATTTTACTTTCTGTACATAATTTAACAAGAATATATTTTATATAGATGTACACATCAGGAAAGAAAATAATATCAGAAGTCAAATATTTTAAGTAAATTTAGCTTTATTAAAAACTCAGCAGATTGCCCTTTTTTTTCTTATGTTCCTATGTACTGGTGGAAATATTTACCACAGTCTGTCATTTGTGAAATATCATGAGTTTTCCTGCCTGACAAGCTTCATTTCTTGTCATGTTCCTCCTACACACCTTATGATGCAGCATACTGAACAAACATGACTTAGTTTATCTTCTTTGCTTCTGGCTAGAAACGCCTCCACCCAATCTCATTCTCCAAATGGCAGAAGCATACATATAAACTCGAATACAATTTTAATGGCATAATAGTGATAAAAAGGCCATAGGAGTGCAAGAGTTAGTCTCTACCTTATCTGATCTACATTTCTTGGGAAAGGAGTTAGGATAACCAATGCAAAAACCTAATGGAATCTCAACATCACTGTTAACTATGGACAAGACTTCAACTTTCTTAGACTGAGATTTACTACCTATAATTAAAGATAATACTATCTCTCCCACAGAGTTACTGTGAGGATCAAATGATTTAAAAAATGTAAGCTACCCAGTTGCAAAGCTAGATGCATGATAGTTCATTAGTAAATGCCATTTGCCTGCCTCTCAGCCCCAAGTTAGGGCTTCCCAGGTGGTAAAGAATCTGTCTGCCAATGCAGGAGATGCAAAAGATGCAACTTCAATCCCTGGGTTGGGAGGATAATCTGGAGTAGAAAGTGGCAACCACCCCAATATTCTTGTCTGAAAAAATGCCATGGACAGAGGAGCCTTGTGGGCTACAGTCCATGAAGCTGCAAAGAATCAGACACAGTTGAGCACTACACACACACACACATACATAGTCTGTATTGGTAGTTTGGAACCCTGACTATACATAGCATCACTTGGGTAGTTTGAAAAAACCCATGTCCCACTGACATGTTAATCCTAAAATTCACATGAAAATTCAAGGGAAACACTCTTGAAAAAGAGAGCAGAAGGTTGGAGAACTCATACTTTTTGGTTTCAAAATTTGTTCCATACGGCTATATCAATTGATTTTTCACAAGAGAGCTAACACAATTCAATAGAGGGAAAATAGTTTCTTCTACAAACAGTGCTAGGACAGTTGGATACCTGCGTAAAAAAAGAATGAAGTTCTTCACATGATACACAAAAATTAACTAAAAATTCATCAGAGACCTAAGGGTAAGAGCTGAAACTATAAAACTCTTAAAAAGATAATACCAAAGTAAATGTTTCTGACCTTGGTTTATGGCAAGGTTTCTTAGATAATCGGACTTCTTCAAAATTAAAATATTTTGTGCTTGAAAGGGCACTGTTAAGAAAGTAGAAAGACTCCCAACAGAATTTGAGAATATATTTCTAGATTATATATTTGAAAAGGAACTTGTATGCAGAATATATGAAGAATAATTACAGCTCAATAATAAAAAGCTGAATTAAAATAAGGAAAAGATTTAATAGGCAGTTCTTTAAAGATGGTACACAAATGGCCAATAAACATATGAAAAGTTGTGCAACATTATTAGGCATCAAGGAAGTACTAATCAAACCCACAATGAGATAATGTTTTATAACCATTTGTGTGACTATTACCAAAGGTTGGATAATAATGAAAGTTGACTAAAATGTAGAAACTAGAACTCTCATACATTGCTGCTGGGGATATAAAATGGTAGAGCTGCTCCAAAAAACAATCTGAGAGTTTCTCAAAATGGTAAGCATAGAGTTAGCAAGTGACCCAGCAATTCTAGTTCCAGGAATATATCCAAGAGAAACAAAAACATACGTCACACAAAAACTTGTACATGATTGCACATAGCAGCATTATTCACAAAAGTCAAAAAAGTATCAACAACCCAAACGTCTACTGATTGATAAATGAATAAATAAAACATATTGGTATATATCCATACAATGCAATATTTCTCTGTCACAAAAAATAAAGTACCAGTGCATATTATGTTTTGATAAACCTTAAAAACATTAGGCTAAGTGAAAGAAGACAGTCAAAAAGGCCACATATTATGTAATTCGACTGATAGGAAAGATTCAGAATAATCAAATATATACAGACAGAATGGAGAAGGAAATGGCGACTCACTCCAGTATTGTTGCCTGGAGAATCCCATGGACAGAGGAGCCTGGTGGGCTATAGTCCACGGGGCCACAAAGAGTCGGACACGTCTGCGGGACTAACACACATACAGACGAAAATAGATTAGTGGTTGCCTAGAACTGAGAGGGATTAAGGGTACTGGGAGTGACTGCTAATGGGTACTGTTTCTTTTGGAGGATGATAAAAAATGTTCTAAAATTGATTGCGCTGATTGCTGCACAACTCTAAATAGAGGGGAAAAGCACTGAATTGTGTACTTTAAATGGGCAAATTATGGTATGTGAATTACACATGTGTGCATGCCAAGTCTCTTCAGTTGTGTCTGACTCTTGGCAACCCTATGAACTGTATAGCCCACCAAGCTGCTTTGTCCATGGGATTCTCCAGGCAACAATACTGGAGTGGGTTGCCATGCCCTCGTCCAGGGGATCTTCCTGACCCGGGGATGGAACCTGTGACTCCTGCATTGGCAGGCAGGTTCTTTACCAGTAGCGCCACTGGGGAAGCCCAATGTGAACTATATACCTCAATAAACCCTAACAACAACCTACTCCCAGAGTTTCTGATTCATTTGTTCTGGCACCTTGGCCTTAAAAACAATAGATCTCTAGTAATCCTCATGTGTACTTTGTCAACGTCTTCCTTTAATTTCCCTGATCCATCTACTTTAGAAACATTTATTCAGCCCACCACTTGTGCGCCTTCTGTGTACCTGCTCTCTTCTCGCCATTCCTCCAGTTGTTCACTGTCTTCCTTCTCCCTTACCCAAATCAGATCAACGTCTTTTACCTTCTTTGGATCTGATTCAAATGACATCTATAGGAGACCTTAAATGACTAGCCCCTCTTTGCTTTGCTCAGTGGGTCCTTTCTCCACACATGATTTGTTCATATGTGCTCCTTAGAATCACCAACTTAAGTTTGCAAGCAGGAAGAACATTTTAAGAAAAGGGAAGGAGTAGTCTACACCAACTCCATCACTTTGTTTTACAGCTGATACAAATGAGGTCCTGAGGAAACAATTCAATTCCAACTGAGGAAACAGTTCAATTCTAAATATTTGCCTACTTTGCACTGTTGTATTTACTGATATTAAAAAATTATCTCACATAATACATTGTTGTATTTATTGATGTTAAAAATTATCTCACGTAATACATTGTTGTATTTATTGATTTTAAAAAATTATCTCATGTAACTTTTCATGTATTTATCTGCCTGATTATAGTCTTCTTGAAGATATACAGTAACTTCATTTTGCATGAATTTTCTGTGCCTGTTTACAATAAAATATATGTTTAACCTAATAAGTTGACATTTCCAATGTCTTCCTGAAGTCCCTTCTTATATTATTCAAGGAAGCTTTTACTTTTATGGTCATTAAGACTATTTTTTATGAGGGAATAATAAAGTAGTCTGTTTCCATTATACAGAAGAGAAAGAATTTAACCTGACAAAGGGGACATTTAGGCAAACTTGGACAAATCACTCAACTTTTCTGAACCTCAGTTTCTAACTATAAAATGACAGAGTATAAGTTAATGCTTATTAATATTTAGAGAGTACTTTAAAACTCCCTAATACTGTGGTATCTGCTCAGGAAATATTAGTTATTTTTATCATCATAGTCCTTATGATTACTGGAAGTTTTTCTAGCCTGGAATCAGTTCTTAGCAACCCAAAGATTATTACACTATTGGAATTTATTTTTGCTTCAGAGCATTGAAACTTCTGTTCACTGATCTATTTGCATTAATACAGCTTCTCAGATAACTTTCATTCAATAAGTATAAATGACTATAAAACTACATGCAACCAATGTTCAAGATGCTAATTTCCACCTGTCCTTGCATCATTTCATATGTCTAAAGGAACTGGCTTTATTAACCAAGTAAACATCCTGATTTCAGCATCAGAGAAGGAAGAGCCTCTGTCCCCAGGTAGCATTACCTCCATCAATCAGTAGCATGGTCTAAGGGGGAGAGGTGTCTTCATTAGTTAACTTCTTCCACCAATTTTCACATTGAATTTCTGTTTTGAAGCTGAGTAAAGCTGGATTCGGAGAAGGCGATGGCACCCTACTCCAGTACTCTTGCCTGGCAAATCCCATGGATGGAGGAGGCTGGTAGGCTGCAGTCCATGGGGTCATGAAGAGTCGGACATGACTGAGCGACTTACCTTTCACTTTTCACTTTCATGCATTGGAGAAGGAAATGGCAACCCACTCCAGTGTTCTTGCCTGGAGAATCCCAGGGACGGGGGAGCCTGGTGGGCTTCCGTCTATGGGGTCGCACAGAATTGGACATGACTGAAGTGACTTAGCCACTTAGCCAAAGCTGGATTAATTGGGTTTTCCCCCTTGTAGCAAAAGTTTGGGGGAAGAAGTATATCTTGAAATCTAGTTACATATCTTAACTGTCACCTGAGAAATTTAACATTCACAGATGCACTTCATCTGTCAAATATAAAGACAATTGCAAATGCTGGGCATAAAGGTGGAGATATAGTATATACTTGCATAAATTGTTGCTGTTTCTCTGTGTTTATTAACCCATAGTTAAGTAAGGAGATATTATAACTCCCAAGAGTTTGGTATTTTTCTCCCTATGTTCTATATGATGAAGAAGGAAAGAGAGTGATAAGAATATTCTCTTACTAACACATTGCCAATTGGTATACTGTACTTGATTCACAAAACTATGAAACTAATATTAACTATTTTAATCAATTTCTGAAAAAATTTTTAAAGCTAACAGACCAAGACATCATATTATTGTTACTATTTGTGTACAGTTCTCTTGATACAGTAACTTTTCCATAATTGTATGAATATGTGCATATAATTAGGATTGATATTCAGAAGCAAGACTGCTCAACAACCATCACAACCATATTTCTACCCTGACCTGACATTTTACCACCAAGAGCAATTATACTGAAATAATTTTGCAATATAGAAGCTCTAATTATTGAACAGAATATAGTTTCTTTGCTGAGTATCATAACTACAAAAGGTTTTATATGTATATAAGTCTCAAAAATGATGCAATTACCTAAGATGAATAAAAACAGGAAAAATCAAAAGTGGTGCTAAGGGAATAAGAGAAGTTGCATTCTTCACCACCATCCGCTCTACCCAAGACAGCTTCTAGGAAGACAAGCCCTCCTGGTTCACAAGCAGAACCCAGTTACCTGGAGCAATGAAGGGCCTATTTCCTAAATGACTCTGGATACAGGTCTCACCAAGTTTGTAGGCAAATGGCCAGTATGAGTCACCTCAAAAAAGGTCATGGCACTGGATCAAGTTACCTCAGAAATTCCTGGCTGATTGGAAGTTCTTCTATCCCCTTATTTCATGGTCCAAAAATAAGCAGAACTAATACTTCCACCCTCTTCATATCTTTTGCTATTATTACACGTTTTACATATTTCATTTTAAAAATGTAGAAATACGGAAAAAATGAAAGAAATAAAGAAATCGTGAACTAAACACACAAAGATCTAAAAAGAAATGCATGTAAATTAAAATAAAAATAACAATTCCTTAAAAACCTTAAGGTTTCTTGCAATTTAGAAAAAGACCCAGGTCTCTCTTTGAAATACTCTCAATAACCAATATATATTATTTTAAGAAGTGAAAGATGTTTCAACATTAGAAAACCTATTAATATATTACATAACATTAATAATAAATAATCCATGAGAATCTTGACAGATGATAAAAAAGTATTTAAATTTAATATTCATTTGTGTTTAACTCAGTAAATTGGAATAAAAGGGAACTTTCTAAACTTGATCATTATTATCTATCAAAAATCTATAGCCAGGATCATACTTAACAATAAAACTTTACAAAGTTACCATTAGAAGCAGAGTAAGACAGTGGCTCAGAAGGTAAAGAATCTGCCTGCAATGCAAGAAACCTATGTTTGATCCCTGGATTGGGAAGTTACCCTGGAGAAGGGAATGCAATCCATTCTAGTATTCTTGTCTGGAGAATCTCATACACAGAGGAGCCTGGTGGGCAATAGTCCATGGGATCCAAAAGAGTCAGACAGGACTGAGAAATTTTCACTTTCAAAACAAGGATGCCTGCTATCACTACCTGTTTTTAATACTTTTAGGAGGTCTCAGTCAACATACTTAGAAAATAAAAATAAAATGAGATACATAATGGAAAGAAACAAAACTGTATTTTTGTTTTATAAATGATCAGTTTGTTTGCATGAATAATCCATGAGAATCTACAGACCATTAAAATTAGTCAATGTTCAGCAAGGTAGCTGGATACATGATCAACCTAAAAATAATAATGGGATTTCTACACAGCAATAATAATTCATTTGAGAAAAATAATATTTAGAAGTACTTCATTTAAAATAACAGGAAACTAAAGTGTAGCTAAGAAAAAATAAGGCAAATATGTATTGATCTTTATGGAATAAATTATGAAAGTACTTTCTGATTGACTGAAAGAACTGAATAGATAGAGAGGTATACCAAGTTTATGGATAAGAAGACTCAAATTAACCCATGTATAAGGGTGCTGCTAAGTCGCTTCAGTCGTGTCCGACTCTGTGCAACCCCATAGACAGCAGCCCACCAGGGTCCCCCGTCCCTGGGATTCTCCAGGCAAGATCACTGGAGTGGGTTGCCATTTCCCTCTCCAGTGCATGAAAGTGAAAAGTCAAAGTGAAGTCACCCAGTCGTGTCCGACTCTTCGCGACCCCACGGACTGCAGCCCACCAGGCTCCTCCGTCCATGGGATTTTCCAGGCAAGAGTACTGGAGTGGGGTGCCATGTATAAGGGTAATGACGTTCAAATTTTTGACAGCATTTTTCATGAGACATTATAAGCCAGACTTCAAATCCATTTGAAAGAGTACAAAAAGTCAATAATAGTGAAGATCATTTTCAAGAAGAAAAGGGTCAACGTGCCCCAAACTATGAGATATCACAATTAGTAATAATAATAGTGATGCTACAACTAAAAATAATAGCAGCTGACTTTCATTGAGCATTTATTAAATGCCAGGCAAAACCTTTTCATGTATTAGGAGTTTGGTACAATTATTGTCACTATTTTACAGTTAAGAAATAAATGAGGCCATAAAGAATTAAGGATTTCTCT
Source organism: Bos taurus (assembly GCF_002263795.3). NCBI lineage: Eukaryota > Metazoa > Chordata > Mammalia > Artiodactyla > Bovidae > Bos > Bos taurus. The sequence goes on from NC_037330.1 coordinate 68,218,678, forward strand.
CAAGGTACCAAGGTGAGGAGGCAATGACAGAGTTAGGATACAAATCCAAGCAGCTCCTGAGCCCTGCCCCTAACCATAAGCAATACAGTCCATAAAGCTATGGTGATACACAGGGACATCGGGATGAAAAACAGCCACTGAAACATAATGCTAAAACCAGAAAGTGACCCATGGATAAATGGAAACTTGGTATCAATCAGTGACCAAAAAGGAACCATTCAACTGAGACTGTTAGTTATCCACAAGACAAACATAAAATAAGATTCCTTTAGGCTCCACCGGGACTAATAGGGAAGCAGAAACTTGAACTTTTTAACAAAAGAGAATATGATGCAATATCTAAGATTTTAGAGGTAAAAAGAAGGATCTTTTTGCAAGATACATAAAAAGCCCAAACCACAAAAGTCACCGTTGGTATATTTTACTATATTACAATGCAATACTTCTATTCATAAAGCTACATTGTAAACAACATGAGTAGACAAGCAACAGTGGGGGGAAGATATCTGCACTGTGTTTTAACAAGAAAGGACTGTTATCCAGAATACGTAAAGAATTTTACAAATTAGTAGGATTGCTATCTGGAATATAAAAAGAACTTTATAAATCAATCAGGAAAAACTAGCTCGCTGTTCCCCTCAAAAGGGCAATGGGTATGAGAAGGCAATTTTAATAAAAAGAAAGCTGATTGCACAACAAACCTTTTGAAAGATCCTCAGCCTTCCCCATTGTCAGGGAAATACACCATAAAACAATGAGATATCATTTCACACCAACAGACTGACAAAAATCAGGATCTGATACCAAGTGTTCAATACAGACACAATTTCTCTCATCCACTACAACATTTTGTAGAACTTTGTCAAAAGCAAAGAAAACAGAAAAAATATACCTCTCTTACCCTGTAATTTTATTTCTGGGTATATACCTTAGAACAAGAAACTCTCACATATGTGACAAAGAAATACGTAGAAGAATGTTAGTCACGGGTAACATCATTTGGAATAAAAATAGGGAAGGACTGAAACAATCAAAATATTTACTGAGAGAAAAAAATAAAACTAAATTGTGGTATATTTTTACAGTGAAACACTACTGAGCTACATACAACTGCTGCTGCTGCTGCTGCTGCTAAGTCACTTTAGTTGTGCTTGACTCTGTGTGACCCCATAGACGGCAGCCCACCAGGCTCCTCCGTCCCTGGGATTCTCCAGGCAAGAACACTGGAGTGGGTTGCCATTTCCTTCTCCAATGCATGCGTGCATCCTAGGTTGCTTCAGTTGTGTCCAACTCTGTGCGACCCTATGGTCAGCAGCCCATCAGGCTCCACTGTCCACAGGATTCTCTAGGCAAGGGTACTGGATGGAGTGGGTTGCCATATCCTTCTCCAGAGCTACATACAAAAATATGGTTAAATACCAATGACATGATAGTTCAGAAATACTGAGTAATAATACTTTTAATATTCACATAATTCATTAATATAATATAATAATATTAAAATATACTATAATATAGTCCTCTGTCCGAGGGATTCTCCAGGCAAGAATACTGGAGTGGATTGCCATGCCCTTCTCCAGGGTATTTTTTCCCCCCGAAACAGGGATTGAAGCTGCATCTCTTATCCCTCCTGAATTGCCATGCAGATTCTTTACCACTAGCACCACCTGGGAAGCCCATAATAAAATATTTATATACAGTTAGAAAACATATAAAATAATAGTGCTTATGGGTATGTAAATGGTCATAGTATCAAGTTGACCAAAATGAGATGTTATGGAAAAACTTGAACTTTTTGGCCAACCCAATATATTAAACAATATTTATAAACAATTGGAAAACATGTAAAATAATAAATACCCTATAGTTTTATACTGTTCATGGATATGTATATGTGAATGCTCAGTCACTCAGTTGGGTCAGACTGCGGCCCCATGGACTGTAGCCCGCCAGCTCCTCTGTTCATGGGATTCTCCAGGCAAGAATACTGGAGTGGATTCCCATTCCCTTCTCCAGGGGATCTTCCTGACTCAGGGATCAAACCTGCATTTCCTGCATTGTGGGTGGATTCTTTACCATTGAGCCATTGTGGAAGCCCTGGATATACGTTTAGTCATAGTATAAAAACATACTAGACAGGTAAATCCAAATTCAGGATACTAGTTTACTCCAGTGAGAGAAAGGAAGGAGCACATACTAGGGAAAGGGACACAGGGACTTCAATTGTATCTGAGATGTTTCGCTTGTCAAAATGCAGTAACCTCCACAGACCACAAGGATGGATGGCAAAATCTGTGAATCTGATAGAGTTGGGTAGTGAGTATGTGAATAATCAGTATTTTATTTCAATCATACTTCTTTTTATATTTGAAATATTTTTAATAAATAAAAAGGAGTTATTATAAATATACAATTTTAATAACCAGAGTCCTATTTTCCCAGGAGGTTGTGATTATGATTTCAGAGTTAGCTTCTCTCTTCTTTGAGAAGCCAACCAAATCACGAGTGAAGCAATATTTATTTTATGCCTGCCATTTATCTCCAACAACTGTGATGCTGAAGAAAACTCTTGAGAGTCTCTTGGATTGCAAGCTTCAATACTTTGGCCACCTGATGCAAAGAACTGACTCATTAGACAAGACCCTGATGCTGGGAAAGATTGAAAGCAGGAGGAGAGGGGATGACAGAGGATGAGATGGTTGGATGGCATCACCGACTCAATGGACATGAAGCTCTGGGAGTTGGTGATGGACAGGGAAGCCTGGCATGCTGCGGTTCATGGGGTCGCAAAGAGTCGGACATGACTGAGTGACTGAACTGAACTGAACTGCCATTTATCAGGCACAGAGCGAGGTCCTGGCAATACAGTGGTGAGAGACCCAACCAAGGAGAGTATATTCCAGTGGGATTAAAAATGTACATCTGCAAATCATGATAAATGCCATGAAGGGAAGAGCAGGGAACTCTGACTAAATAACTGTGGGGCGAGCACATGCTGTGGCAGGTTTGGCTGCCAGAAATTATTCACATGCCCTCTTCTTCCTTGCTTTCCTCCACGACAGAGGTTGGGAAGCTAATCATGATTTTCCAGACTCTCTTGCATGCAGCACAGTTCTAACCAATTAGATATAGTTAGGCGACTCTGGGGGCAGGCGCCTTTCCCAAAGAAGAGAGCCCTTCTGCTCCCTTAGCTCCTTGCATGCCACTCTGCCTGCAGCACAGATGTGATGCGGGGCATGGAACAGACATCTTGACATGATGAAGATGGAAGCCATATGTTCTTGATGCTGCAGCTGAGTCATGGTATGGGCCGGGAGCTGTTTACTCTGAACTTCATTTTAGCAGGTTATAAAGATCTACTGGCTTGAGCCATTTTTAATAAGATTTCTTTCTGCAGCCCAAATCATTCCAAATACCTACCTTCTAGAAGATGTGACTCTTACGTTGAGAAGAGGGGTGTGAGAGGTAGCAAACCCTGCAGAAAGGAGTGTGGGACAGGGGAGGGGGAGAGTGACAAGGCCAGCAGAGGAGGGGACAACAAGTTTGAGGCCTGTATGAGGAACTCAGGAAAGCCCCCTGACACTGGAGCTTGATAAACGGATCAGTTTGCAACTGGCTGGGAATCTGAATATTTGACTCTCAGGTTCCAGGCTAAAAACAGTGCAGTTGATCTATAAACAAAGATGAAGGTTGTTGCTATTTTCAGAGACTCGTCTCTATAAAACAAAGAATTAACGTCTAATCACTTTGCTTGATTTTTTATGCTTGAATTTTTAAAAGTGAACTCTACCTAGTCCACCTTAAATCCAGAAATACAGCTTCCTCTATCCCTTCCTCCACTGCCTAGGAGGGGAAAAAAAAAATTAGCATCTCCCAGTCCCCTTGACATAAAGTAAATTGCAATGATAGGATTTAACCAGAGCCTAGCCAACCGTGTCTCAGGCATTCCCTGTGCTACAAAGGTTTCCATTTTGTTCTGTATTTGTCTGAATGGAAAGAGGCAACTTCATTGTCGACAAGAGTCTGACTTGAACTACACAACAAAATTCTAGTTGCTTTAATCCTGTCCTCACTGGGTATTAAGAAAAGGGTTGGCTTACTTTCTAATGTGCTTCCTACTGGTCCATTTCCAGAATCTTATATTTTTATAGCAAACGAGGGTTATTTTATAAGACAGCATTTACTGCGCACCTGGGTAGGCAGAGTGCCGGTTCAGGCAAGAAGCCCACTGCTTGGAAGAAAATGTGCATTTTCATCTGAAAAGTCTTAATTTTACAGACATTTGGCAGGTTTCCACTTGGCTATTTTCGAATAGACCTGTATATTTATTATTAGTTTCTGGATCTCTCCCTCCTCTTTCAGCTTTCTGCAACTAAACTCTAGCTATCTAACCTTTTTACTCTTTCATCCGAGTCCTCTCCTCAGGCTCCTGGACTCATTCACTCTTGTTATTCTCCGCACTTCTTCCAAATTGCCCGTGCTTCCCTAGGAACCAAGGTGGCAGGAACACAGCCTGAGGGGCCAGGTGCTACTCAGCTAGAACTGGCCACAGAGGAACTGTTACTCCGTGCCCTTCTGCACAGGCAGCTTCAGCCTGGACTTCCCTTTCATCCTGCCAGACTGCCTGGCTGCCCTGAATTTAATTTGCGGCCGCCGTGCCCCCTGGGCCTACTTTGGCATCGCTGCGTTCTGGTGTCGCCTTCCCCGAAAACAGCTCTATGTTTGGATTCTCTTCCCCCAGGTGTATTCACTGCCTTGCCTTTTTCAAATGCTCACAAAGTTATTATTCCCAGCCTACATCCCTCAAGTCTCAAAGGTTGTTTGCATTTTATTTCTGTTGCCTGAGCTGCTCACAACACTTTCCAAATTGGAACCATTAGTGAATTCCAAAAACATCCAGCCTCTTCCCTTTTTCCATCCAGGTCATGAATAAGAATGTGTAAGTAAGAGTCAGACCCACAGTTGTGCCAACAGTGCATCAGGAAGCACTTGTTAATCCTTCAATGGTTACCCTGCCCGCTTCCAGCAGCACTCAGAACATTCTCAGTTTAAAGGAGTTTTTCTGCTAATTTTAAACCCACATACTCAACCTTCCAAACATTTATTGGGAATTATGCTAGGTTGCTGTGAGAGATTCCAAATCATGTAAAAAACAATCATCGCCCTTCAAAAGGCTTCTGGAATCATAGAGTACACGTATACCGTGGAGATATTGCAGGTTTAATTTCAGACCACTACAACAAAGGGAATATCACAATGCAGCAAGTCACACAGATTGTTTTAGTTTCCCAATTCATATAAAAGTTATGCTTACACTATGCTGTAATTAAGTGTGCAACAGCATTATACCTAAAAAAACAATGTGCATAATACATGGTTAAAACATACTTTATTGCTGAGAAATGCTAACTCTCTTTAGTGAGCTGTAATCTTTCTTACTGCTGGAGGATCTTGCCTCCATGTTGATGACTGTTGGCTGATCAAAGTGGTGGCTGCTGAAAGCTGGGGTTCTTGTTGTTCAGTTGCTCAGTCATGTCCGACTCTTTCAACCCCATGGATTGTTGCACACCAGGATTCCCTGTCCTTCACTATCTCCCAGAGCTTGCTCAAATTCATGTCCATTGAGTTGGTGATACCATCCAACTGTCTGATCCTCTGTTGTCCCCTTCTCCTCCTGCCTTCAACCTTTCCCAGCATTAGGGTCTTTTCAAGTGAGTCAGCTCTTCAAATCAGGTGGTCAAAGTACTGGAGTTTTAGCTTCAGCATAAGTCTTTCCAATGACTGTTCAGGGTTGATTTCCTTTAGGATTGGCTGGTTTGATCTCCTTGCAGTCCAAGGGACTTTCAAGAGTCTTCTCCAGCACCACAGTTCAAAAGAATCAATTCTTCATTGCTCAGCTTTCTTTATGGTCCAACTCTTACATCCATACATGACTACTGGAAAAACCATAGCATTGACTAGATGGACCTTTGTTGGCAAAGTAAGTCTCCATTTTTTTAATACACTGTCTAGGTTTGCATAGATTTTATTCCAAGGAGCAAGCATCTTTTAATTTCACAGCTGCAGTCACCATACACAGTGATTTTGGAGCCAAAGAAAATAAAGTCTATCACTATTTCCATTGTTTCCCCGTCTTTTTAGCATAAGTGATGGGATCAGATGCCATGAACTTTCATAATTGGAGTCAACCCTCTCAAACTCTACTTTCTCAACTAAGTTTATATAATATTCTAAATCCTATGTCATCATTTCAATATTAAGTTCACCTTCTTATATGGTGTGGTTCATGGTGTCCCCAAATGATTATAATAGCAACATCAAAGATCACTGATCACAGACCACCATAACAAATAAAATAATGAAAAAGGTTGAAATATTGTGAGAATTACCAAAAGGTGACAAAAGACAAATTGAGAAAATGACTTTTTGAAAAATGGCACTGATAGATTTGCTTGATGCAAGTTTGCCACAAAACTTCAATTTGTAAAAAAAAAAAATATATATATATATATACACATATATATGTTATCAAGTTAAGCACAATAAAATGAATGTGTGCATGCTAAGTCACCTCAGTTGTGTCCGACTCTGTGTGATGGTATGGACTGTAGCCCACCAGGCTCCTCTGTCCGTGGGATTCTCCAGGCAAGAATGCTGGAGTGGGTTGCTGTGTCCTCCTCCCGGGGATCTTCCTGAACAAGGCATTGAACCTGTGTCTCTTAAGTCTCCTGCAATGGCAGGTGGGTTCTTTACCACTAGCGCCACCTGGAAAGCCCAGTCATCTATCAATATATTTCAGCAATTGTAGTTTCAAAATATTTTTGAAACCCAACTAGTCACCATCATCACAGCTGTCACCCTAGTCATATCTATTGCTACTAAAATTTCACTCCAACTGATCTCACTCTTTCCATTCCCATTTCCCTCGAGTCCATTCTCAAATAGTATACAGAGGAATCTTTTAGAAACATAAATCCTGCTTTAAAATCTTTAATTGCTTTATATTACTCTCAGCGTAAAGTTCAAATTCCTTATCATGGCCCACAAGGCCGTGTACAGTCTGAGACCTATTAAGTCCATATATCAATTTTAAAGAAGAAGAGTGCCCTGACCCTTGCTGTCCTTATAAAATTAATGTGTAAGATGCTGTCAGAGGGCCACACTTATTTCCTTAATAGCACCTTCCTCACTGTGAATTTCATATATTTTAATGTAATTGATTAGTAACTAATTACCTCTCACACCAGACTATATGACACTCGAGGGCATAGATTATGTCTATCACTGAATTCCCAGGGCACACTCTAATACCTGCAGGTAGAATGTGCTCAATAAATGTTCACAAATGAGTGAAAAGGAAGAAAAAATGTGAATATCTTTGGCAAAGTTAAAAAGTGACCACCCTACATAGGATTCCAATTAAGTAGATCCTCCCTGCACCCTCCTCCTTTTCCCGGTCTCTGAAATTCAAAGATCTGAGAATTACTGCTCTGTGGTTAAAAAGATAACTCAGCTTGGGCCTCTGGATATAATGGCCTACATGAACAGCCTTTAAAAGCTTGTGGGAGGTGATAGTAGGGAGAAGCCAAAGTGGGGCTGGTCATCTGCTCTTTGAGATGGCAATTTCTTTGATCTAATTCTAGTTCTTGAGTTCTGAAAGTCTGGGCTTAGGCTCTCGAAGTCTTAAGTAAATGTCAAAAGAGAAAAGGAGCAAAGAAACGTGGTACCCATCTCAAGGTTAAGCTCTGCATTTTAGAAAAGTTTATTTGTGTATCTTACCCAATGTGCTGACAAAGTTTAAAGGTAGAAAAATTTATTTATGGTATAATCTTATCCATATATCAACTAGCTATACAGCATCTCAAATCATAACCTATGGACTATAAATTAGAAAAGCAAGATTCTGAGCCAACCAATCAGATTTAGATTCCCTGTGGCAGATTGTGTTACAGCACTTGGATTGTTCTATCAGATAATTTATTGAGATCCAGATGCTCCAGTTTCTGATCTTCCCTGAGTAATTGTCAGGTACTCTTGTCCAAAAATAAGGCAGTTTGTACTTAACTGTAGGCTCCCACACTTGTCAAATGATCTCCGAAGAATATGAAATTGCTTGTCATCTCTGTTAAAATTTCACATGAGTAAGATATTGGCTATCTGTGTTGTAATTAAAAGCTCAATTAAAAGAAATTCTGAAATCATTATCAACTTTTTCAGCCATGAATCATCCTACCGAAAAGCAAGCTGTTTATAGCTTAGGATTTTCCTAGCATTCAAAAGGTGGCTGAATAGGCCGAAGGAAAGGATAAGGTCAGACTAATGTGGAAGCATCCTAAAGGAAGGCAAAAGCAAGAGGCAGACAGTGATATTACCTTCCAGGTAGCAATTCCTCTTGCTGACACTAGTGTGTATAACTGCACATTCTCTAATTAGATCGTGTCATTTCATTAACATTGAGGACCACTGTCCCTAATGAGTCTCTCCGAAATGAGCAAACAGGAGGTAGCTTATCATTATGCTTCTGATTTATGCTATGCCTATCTACTAGAAGAATATTATTGGAAAAATTAATAGTATTACAGTGGGTGCCACTCAATATAAGCACATTTGGTTCTTAGGAAATGATTAGCCTAAGTGGTTGACCATATTCATTGACTATACAGAGTAGGTGTCAGTGATGAGAGTGAAGTAAGTATGTGTGCACATCTGAAGAGGAAACTCACCATTTTATAGCCATAACTGAGGTGGGATGAGGAAGCAGCCTCTGCCTGGAGATATAACCAGGCAGTTTCTTAAGTCAAAACATGAATTATTAATACCAATAATTCAATAGCAATCTCCATTTATTGAGAACTTACTATGTACTAGCAATGAGGCTAAGCCCTTTAAATTCATGATCATACTTAATCCCCACAGCTCCATGAGAATTGTGTCATAGCTTGTAAGTGGTAATCAGGAAGCAAACCAGTTTGACTCTAAAACCAGTACCAATAATCATAAAGCTGTACATGTTAGATACAGACTCCACAGAGATTAGAGCTTCTGGGCTGTTTTTGTTATTATCCCAGCCATGCTATCAGCCTGGATTTAGCCAGTACATCTGGGATTAAGGTATCCAGGCATGATACTGAGCTGAAGGAGCACCTGTGGGTATTTTTTCCTTCCATTCATTTGGAAATTGTTTGGACATAATGGAAAACACTATTTTCAAGAAGAAAATGACTTAACCTTTTTTTTGTGATTGTAACACTAACTAGCAGATAGCAGTAAAGCCTGATTTTTAAAAGTAGCACCAATTCAAATTTTCCGAACTTTCTATTAAACAGAAGGGGTAAACAGTACTCCTAGTGTGTAGTTTAAAACTTCTAATGAATGGGAGTAACATATATTGGAAGATGCCAAGTAAGAAGCAGCAGCAACCTTGTTTTATAGAACTGCCATGGCATACCTGATAAAGGGACACCTCAGAAAATCTTCACTGGCTTGATTATGATTCCAACCATGTGACCTTCCTACCATGTGCTTCACTATCTGGAAAAGGGAAGACTTATGTTTGACTAGAGCAGAGGGTGCATATTGATGGAGCGTGGGAAGAAATGCTGAAGACTGGGTTGTGTTTAATATGGCAAGGCTCCTGAAAGTCCGAATGTCTGTCTTCAGGGTGAATGCCTCCGGGAAGTCGGGCATAGTTGACTGCACATCAGATCTTTATATCTTTGAATGAAATAGTTTCTAATATACTCAAAGGCAGATAAACAAGGGATATTTTAAGGGGAAGACAATGTGTATGTGTGCGTGGGTGTGGCTCATACAGCACTGCTGGAGAAAAGCTTATGCATAGAGGTGGGAGAGGAGCAGCAAAAGAGCCAAGGGTGCAGAAGGGGAAAGCTTTAATGGCTGGTGTGAGAGCAACCCTGAGAAGGATAAGGAAGGGCTTCTGAAGATGATTTCATCTGCTAAATCGGTGGGTTTTGTCCTTAGGGGAATGAGTTAATACTAATGACCTTATTCTGAAGCCATGATGCAAGATCCTCCCCCACTTCCTCATCACCCACTGTCTTTCTTCCACTCTCGGAGGTGTAAGAGTCCTTCCTGCACAGAGCCAACCTTTCCTGTGGATCCAATCCCCTCCACCCCTTCCACTTCATTTGGGGACATGCTACCTCCTTTTTCTCTGTTTTCTTATATATTTCTACTTTTCCTGTTATTGGTGCCTTCCCTTCATCCTCCTGTGCATGCACGCTAAGTCACTTCAGTCATGTCCAGCTCTGTGTGACATTATGTATCATAGTCCACCAGGCTATTCTGTTCACAGGATTCTCCAGGCAAGAATACTGGAGTGGGTTGCCACGCCCTTCTCCAGAGGATCTTCCCGACCCAGGGATCAAATCCGCGTCTCTATGTCTCCTGTGTCAACCGCATTTGCAGGTGGTTCTTCACCACTAGAGCCACCTGGGGAGCCCCTTCATCCTCCTACCTTAATTTAATTTCTCTCCTCCTGAAATAACCTGCTCCTGCCCCTACATTCCCTCTCCTCCCTCTCATCCAAAATTCTCTGCAAAGAAAGACCTGCACTCACTCTCCCCACATTTAGTCTTCAGTTGATTGTAGTTGATTGCCACCTCTGCAGTGAGATTGCTTTGATCCAGTCACCTGGAGTCACAGTTAAAAGAGTCTTCTTAAGTCCTTATACTAAATGTTATTGCTTTGGTTCTCCTTTGCACCCCACCACTTTCCTGATCTTCTGTCCCTCTGGCCTCTGCACTATGACGCTTTATCAAGTCCCTTCACACCATCTCATTGTCCTCTCTAGGGTTTCAGCTTTCCTTTTGGCATACTCTCTAAACTCTGCCCTTCCGAGGTTTCTGTCCTCGCTTCTCTTCTCTCAGGGTTTTAATCACCACTAAAATGCTCATGACTTACAAATCTGAATTTCCTTCTCAGATCTGCTGTTCACAATTCAGGACCATATATCCAGTTGCCTCCTGGACACCTTTACTCCAATGTCTTACAAAAACCTTGAGAAAAACATGATAAAAAAATGAACATGTCTCCTAGGTCATATATCCGAGTCTCCCTCAGTATTCTGTGCATAAACGACTAGAAATCATCCAGTCAGTCAATCCTCACCAGCTCATAAAATTAATCACTCTGTGTTACCTTTCTTCACTATTTTTCATATTACCCTCTTTGTTCTATCTGACTCTCCCTGCCTAAGTTCCCACTCTCAATACCCTCCTCTCTCATCTCCCTGACCCTCGAACCCACATTTCATCCCCCAGAGTGACCACCTTATATCCTGGCTTTATTGGGTTTCCATCAACAATGGGGTAAAATCTGAATGTTTAACATAGTATTCAGCCCTGCTGTAAATCTGACCTCTCAAAGATACATATTCAGTACCATTTTTCAACTCAAACAGGGGCTCTGTATCAATTTAGAGGGGTGGGATGGGGAGGGAGATGGGAGGGAGGTTCAAAAAGAGGGGATATATGTATACTTATGGCTGATTCGTGTTGAGGTTTAACAGAAAACAGCAAAATTCTGTAAAGCAATTATCCATCAATAAAAAAATAAATAAAATTTAAAAAGACACATCTTTTGCTATTCTCTGCTTGATATTTTAAGCTCTAGTCATATTGATCCCTTTACTGACTCAGAATATACCACACTCTTTCTTCTTACCTCGAAGCTATATTCATGCCATCTTCATCTCCTGGGACTCCCTTCCTCTCCTCTCCCTTTCTCTGACCTCCCTTACTCTAAAAACTTAGTCAGAGATCCCTTTCTGTGCTCCCAAGTACCTGGTATGCATCCGTTATTACCAAATACATTGACATTCTCTGTTTATAATGCCTGCTTTTCCAACCTAATTACAAATCCTTGAGGGCAAAACCAGTACTATTATTTCTCTGACTCCTCAGTGCCCAAAGTATTCCTGGTACAAAGCAGGCACTCTTCTGATTTTTATCGAATGCCACAATAAAGAGAAACAAATATGTGTATAGGACTTGAGTATTTCAGAGCACCTTCCAACATATTATACCTCCTTTAATTTTCATGGAAATCCTTTTTGGCTATTCAAAATGTATATTTTTAAAATTTCCACTTATACCATATGGGAATAAATGGCAGCTTATCTGAAAGCTACCTGAGAAAGATGTTAAGAAAACACAGCCTATCTTTATTTCAATAGGAAACTATAGTACTCCTTTAATAAAGCTCATGAGTAAAAGAAAAAAACAAACATACAAACAAAAGAAAAATCCAGAAACAGAAACAAAAGCACAAGGTTTAAAAGAAAAATCCCATTCACCATTCCCATGTATGTAACTCTTACAGTCTACTCCAGTGTGTCTGTTCTCTAAAATAAATGATTCAAAGCCATTTTCCTGTGCTGTTGTTGGTAACTGAACATTTTACCTACCTACTTACTCCTCCAAACTTTTAATTAGAGGTTGTACTCCATTTTTGGTTCAAAAATTTCATAGTGAGTCCTCAGTTCTTATTTTGTATTTTTACCTGATTTTTAAAAAAAATTTTAGGCAAATTCACAAATCAGATTTTATATGTAAGAGCATTAAACGGAGGCATTGTTTAAGATTTCATTTGCCCAGCAGAATAAAATAGGTATCAAATGCTACTTTTGCTGATGAAGCTAATATACCTGTGGCCCATTACTAATACCATTTAGTGCTTTTTTTTTTTTTTCTTTAAGACAAATAGCTTTACCTCTTGACCTAGAGAAAAAGAAGCCATCTAATAACAAAGCTCATGATTTGAATGACGTTCAGAATTTTAATAATGGTTTGTTCAATATTTGAAGTCAATTTTTTAAAGATAAAGGAAAGTAAATTACATTATTTAGTTACTTCTTACCCACTAGAGGGAAAAATATCATCTGCATAAAATATTAACACATTCATATTCTGTTCCATTTCTAACTGACTGTTCTATAAAGGAAACTGTTGCTTTTGATAGATACCAAATATAGAACTCAAGATTCTTGTCCCAACATCTTCATTAGCTGCTGCATGATCCTAAAGGACAATATTCCTTTGCTTTACTTTTAAAAAGCCATGAAAACTAGAACTTGCCCATTAACAGAAAGATAATGCTGCTAAGTCACTTTAGTCGTGTCCGACTCTGTGAGACCCCATAGACGGCAGCCTACCAGCCTTCCCCATCCCTGGGATTCTCCAGGCAAGAACACTGGAGTGGGTTACCATTTCCTTCTCCAATGCATGAAAGTGAAGAGTGAAAGTGAAGTCGTTCAGTCGTATCTGACTCTTCATGACACCATGGACTGCAGCCCACCAGGCTCCTCTATCCAAGGGATTTTCCAGACAAGACTACTGGAGTGGGGTGCCATTACCTTCTCCAACAGAAAGATAATAGAACAGGCCCAAAAGAAATCAGACTGTTGTCTGATGATTATTGTCCTATAAAAGAAAGCTATCAATTTCAGCAATGATATTGGAATTCCTGGAGCCATTTTCTGGGCACATGGAAACATAAGCTTGAAGGCTAGATTTCTATATGTCAGAAAAGAGGTTGTTGCAAATGCTAATAGATTTTCTTAAATTTACAAAAAATAAGAGTGAATACTTATACTTCACTTATTATATGTCAAACACTCTTCTAAGAACTTTACAGGTAGTCTTCATTTTGTCTTTCCTGGGAGTCTAGAGTCAGAAGCCTTAGGACATGCTCTCACCTCTAGCCAACACCTCAACCCAGGAGAGCCTTGAATATGATTACTGTACTCCATGAGATGATTTCCTATTAAAGACTCTCTTTATGTTGAAAAATTTTATTGAAGTTACAGAAAGTCAGCAAGTTAGAGTGAACAAAGACTCAAGAAATCATTCAGTTTAACCAAGACCTAAATGATGTGCTGGAGAAGGCAATGGCACCCCACTTCAGTACTCTTGCCTGGAAAATCCCATGGACGGAGGAGCCTGGTAGCCTACAGTCCATGTGGTCGCTAAGAGTTGGACACGACTGAGTGACTTCACTTTCACTTTTCACTTTCATGCATTGGAGAAGGAAATGGCAATCCACTCCAGTGTTCTTGCCTGGAGAATCCCAGGGACAGGGGAGCCTGGTGGGCTGCCATCTATGGGGTCACAGAGTCGGACATGACTGAAGCGACTTAGCAGCAGCAGCAAATGATGTGCTAAGTGTCGAACACCTAGTTGGTGACAGATTAGAAACTAGAACACTGCATCCTAACCCCTATATATTCTACTATTTCATACCCCTTTACTTATGTGAAAAGTGAGATACTCATTTGTATCAAACATGTTTCCTGATCACCTACACCATATACCAGGCACCAGTTTAGACCCTGGAGATATGGTTAGGGACAGAAAATGTCTATTCTCATGGAGTCATGCTCTTCAATTCACTAAATAAACAAGGATTTACTGAGCACCAATTATGCTCCAAGCTCTGAAGGTCTGCAGAAGTGGATGGGAGCAGGGTACGGGTAGGGTGAGGGAGGGAAGAGTACAAGAAATATTCCCTGATGTCTAGGGAGTTACACAAAGACAAGGGGAAGAAAATGAAATACTAGTAGGAAAATACGATAGAGAACCCAAGGACTTTCAGAGAAGGGGATATCCAGAGAGAAAGTGGGAGGGATGTGGGTGTGTACATTGTGGAGAAAGCAGAGAGCTGAAGGTGATGGTTGCCTACCATGAAGTAAGCAACAGCTAGATTTAGTGACATGGAGGGACTTTAAAGGTATAAGCCTGAGTAAGAAACTAGGAGACACATGAAATTTAATATTTGTGTTATGTGAAATAAATGTACATGTAACAGAAAAAAATTTTTGCTAAAGGTGTATGCAATAAAGAATGATGCATGTAAAATGTAATAGAATGCCTGTTAATACAGAGAGAGGTAAGGGAATAGGAATAAACAAAACCATTAATTCACTGATTAAATAATAAATTAGATCAGGTCCCTCACAAACACATTATGAAATTGTATCATGACCTTGTTAAGTCAACTCTCTACCATCAAGCCCAAGAAAAAACTCAAGGTGAACTGGAAGAGATACAGTGAAAATTTGTAGGCTGAATAGACCATGTTTAGGCTGAGAGAGGAATGGAAAATGTGATCTAGGTTAGGGGACAGTAGGAAAGACCTTTATGCCTGAAAGGGAAGGTACATGTGAAGGGAGTGGGGGAAATATGGGCAGATAAATGGTTTGGATCTCTTAGGAGACCCTCAGAAGTCAGGCAGAAGCCTCAGAGCTGATGGTAGAAAACACGAGTAGGTGAGGGATGCAGAGAAAGAGGAGATGAAGGAAGCAGAGCCTACCAGCATCTTCAGAAAGGACCCCAGTGGTGAAGCACCTAGGAATTCAAATTGTGGACCATTCAGATGTAAGTGGATGAGGGCTGAAGTAGTGGTGCTCATACAGAAGAAAAAGGGGCTTTGCAGGTGGCGCTAGTGGTAAAGAACCTGCCTGCCAAAGCAGGAGATGCAAGAGATGTGTGTTTGATCCCTGGGTCGAGAAGACCCCCTGGAGAAAGGCATGGAAACCCAGTCCATGCAAGGTACAGGCTGTGTATCCTCTTCATCTCCCTTTCTTCTCCATACACATCCTGTGGGAAGACCACAGAAACGCTACAGGGATGTACTGGTTTGGTTCCTTCTGCAGGACAGTTTTTGAAAGTTTGCTTCAGTGTAGCCACAACTCCTGAAAACAGTTAAGTGGGTCACTTGCTTAGCTTTCCTTAGTGGTAGATTAATTAGCCAGCTGTAACTCCCGGATCTCTATTTTTAAATAACGACTTGCATAAATCTCTGAAGACAAGAACTCACCACTAGTATACAGCATATTCCGGCAGCTGCAAGTTATTATGCCCAGTGGAAATTAAATATCTTTTAGGGAAATCATGCAAGATCTCGTGACAAATATGAAATTAACCCCTGCCACCTCTGTACCCAACTCATTTCTTCGCTTGCCTGCCATTCTATTAAGCAGAGTCTCTGGGGTTCTGAAATGACAGTGGAATTGGCAATATTTTACAAAGGTATTATTCATCTATGAGCATTAGTGAAAGATAGAGCCTTTGTCTCACACTGAATTAGAAGCTCTGGAAATCAAACACTGATAAAACACACAATAGACTCCTACTAAAAAACTATTAACCTATGGTCAGACAGAGAAACTTATAACTCCAGGAATATAAACAAACAATTCATTTTGTTTATCATTTTAAGCACCTTGTTTCCTCTGCTTAACACCTTCAAGCTCCCATTCTTCTTCCTCTGACCAAATGCATTCTCATCTGGTTGTTACTTCTTTCTTTGTTTACAAGCTTCAGGTTGCAGATAACACGTGCTTTTTCACTTTCTCTTTTCATTGCCTATTTTTTACGTAAGAGTTCTTATAATTTGTAGGAGATATGAAACACTGCATTCTCCATCAGAGTGAAAATAGAATAAAGAGAAAGAATGGCAAGGGTCCTGAGGTCTGGAGCATTATTGAACATTCTGGTGCCATTTGTAAATGTGTGTTTAATTTACTGGCAGTCAATACTGCCATAATCACCAAGTGAAAGACTTAATTTGGCCATTTTCAATAAAAGACAGAAGTCAGGCATGGTTTTGGCAGGAAACACATTCCTGGGTGGGTGAAAATGGATTCCTCAGATTTCCCAAGTTATTGCAAAGACTCCACAAGAAATCCCTGATTTCCCATGTAAACACCAACAGTCTAGAATCCAAGAGAATAAAAAGATGGAAGCAATCTCACTGTCCATTGGATAGAAGAATGGATAAAGAAGATGTGGAGTATATATCCAATGGAATATTCAGTTCAGTTCAGTTCAGTCACTCAGTTGTGTCTGACTCTTTGAGACCTCATGAATCACAGCACGCCAGGCCTCCCTGTCCATCACCAACTCCCGGAGCTCACTCAGACTCATGCCCGTCGAGTCAGTGATGCCATCCAGCCATCTCATCCTCTGTCGTCCCCTTCTCCTCCTGCCCCCAATCCCTCCCAGCATCAGAGTCTTTTCCAATGAGTCAACTCTTCGCATGAGGTGGCCAAAGTACTGGAGCTTCAGCTTTAGCATCATTAGCCATAAAAAGAATGAAATAATGCCATGTGCAGCAACATGGATGGACCTAGAAATTATCATACTAAGTGAAGTAAGTCAGAAAAAGACAAGCATCAAGTGATATCACTTATATGTGGACTCTAAAATAGGACACAAATGAACTTATTTATGAACCAGACTCACAGATATAGAGAACCAACCTGTTGTTGCCAAGGGTGGGGTGGGAGAGTGATGGAGGAGGAGTCTGTGGTTAGGGGAGGCTAATTGTTATATACAGAATGGATAGACAATATCCTACTATATAGCACAGAGAACTATATTCAATATTCTGCAATAAGCCATAACACAAAAGAATATGTAACTGACTCACTTTGCTGTACAACAGAAACTAACACAATATTTTGAATCAACTATACATCAACTTGGAAGGAAAGTTATGACCAACCTAGATAGCATATTCAAAAGCAGAGACATTACTTTGCCAACAAAGGTTTGTCTAGTCGAGGCTATGGTTTTTCCTGTGGTCATGTATGAATGTGAGAGTTGGACTGTGAAGAAGGCTGAGCGTGGAAGAATTGATGCTTTTGAACTGTGGCATTGGAGAAGACTCTTGAGAGTCCCTTGGACTGCAAGGAGATCCAACCAGTCCATTCTGAAGGAGATCAGCCCTGGGATTTCTTTGGAAGGAATGATGCTAAAGCTGAAACTCCAGTACTTTGGCCACCTCATGTGAAGAGTTGACTCATTGGAAAAGACTCTGATGCTGGGAGGGATTGGAGGCAGGAGGAGAAGGGGACGACAGAGGATGAGATGGCTGGATGGCATCACTGACTCGATGGACGTGAGTCTGAGTGAACTCCGGGAGTTGGTGTTGGACAGGGAGGCCTGGCGTGCTGCGATTCATGAGGTCTCAAAGAACTGAGCAACTGATCTGATCTTATACATCAACTAAAAAAAATCTTTATATAGATGGCATACTTTAGGGTCAGAGGTGAAGCAGAGGTTATCAGTAAAGACCGGAAAAGAGAACAGACATGATAGCTACCACAGTACTCCTGCTTGGAGAAGCCCATCACTCAAGGCCATCACTGTGGAGTGGGATCTGCTGCCCTTTTATCAATTCCCACCTTGGTTCCCCAGGCCTCCCCTTAGCTCATCACATGCTAAGGGGAGTGGCCTCCCCTCAGCTTACTACACACTGAGTGTCTCAGAGGGAAGGTTTCAAACACCAGTGATGCCAGGCAGCACTGTTTTCCTTTCATTTGAGTCCAGATGTGGGCTTTCACCTTGACCCTTTGACCTCCTATGCCAAGAAGTTAACATGGTTCCTGCCCCAGCTAATGGTTTCCAGCACTGCTGAATGAGAGTCTATCTAATCAATTATGTGAACTTCAGACTTTGGCATAAAGGTCATTATTGTGTTATGCACCTGGAATCACATTGTAATGAGGCAAATCACATTCTCTTACAGTCAATGAGGGGGAAAAAAAGCACACAAAATGGAAATCACTCCTAGAATGACCTTGCTCGATTTCTACATCTGGCTAGCAGAGCCTGTTTCTATACATCAAGAAACTGACGTGGCAGCTTTGTCATACAACCAGGCAGCCCAATCCCATGTTAGCAAACATACTATTATGGAACATATGGCATAAGCCCATTAATTTTGTGCACAGTTGATGAATTCTCAGCGTAGAACTCATGATGTTTACTGATTTTCTGCCACCTTGCCCCAGGCTGCTTCCAAACATGTCAGAAAAATAAAATGTCATCCATATTTGCATTCAGAAATTATTCAATATTTACACATGCTAATAAAAACAAAAGCTTGCTTTTTAAGGAAGGGGCAAGCTTCGTAATCAATTTTCTGAGAGGTTCCAGTGTTTGACATGTTCTGCATACATTGCATTCACTGGAATAGCAGCTTGAAAAACTCACGTAGGTTGTCTCTGCAGCATCTCCCCGCTTCTTGTGCTGATAGCAGCTGAGAACAGACAACCAGCCAGGACAGCTGAAGGTACCTGTGGACCACGCACTTCCTCTACCTAAACAACTTGTCTTTGATTGTTTATAAGTGACTGGACAAATATTTAATGAACCAGTGAATGAATTAACTAGATGAATTGCTGTGACCTGAGAGTGCCCTAAAAATTCTCTGCTCCTTTCATTAATAACCATCTCCCTCTCCAATTCTTCAGCTTTGCTCTCTTCCCTGGAATATAGTATTTGGGTTTATTAAATAGGGTATGAAATTCTGAAAATCACTGGCAATGTTATTTTCAAGAAACAAATCATTTAACTTCTTGGAGCCTTGATTTATTTACGCATAAAATGGGTGAATTACAGTATTTGTCTTGTAAGGATTAAGTTGCAAGTGACAGAAACCTAATTCAAATCACTTTTAGTCACTTTTATGTCAGAAAGTGAAAAAGAACAAAAGAGTCTCTTGCTGAAAGTGAAAGAAGAGAGTGAAAAAGTTGGCTTAAAGCTCAACATTCAAAAAACTAAGATCATGGCATCCAGTCCCATCATTTCATGGCAAATAGATGGGGAAACAGTGGAAACAGTGGCTGACTTTATTTTTCTGGGCTCCAAAATCACTGCAGATGGTGATTGCAGCCATGATATTAAAAGATGCTTGCTCACTCCCTGGAAGGAAAGTTACAACCAACCTAGACAGCATATTAAAAAGCAGAGACATTACTTTGCCAACAAAGGCCCATCTAGTCAAGGCTATGGTTTTTCCAGTAGTCATGTATGGATATGAGTATTGGAATATAAAGAAAGCTGAGCACCGAAGAATTGATGCTTTTGAACTGTGGTATTGGAGAAGACTCTGGAGAGTCCCTTGGACTGCAAGGAGATCCAACCAGTCCATCCTAAAGGAGATCACTACTGGGTGTTCATTGGGAGGACTGATGTTGAAGGTGAAACTCCAATACTTTGGCCACCTGATGAGAAGAGTTGACTCATTTGAAAAGACCCTAATGCTGGGAAAGACTGAGGGCGGGAGGAGAAGGGAACGACCGAGGATGAGACGGTTGGATGGCATCACTGACTCAATGGACATGAGCTTGAGAAAGCTCTGGGAGTTGGTAGTGGACAGGGAGGCCTGGTGTGCTGTCGTCACAGGCCTGGGTCACAAAGAGTCGGACTCGACTGAGTGACTGAACTGAACTGAAGAGAAACAAAGTAAGTCTGCTGGCTCACAATGCTGGGAGGGATGTTGGGCTATCTGACCCAGTCAGGGAACAGGAACTTGGTCCTCAAATGCTATGATTAGAACTCAAAACCATCAAACTCACTCTCTCCATCATCTCTTGACTCAGCTCTGCTTGACTTCATTCTTTCCCATTTTAGCCATGCCTCCTCAACTTGAAATGAACTTGGTCACTCTTAATTCTAACTTCACATTCTTTCAGCATCATGAATCCAGAGGCATAACTGCTTATTTTTCACATTCAAACGGAACCCTTCTCTGGTATGTCAGAGGAGGCCTGAAATAGGCCCTGCTGGTTCCCATATTAACCTTAGGACAAGAGGCCTGATTAACTGGCATGGTGTTGTGCCTGCTCCTACACCTAGGGTGAAAGAATGTAGCTAGAGTGAATTACCAGAAGAAGGGGGATCAAAACCTTGCTGAGTAAATAAAGGAATAGAGTTGACCTTATCCTAAACCCATCTCACCAGGTTGTTATGAGCACCCACAAAATTGCTAAACAATCATGGGTTAATATTATGTGGATATAGGCTTTATAAATTGCCAAATGTCATATGTGAGTCTTAGCAAATTAACTACCAATTTGATTTGTTACTGCTCTCTCTGAGTGTGGAACTGGCTTAAGTGAGTATTAACAAAACATAATAGTTGACATTGAAGGAGCAGTTACTGAAAACCAGGAACTGCTTTTCTGAGCACCTTATATATATCAACTATGAAGTAGATTATGTCATTGCCCTCAGTTTTTACACAAATAAACTACTGCAAAGAGAGGTAAAGCAAGTTGCCCAAAGTTAGTTAACCAGCAGTGGAGTGAATGTTTGGCCACAGGAAATCTGGGGCTAGAATTCACACTCCTAACCACCAGGCGTCAATATTTCTTGCACTAGAAGTACGGGATATAAGTTGAAAAGCAACTAATATTTTGTGTTGTGCTTTTTCCTGATGTGCTGAAAACTCTATGAGATCAGTAATTATATCTATCCTACTCACAGTTGCATAAATATGTCACTTAAGGTCTACATGACTGGTATGAGATGAGTAGAGATAATTAGGATTGGGCTAGACTTTTGAGTGTCTGAATATCATTCAAATAATCATGCTTTTGAAAATGAATATGTACATCCATTTTTCTGAAGTTAAGAAAAGATGCATAATATTCAGGTGCCTAATAACTTGGTTGCTAGTTAATCATGAGTGACACTCATATAGCACTTCACCTTTTAAAATCATTCTAGAATACGTTTAGTTCATTAATCCTTACAATATCCATGTGAGACAGGGAAGGCTCCTGACCTGCCTCTAATCTTCCTACTAGCTGGTATCTAAATACTCGGTGGATAAATGAAGGAAGAAAAAAATTCAGATCAACCAAGTAAGGAAAGAAACACATACAACCAAGAATGACAGAGACATGTGGGCAATGAATGCAAAAAGAATATCCTCTGACTTAGAGGTTTGCCCTTGATACGTAAACTTTGATTTCCTGGTGGCTCAGACAGTACAGCATCTGCCCACAATGCAGGAGACCCAGGTTCGATCCCTGGGTTGGGAAGATCCCCTGGAGAAGGAAGTGGCAACCCATTCCAGTACTCTTGCCTAGAAAATTCCATGGATGGAGGAGCCTGGTAGGTTACAGTCCATGGGGTCGCAAAGAGTCACAGACAGGACTGAGCGACTTCACTTTCACTTTCATCCATATAATAATTATTATTCACCTCTGATTGGTTAAAATGTAAGAAAACAGTAATCAACCCACTTCAAATGTCTGTACATCAATCACTTAATCTTATTGTTGAATCATTTCCATTGATTAAACTTGCTTCTTTCTGTGCATTTTCATAATATTTTTATGTGTACATTCTATATCCTGTTTCTCACCCCAATTCAATTTTTCTCAAAAAGGATCTGCCTGATGTTAACATCTGGTATGGTTTTTGCTATGTTCAGTAGAGATTCTTTCATTTCTTTTGTCACCTGGTTAAGGGTTACTTTTAGACAGCGTGAAATGCCGAGGTAATCCTGCCAGTCCCCTGAACAAAGATGTCCCTGGCCATTGCTTTTTTGCTTGTATACTGTGACTACGGTACTTCTCCTCAGTTATGGAGGCTGATCACCACTGACAACCCAAAAAAGTGGAGAGAGAAAGGTACTGAACAAGGTAATAGGGCTAAGAGGATTTGGAGCCATAAGCAATACTTTTAAAATTATTGAGAAGGCAATCCCCTTAATAGAATGGCATAAAAATCAGACTGAATGCAGGTGAGCATATAATCTTGGTTAGTAAACAATCATTTTCCAGCATGAGCTCATCCTGACCTGGCTTCAAATTGATTAAGCTAATTACTTAACTGTATGATCCCAGGCAGGTTGCTCAATCTCTTGGAGTATCAGTTTCCACAGGGTAATACCCACATGGTAAAATTACTATGGGATTACATAAGATAGTTCACTCATAGGCTCAGCCCAGTGACAGGAATTTACTGAATGCTCAGAAATAAAGATTATTAACTGTCTCCAGAGTTCTTAGATGTTTTCACATTCAATTCTGAGGTATGATATTGAGACTTCTTTAAAATGATAAATCCAGGAATTCTAGATAATGACTGCCTGTGTAAAGTGAATATGCTGTGGTTTGTGTTAACACATAGTCATTTTTATCTACCCAGACTAGAAACAAAAATGCTCTAAATCACCCCAAAGGTCAGATCCTTGCCAGCAGTTAGCAAACTAATATGCGATGTTGACCTTGGGCAAAGTCAGGGAATAGATGATGTGTCTGTGATGAGCCTGTGTTTTTCTGCTTGTTCCCTCTTCTGGAGATGTTATCCTCACCCTATTTTATCTGGAGCAATTGAAGCCCTCCCAGATGCCTTGGAAGTTCCAATAACTAAATGACCACTTTACCTACTCATGAGTGCTATGCCAGCAGGGCAGCTTAGGACTCTCAAGGTTACTGATGGTAGCTTTTGTTCATTTCCTATTACCACATTATTAACCTGGAAGGTTTTTCAACTCCTTTCCCTCCCTTCAAACAGTTACAAAGATAATGCATGATAAAGGCACTTGATGGTGCCTCTGATTACCCATTAGCATGGGACAAGGCAAAGGAGATGGTATCAAGTTCATGGGTTAATTTGCACTGGTACAGGGAAATCTGGGCAGATCTTTTAAGAATCAATCCACTGGGGGAACATAGACAAGGAAGCATTCAAACCACGTTGCTCAAGCGGAATGAACACTTATTTCACAGACACAATTACAACCACCAGGGGAGAAAATTTTTCTGAAACTATTTAATCTCTGAAATGGGCAATAAGCTTGTCAGCCTCTTGGGCATTTCAACCTTGGTGCAAATGGTTCATAGCAAATCTTTCTATGACCAAAACCATTGGATTCATCAAGTGTCTCCATTCTCTCATAATAAAAGTCTTTTAAGGCTCTGAGGGTGAGGTAGGCTCTGTGTGGGCAATATATGCTCCTCTCTGTTACCAGTGCAAAACCTGGAGATACGAGGGAGAAAAGAGCCTTGAAAAATGAGGATATTCATCCTGCAAGTGTTTGAGATGCTATTTCTAAGGTAATTTCCCCCTACAAATCAAAAAGTCCGATTCAATTTAAGTCCAATTGAAGCTTGTTTTCCGGAATATCTAGTTAATCCTCAAAAACATGAAGTGTGAACCTCACTTTCTACCCATCCTCCTCTGTGCCCTGTGAATTCCTTATGGCTAAGAAAAGTATTAAGACTAGAATTAGCAGAGAATTTGCTAGAACTAGCTGTTTTTTTTCTCCCTATCATGTCTATTAATGACTGCAACATTATAAACAATAAAGTTTAATTAGGAACTAAAGTGTCTACAGCAATTAAATATGAAGGAAGTATTAAAAAACACAGCAGGAAAGATCATATTTTTAAATCATTTAAATTGTAAATGATGCTATTGATAGAACTTTTACAAGAAATTTTGTGTTGGGAAAAAAAAGAAAAATCTAAAGTGAAGTGTTGACTCCATGACATTTACAGACAAATAAATATTTAGGATGGATCAATTTACAACCATGAGCAAATGCTTCCAGACATACAGAGAACTAATAGGAGCCGTCCTTAATTTCTACTTCACTGAGTCAATGAAGGAAAAAAAAAATCAACTTAAAAGATTCCAGAGTAATGACATGACTCATTAGTGTTATGGCCACTTCAAATTAAAGGATTCATCTTCAGTTACTGAAAGAAGAAAATTATTAGTGAACTTCATGCATGAACACTTGGAAAGGGCTACAGCTCACTCTCTGGGCATGAAACTGTCTGAAGCTGTAATCACAGGATTTGTAATCACAGGTTTCTGGGACCAGATTCTAAAAACAAATTTTCCTCATTTTGGTTCTATAGCTCACTGCTTGACAAACAGTGCTGGAAATGGAAGTTGTGTGAGCAGTGAGCCACCGAGAAGAGCTAGAGGGTTGCAAACTACACGGATAGGGTGCATGCCAGAGAGAAAGGAAAGTTCTAGCTGCCTGGAAAGATATGCAAAAGAAGGGGGCAGCTGAGCCTTCATTCCTCTAAGTTTATGCTATTCCAAATACAGCCGCAGCAACTTGAGGACAAAATGGAAAGATGATGAAAGGTCAGGCATCCTTCTGAATGCTTTACCATACTGCACAGCTTCTGCATTTGTCATTGGTTTTGGCATTTGTTTTGAGATTGAATCTGGACAGTCTGCTTCCATTTTTTAATTCACATATTTGGCCCACTCCAGAGAGATGTCCATTTGAAGCTTCTAGTAATGAAAGCTTGCTGTTTGAAGGAACTCTGTTGAATGAGTTGTCTTATTCCTTGCAAACAAGTTATATAAACAGTAGTCTCATGGAAAATGAAATACTCAGGTGTAAAGTCAAAGGAGAAGTCCAGAATGTGATGACTACAAGGGACTGGGAAGTTTGTAGCTAGCGGTGCTGCCTCCTGTACCATTTATGAAAAAGGTGTTAGATTAATGTACTCTCTACATTAATATTTGAATATTAATATTCAATCTTAATATTCAATCAAGTTTGAATATTGCCAAAACAACTGGGCGTTGTTCACTGGCTCACCGGATGACCTATACCCATATCTATTTCTAAGTTAGAGATTAAAGGAACAGAGGCTTATCTTTAAGGAATTCCTTTCTAATGGCCAGGAATCATGGCAATTTTATCTACTTGCACAATTGTATTTCTTCCTTCTCTGTGTTTGAATTGCAAAAGAACAGAGCATGGCGTTCCCAGTTGAAGTCTTCAGGTTGACAGCTTGATACTCTGATCTATTTTCATTTACTTTAAATTTAAATTCAAGGCCAGTGTTCATAGGTGTCTTCACAACAAGATACAGGCCTCTGGGAAATACTCCCTGGCTCCTGTTTATCTAAAGTTTGGCCTCCTCATTATGATCAATTAATATTTCAGAAAGTTAATCTTTTTCTGAGATTGCAATAGATGTCACTTTCTGGAAAGCCATTTACATTGCTATTCATTTTCTTTTCAGTGCCTGTTTATGACTAAAAAAAATGCACTGATGATTTCATAATGAGAGCATATTATGTAGAAATGGAAATATAATCTTTGAAAAGTATGACTTTTTATGTGTTAGGGAACATTTTTTTTCAATTTTCTTTTTCATGAGATTTTTTTATTTTCTAAAGGGAAATACGTGTTAAAAGAGAAATTAAATATATATCAAGATTTCTTTTTTCTATATTTTTTGAACTACTATAAATTCTATAGGGACAAGATGATTGAAGTCCTTCATTTTTAAAGAATTCTCTTTGAGAAATCTTAGAAGCTAGAGACAAATTGTTTTTAATTATTGTTTAAGTTTTGTTTAAGGGCATTGACTATATCACGTTATTTAAGGAAACAAAATATTTGCGTCTATTTCTGTAATATTCATACAATATGTTGGATTTTTAAAAGCAATACTATTCAAAATGTGAAAGGTATCAATAAAGTCACTGACCATGAGTATCTCAGGGCTATTTATTCATTTACTTCATGATTTAGTTAACAAGTAAATGATGAGCACCTACTACGCGTGATTACATATGCCAAATGTCATAGCAAGCACGGGGACTTCCCTGGGGGCTCAGCTGGTGAAGAATCCGCCTGCAATGCAGGAGATCTGGGTTCGATCCCAGGTCGGGAAGATCCCCTGGAGAAGGGAATGGCTACCCACTCCAGTGTTCATGCCTGGAGAATCTCATGGATAGAGGATCCTGGGTGGCTAAAGTCCATTGGGTCACAAAGAGTTGGACACGACTGAGTGACGAACACTTTCACTTTCAAAGCAAGTACGAACATGAATGAAGTATAGTTCTTACCTTTAAGAAATGCATAATATAGTCATAGGGACAGACATAATGAAGGGCAGAAGGTTCAAAATGTTATGGGATTTCTAGCACAAATGACTTACTGCAGGTACTGCCTTTCTTCTCAAATTACTTCTGATGTGACCTTATAGCAAACCATTATAAAAGCATGGCATGGGACTTCCCTGGTGGTCCAGTGGTTAAGACACCATGCTTCCACTGCAGAGGGCATGGGTTTGATCTCTGGTTGGGGAGTTAAGATCCTGCATGCTGCGTGGCACAGACAGAAAATAGAAAAAGGAAAAAGAGCATGGTAAGACTGGAAAACCGGCCATCCTAACAGCAGAGCAGTACACTGACAGGAATTTGGGAAGAAATAAATAAGAATAGACTGACAGATCCTTCTGTCCCATGTATTAATTGATTAATGCAGTTTTTGGTAGACTAATTCACTCACTGAGAATTATTTTCAAAAAGCAGAAAAACACAAAAATCCTCTCTTTAAATATTTATATATGTAGCTTCAGAAATAATAAGGACTAGAGAGGCTAAAATTGTGGAAAGAGGAGACTCTTGGAAGGATGTAATAATCATCTTCAGTGACATTTTCCCTGGAAGCATGCTGATTCTTGCAAGGGGAGGCTGGGAACCAGGGGTGTCACTGGGCAGAGGACCACTGCTAAAGACAAAGAAAGCAGCACATACTTGGCATTTAGTTGAAATGGACTCACAATTGGATACCTGGGGAGCTTCAAGTGAGAAGTGATTCCTCCCTCAAGATATATACTCTTGAAAGTATACAAGATAGAAGACTAAAGAGATAAACTACAAACTCTGAGACATAAGTGGAAAAAAAGGTCAGCTCCTATGCTGAGAAGACAGACTTGCTACGGCTAATGGGTCTAGTAAATAGGGCAGGCTCTTAATTGAAAGTATAGCGGTCTCTGGATGAGAGGCAGGAGAAAACAGCAATAGACTGAGTTTTATTTCAGTTTAATAAAAACTTCAATAAAGCCCTCAAACTGGTTGATTCCTAATGATTTAAAATAGTCCCTCACTTGGCACTTCCCTGGTGACACAAATGGTAAAGAATTTGCCTGCAGTGCAGGAGAGATGGGTTTGATCCCTGGTTGGGGAAGATCCCCTAGAGAAGGGAATGGGAACCCACTCCAGTACTCTTGCCTGGAGAATCCCATGGACAGAGGAGCCTGGTGGGCTACAGTTTTTGGAGTCATGAAGAGTCAGACATGACTGAGCAGCTAACAATTTCACTCTACCTCAGAGGGGAAAAAAATAATCCTTTTCTGATGCAAGATCACAATATCTGGGACCTCTTCAATATTTACACTCAGTATCTATACTTCAGTGGCAACTGTCATGCAGAAGAAGCTCTTACCCTTCATCACACAGTTGAACACACATTTGGCTAAGAATTTAGAGAACTGAAAGAGGAGTAGTGGCTGAACACCTGACTGCCACCTAACCCCAATGAGGTGAACAGATCAGTGATGACATGTGTGAGATGCAGTGGCATTTGATGTCACTGCATGACCTTCTCAGTGTAAATCTATATGGCTACTGCTTCAATTCAACCTCAAATCCCATACACAATGTCTATTGTGGTCCATATGAACTAAAAACATGTAACCAAGAGAATTCTTGGAAATGTTGTTCAACCGAGCATAAGTGACACAATAAAAAACCACCAAAGAATCTATACAAAGAATTAGATGGAGATTGCAGAAGTAAAATAGTGTCTTATATTACAATAAGAACTAAATTAATGCATAGAACACCAAACTGGACAGAGTTAAGGGGAAAAAAAATAGTGAACTTGGAGACAGTCAAGGGAAAAGATCCAAATAGAAGTACAGAGAGAGAAATCAAAGAATCCATGTGGAGAAGAACAGAGTAAAAGAGAAATAGTATGACATGTATGTAAGTGGTAAATCACAAGGAGAAGGGATAACCGAAAAGGAACAACATTTAAAGAGATGAGAGAACAAAATTTTTCCAATTGAAGAAAAACATTAATTTACAAATTCAAAATGCTCAGCAAACTACAAGCAGGATAAATAATTTTAAAAATCATTAAGTTACATCATTAAGAAACTGAGTTTAAAAAGAGAAATAGAAATAATAAATCTTAAATGCACTCAGGGGAAGAAAAAGACAGTATCTTCAAAGGAATACCAGTAAGAAAACAGCTGACTTCTTAATGGATATGAAGTAGGCCAGAAGACAATGGAATAATACCTTAGAAGTGTTCAAAATAATTGTTAATATGGCATTCTATACCCAGTGAAAATGTACCTCAAAAATTAAAAAAAAATTACTAGAAAAAGTAATAAGATAATTTATTGTCAGTAGGATTGTATTAAAGGGAATATTAAACAAAGTTTTTGGGCCAAAGGGGTATGATCATATAGGAAAATATAGAAATGGAGGAAGAATTTAGGAGCAACATAGAGATATGTGGGTAGACATAGCTGAGTATAAATGGCATATAATTCATGCTGAAGTTTGAAAGAAAACAGCAAAATTCTGTAAAGCAATTATCCTTCAATAAAAAGTAAATTAATTAAAAAATGTTATGTTTACGGAATTTAAACTATATGTAGAATTAAAATGTGTAACAACAGTAATACAAAAGGGATAAATTCTATTATTATAAAAGAGGTAAAAATAATCATTTGTATTAGGCTGTAATAAGTCATAGATGAATATTTTGATCTCTTAACCACTGAAAGAATTATTTTAAATATAAAGCTGAGAATATATTCAATAGAAAAAAATTGAATGACAAAAATAACTTGATTAATCCCAAAGAAGACAAAAAAGTAAAAGGCATTTAAAAAAGCATTCAGATGGGCCAAATGTTAAATAATAAGAAAGTGATTGTAAACCCAAATACATAAGCACATTAACTATAAATGGACAAAACAGTTTAAGTAAAATATTAATATTTTCAAAGGCTGGGTCTTAAAAAGTTACATGTGCTTACAACAATAAGGAGGTACTATGTACCAGGTAAATACTAACCAGAGAAAGCTGGTATAGCTATACCAATATCAGCCCCAACATTTATAAGGCCAAAAGGATTACTAGGACTAAACAAGGTCATATAATAAAGCGCCAGCCCACCAGGAAGATAAAATAATTTTAAATCTAAATGTATCTGATATAAAAAAACTTAGAATTTATAAGCCATACAGATAAAAGTGAGGGCCTCCAAAATAAGTGAAAATTTCCAGAAGAACCTCAACTAACCAAGAGATTAGAAGTAGTGATGAAGGCTAGAAGTAATAAGCTGGGTGATTGGCCAGGTATTTTTGTTCTGTGCGTGTGTGTGTGTGTGTATGTACTCTACTATGGCAACCCCTGGCTCTTAGAGCAGCCAACTACAATTGCCCCTAGAATTAAGCTCTAAGTATAGCTATATAAAGGGCTTCTCAGGTGGCTCAGTGGGTAAAGAGTCTGCCTGTTATGGTGAGAGACATGAGTTTGATCTTTGGGTCAGGAAGATCCCCTGCCAAGATAAGAGGCTACAATAAGATAGAGTGCCAAGATAAGAGGCTGTGAACTATCTCTAAAGAGGGACCTGTCTAGTTATATGTCTCTCTTCCCTTGCTTAGTCCAGGGAACCAAGGCTCCTATTATCAGAGCCTATATTTGCTGCTAGGTCAATAGAGAGATTCTCGTTTGTGCTGACTAAATAAATGTCATTATCAATACTTTTCAATCAAGATCCTCAGATACAAACATGAGCAAACATGCACAAATTGCTAAATATTTGATGGAAACAACAGCATGAAGAGTCACTGACTCAACAAACAGAAAGTAACCACCAAGAAAACAGAAGTTAACAAAGGAAACAAGGAAAAAACTATGTATATTAGAGATACACACTTTTTAAATCTCATAAATATTTCAAAAATATGATATCTGTGATAAAAGCAACTGGCTGCTCTGAAAAATAAATTAGCAGAGTTCTTGGAAATTAAAAACAGAATTATGGTAAACTTAACAGCAGAGTAGTTGAAAACTGAATAATGAACTAGATCAAAATGAGAGATTCTCCTATAAAACAGTACAAATAACAGAGTTGAGTATGAAAGAAAAAACGACTCTTGGAGAATGGAAGGCCATACGGAGTATTAATCAAGATTAACGAAACAACTAGCTGTATCTGCATGATTGTAAAGCTGCATTACTACAATAGTCACTAGCTATGCACGACTATCTAAATTTACATTTAATTTAGTTAAAATGTAATAAATTAAAAATTCATTTTATTTACCTATTACCCACATTTCAAAGGTTCAATATCATAAGTGATATAGGCAGCTACTATTTTGGACAGTATAGTGAATAAAGATTACTTACAGAGAAACAAGGAACTGACTGATGTCAGCCTCTTCAGAAAATTTGGATGCACAAAGCTTGTAAAACCAACCACGTCTTCAAAGTTTTAAGGAAATATGAGTTTCAACCTAGAATTTTACATTTAAATTATTTTGCAAATGTGAAAATGAAATTGACATTTTAAGACACATTCTCAGGATGTATTATCCCATAGGTTCTTTTTGAAGGGAGCACTTGAGGGTATGTTCCAGAAAACAGTAATAAAGCTGTGACACTTAAGGCAGTTTCCATGGATAATTACTAAGAAAGCTCTTTAAAAAAAATGAATAAACTGAATATATAATTGCTGATCACTTCAATAAAATATAGAAAGGGGCAGGAAGGTGGAGAGAAATTGAAAAAATACTAAGAATCTAGTTCAAGAGGTTAATTTGAAAAGTACTTAATGTAAACACAGAATTTGAAATTGTAGGTTTTCGTAGTGTATTTAAACATACAATATATGAAAAAAATTGAATGTATAATTACTAAAGAAGGAATGAAGAAAAACTCAATAAAATCAACTAAATATAGAAAAGGAGAAATGAGAACATCAACACAGAACACATATTTCAGTTATTATAATAAATGTGAATTAATTAAAATACTTTATTTAAAATAGATGCCGTATAGGACATGTAAATAGTCTCAGCTATATGATCTTTACAGTAGTCAAACCTATATTACAATGGCACAGAAAAGTTGAACATAAAATTTCACCAGTAAAGCAAGACTAACCCTAGCAATAATAAATGTGCTTGAGTTTAAATGAAAAGAATTAAAATGATTATGTACTTAAAATATAAAATAAACAACATAAGATAAACTTATTAGAATTATATAAGGTGAAATAAATTTACAAATATATTCAGACACTGCAATTATATATCTCTGAAAAATCAACAAACTGAAGTAGTCATAAGTAAATAAGAATTCAGATTTTCTGATATTAAAAATTATCATGTATTTTAAAATATATACAGATAGAACTTCATATCAACTAATGACTCCGTTTTAATACCCATAGAATATTTGTAAAAACTGGCTACATAAAGCTACAAAAAAGTCATGCATTTTGGAAAGGAGAAACTACAGTCTCCATTTTCTTACTAGATAGAGTGAAAAACAAGCCATCCCTTCCTACAAAACAAAGAAAACTGATAACAAGATAACTCTCCAATTATAAATGCAAAAAATCTTTTACTTTTAATAAATCATGATTTTAAGAAGAAATCAAAGTTAAAATCAAAATCTGCTTAGAAGTGAATAGCAGTGATTACATATCAAAATGGCTAACCTAAAGCTAAAATAAAATTTTAAAGTGTGGCCTTTTAATGCACCCATTAAAAACAAAAAGAATATAGGAAATAATTAAATTATCAACTTAATCATGTTAAAAACAACAAAGCAAATAAAAGAATGTTAAAGGAAGGCATTAATTAAAGTAGAAACTAAACACCATAGCAATAATTGAAGGTAAACTTTAAAAAGATAAGATTGATTAATCATATTTAAACCTGATTCTTTCCAAGAGTAAAGAAGATCTACAAAAAATTGACAAGTCTAATAAAAAACCATATGAGATAAGTTAGGTAAAAATAAGAAGTAGTTAACTTTTTTATATGCCAAAAATAAAACATTAAGAGCATACTTAAAAATTATATTCACTAGAACAATTAAACTAAAGCACAAGGACATAAATTTACACAAAATAGGAAAGATCTATATGAAGAAAATGATGAAATTTTAATATAAGACATAAAAGGAGACCTGAATAAATGAAGCAATATATCATATTTTGGGGTGAGAAAAGTTCATATTTTAATTGTTGATCTTCTCAATATAAAGCTACAAAGTTAATAAAATTTCAATCACAATCCCATGGTTATTTATAAATTTAAAAAGATAATTACTTAGTTCATGCAGAACAATAACCTGTTCAAGAAAATAAAAGAAAACTTTGAAAATAGACCATAATTAATTTGGATTTATCTCATCTGATTCCAAATTTATAAATAAAATGATAAATAAAGGAAAGACTAAATGGTTTTATTAAAAATATGTTTTTAAACTTCTATATTAAAAAAGTTACAGTAAGCAAAGTTAAAATATAGCTAGTAGGAAATACCTATAACATGTATAATATACAATGGTTTATTATTAATTTTATGCAAAATTCCTTGAAAAATTTATGAAGACAAAATATTAGAAATCTCAACAAAGGACAGCTAAAGGAAAAGAAGTGCGTGTGGCTAAGAAATTTAGGCAAAATTCATCAATCTCACTAATATAGGAGAATAAAAATCAAAATAAGGTACTATATATTAGATTTCAAATGTAGAAAAAATTGATAGTATTTTTGACAATGTAGTGAAAAGAGCAAGTTCAGATACTATCCAGGCATATACTCTTTTTGAAGAAATCTGTCAGTGTGTAGCTATCGAAATATAAAATGCATATAGACCCTGACCTTGCAACCTCACTTCTAGGAATCTCTTCTATCAAAAATCTTGCATTTATCCAAAAGCCATATATACTTGGTTATAGCAGAAAAAAAAAAAGTAGAGAGGAGTTTTTTCAGTTGCCATTTATAGAAGCCCAACTCAATTAGTTAAAACAAAAATAATCAAAACAAAAAGGAAAAATCATATACCCATTAAAAGCAAACAAAAGGAGAAAGAAAATTTATATATATATGATTATTTATAGTTGTAAATACATATGCATACATCTGTATATATATTTACATATATGTTTATATGTAAATATATATGTATGTATATCTATATAGAAATATTTTCAAGACATGTTGTGAAAGAACATTTAAAAAAGAACTCAAGTGGCTGGATAATGCTAATATAAATCCATCTAATAATAAAAAGCAGCAGAAAGAACAAATACCACATATGTGCAAGGTGTGTGCGAGTATATGTATACACATAGAAAAAGAGCTAGTCTTTTACTAGAGGTTACTTTAAAGGAGAAATGGAGACAATCTTTCACATTTTTGAATTCTATTTTACATATTATTAAACTCCTCCCCTACAAAAATCATAATATTCCAATATGAAGTTTTCTCATGCAAGAATCATTTAAGGAAGAAATGATGTTATGGCTGCACAGAAAAAGAAGAAACTAACACCAGAAAATAACTCTGAATCTGGAGCCTAAGATAAAGTCCCTGCCCTTTGGAAGGTTAAGGGAGATAAATATTTCTCAGGTGGCCCTGACAGAAGTAGAGAGGTCTGTAAGAGAAGTGAAAACAAATTGTAGGAGAAGTCAGGAGAGAACTATTACTTCAAATATGTTACCTAATAATTCATGTTGTTCCACCACTTAATGTTGAGAGGAAAATTCAATTCATTTGAAATCATTTATTCATATCCCTAAACTGAGTGGCATATTGATTTTGATAGTCATTTTCATTACAGTCAATAGGCCTTCAATTGAAGCCCTTTCCGTTTGTAAGTGTCCTTGAGTCACCCATGATTGTACTGTTACTCTCTGAATACAATAAGGGATAGTTACAGTAGAGGGGGAGGGTTTTTGCTCTGTTTAGTTGAATACAACAAATGTTTGTATACCAGATATTGTGCAAGGGCTGGAGAGGGGAGGTCTTGGTCTAAAGACACCTCAGATCTACAGGAGGGAACAGAGGTGTAAGCTGGGGCTGTGCCCAAGGTGTTGTAGGGGAAGGGGAGTAAGCAGCACCTCACTCAGGTGGAGGAGGAGGGGACTGGCAAATAATTCTGAGGAGAAGCCAGCATTTCAGGGGAGAACAAGAGCAGGATTTACTGAGGTGTTAGAGAAGACTCTTGAGAGTCCCTTGGACTGCAAGGAGATCAAATCAGTCAATCCTAAAGGAAATCAGTCCTGATGCTGAAGCTAAAACTCCAATACTTTGATCAACTGAGGCAAAGAACTGACTCATTTGAAAAGACCCTGATGCTGGGAAAGATTGAAGGTGGGAGGAGAAGGGGACGACAGAAGATGATATGGTTGGATGGCATCACTGACTCGATGGACATGAGTTTGAGTAAACTCCGGGAGTTGGTGATAGACAGGGAAGCCTGGTGTGCTGCAGTCCATGGGGGTTGCAGAGAGTCGGACACGACTCAGTGACTGAAATGAACTGACCTGGAGGAAGGAGGTGTAAATGTAAAAAGGCAGGCCCAAGGGTGTGAAACACACAACTGTCTATGGGGAAATAGAATCCAGTGTATCTGGATTGTAAATAGTAAGAGTGCATGCGGAAAGAGAGGGGTGAAGGTGAGGTCAAAGAGGCAGACCCAAGTCAGACTTCTCCAGGGATTTGAATGGAGAGTTAAAGAATTTATGTCTTATACTGAACAGGATATGAAGGGTTTTAAATCACAGTTAGATTTATCTTATAAATGGATCTCTATGGCATAGGATAAGAGAGGGAAGCTTGACTAAGTCACTTCAGTCGTGTCAGACTCTTTGTGACCCCATTGACTGTAGCCCACCAGGCTCCTCTGTCCATGGAATTTCCCAGGCAAGAATACTGGAGTGAGTTGCCATTTCCTACTCCAGGGGATCTTTCCGACCCAGAGACTGAACCTGTGTCTCTTCTGTCTCCTGCATTGGCAGGTGTGTTCTTTACCACCAGTGCCACTTGGGAAGCCCATTAGGAAACATGGGCAAAATATCCTGATGTCCCGAACTAAAGTGGTAACAGCAGGTAAGGGAAATAGACATGTGTCTGAGAAACTCTATCTAGAAGGTTAATTTACTAGCCTTGACTTGTGAGGATTAAATGAATTTATACACACAAGGTCTGAGACCAGTGAACGGCATATAGTAAACTATTTGGTATTATTAATGTTATTCTTCAATCTTGTATGTTCTTTGCTCTGTAGTACCTTCTGCTCTGAATTGTTGGGCCATCTGCGTCTAGTGGCCCTCCCATCTGGTTCCATAGCTCACTCTACTGCTCCTATCATGACACATTCATGTGCTGTCTCTGGCTGAGGGCTGCTAGACTGACATCTATATATCTCATTTGTATTGCCTTCCCCAGCACCCAGCATACTGCCTTACTCAAGGTCCTCAAGATATTTTTCGTGAAGGATAGGAACCAAAGCCCAGAACATCTTATGATACTATTTTTAGCTCAAAATCATGCCTCCAAATGTAAATAAATTCAGTATGGACACCATACTGAATACTAAAGTTCCTATCCACAGCTCCTAGTACGATGTGGGTTAAATCATCCCATGTATTTGTGCCATGATCTATTATTTTAATGTGGAAAATCTATGTCATTCAAGCCTTTGATTTCATCATTAGCAAATGACACACTTCAGAACAATCCACCGTGTTTTAATGGTGCTCTAAAGAGCTGGGCTCAGCCCTCACAAAAAAAAAAACCAGAAATAAAAACAAAACCATTTTCTCTACCACCTTAAGGCTGATATTCAAATAATTGAGACAATTCCTTCTTCCCAGTTAGAATGGCCCCTTAAAGATGTCTACATTCTAATCCCTGAAACTGTGAATTCTTATCTTATACAGCAAAAGGGACTTTGCAATTGTAATTAAAGACCTTGAGATGGAGAAATTATCATGACAATCACTGTCACTGTAATTATTAATATAAGACTTTTTACAAGGAAAAATAATGGTAGGGAAGACAGGAACGATAGAAAAGGAGATATGACAATAGAAGCAAAGGTCAAAATGATATGGGTCCATAAGCCAAGGAGTGAGGAAGACCTTGCATTTCTTGCTGGAAAAGTCAAGAAAAAAACATTTTCTCTTCAAGCTTCTAGAAGGACCAGTCACAAAGGACCTTGCCAATCCATTTTCAACTTCTAACTCCTGAACTCTAAGAAAATAAATTTGTGTTGTTTTAAACCAGTAATTCTGTGGTAATTTGTCACAGCTGCCATGGGAAACTAATATATTCCCTTAACAAGAATCTTACTGGTACAAACAATATCCAGTTTATGTCTTCCCTTTGATGTAGTTCCAATATCTCAAGAACTGCTCTTACATTTAAATGTCAGAGTAAGCATGGCTCTTCATTCTTTTTATGATTCTGACCAAGATATTGCTGTAGAATCAGTTCAAACAGTCCCAATATTATAAATTTCCATCTATTCTTAATATGTCGGAGAAGGCAATGGCACCCCACTCCAGTACTCTTGCTTGGAAAATCCCAGGGACGGCAGAGCCTGGTGGGCTGCTGTCTATGGGGTCACAGAGAGTCGGACACGACTGAAGCGACTTAGCAGCAGTAGCATTCTTAATATGTAAGTCAATTTTACCAAAGCTAGCATTCTTGAATTTTTGCTAATATTTTTGGAATCATTCTTTGAATGAAAATTCTATAGCAGCTATAGTCAGCACACACCTTTTCTTTGGCTTACAGCTTCCATTTTATGTTAGCTTATTTGTTTACCTATTTTTTTTCTTAGATTGAACTGAGTAATAAAAGATATTTCCCTAGACAACCAGCTTTTAAATCATTTCATAATATACCAATAATTGAAGACTAACTCTATTGGTCTTTCCAGAATAAATAATCCCATTTCCATTTTTTGATGTGTTTAAAAGTAACAATCTGTTCAAGTCATGGGTTTTTATATTAGAAGCTGTTGGGACCTAGAAAATTCTGTCTTACTTGGTAATGTATTTATTCTAAATGTAATTTGTTCTTACTAAGTTGTCACTGTATGCTCATGAACTCTTTTAGTCTGGCAATTTTGGTATATCTTCATGTGATAATAAAAACCTTTCTTAATGGCTCTTAAATGAGAAATATGCTCAGTGTCTCAGATTCAACATCAATTGTCAACTCTTCATTAATGTAAAAGTGACTCTGTTTTCCAAAATCTTTACAATTTTAGAGCATAAAGTGAGGAGAATGAGAGGAGGCCATGGGGTATGCTCACATAGAAGCCTGGGGTCCAGCTCAGCCCCTGACTGGTGCCTGCTGTGAAACCCTTCTCCTTCCCTTTCTAGGGCCTCCTCTACATGCCTTGCTCAGCAAAACTTGCTTTAGTGGCAGATTTCTGGATATCATGCTTCAGCATACTGGGACTCAAGCAACAAACTTCAAGTGGGTTGCAGCTTTTCTGAGTCTTTCTACAGACAGTCAAGGGGCTGTTTGGTCCACAGACCTCAGAGGTGAAACTCTTCTACGTTACAAATCTTTCTAAGGCATGTTTACCCATCAATCAAAGTGAAAGGAGTCAACAAGGGCATGAAAAGATGCTCAACATTATTAGCCACCAGAAAAATCCAAATCAAAACCATAATGGCATACCACTTCCCAACCATTGGATAGATATATTTTTAAAAATACCAATAGATGATAGCAAGTAATTGGTAAGGATGCTAAGAGACTGGACCTTTATACACTACTGACTCGGAGAAGGCAACGGCACCCCACTCCAGCACTCTTGCCTGGAAAATCCCATGGACGGAGGAGCCTGGTGGGCCGCAGTCCATGGGGTCGCTAAGAGTCTGACATGACTGAGCGACTTCACTTTCACTTTTCACTTTCATGCATTGGAGAAGGAAATGACAACCCACTCCAGTATTCTTGCCTGGAGAATCCCAGGGACGGAGGAGCCTGGTGGGCTGCCGTCTATGGGGTCGCACAGAGTCGGACACGAATGAAGTGCCTTAGCCGCAGCAGCAGCAGCACACTACTGGCTAGAAAGTAAAATGATGCAACTACTTTAACAACAGTCCAGCACTTCCTTGGGGCTTCCCAGGTGGCTCAGTGGTAAAGAATCTGCCTGCCAATGAAGGAGATGTGGGTTCTATCCCTGGGTTGGGAAGATCCCTTGGAGAGGGAAATGGCAGCCCACTTCCCTTCTTGCCTGGAAAATCCCATGGACAGAGCAACCTGGTGGGCTACAGTCCACGGGGTCACAATGAAGTACTGATACATGTGACAGCATGGATGAACTTTGAAAACATTATGCTAAAAGAAACCAGTCACGAAGGACCACACATTGTATGATTCCATTTATATGGAACACTCAAAGAAAGCAAATTCATAGAGATCAAAAATGGATTAGTTGTTTCCTAGGGCTAGAATGGGTTGAGGACCTGAGAGATGACAGCTAAAGGGTATAGGTTTCATTTTGGGGTGATTAAAGTGTGCTAAAATTGATTATGGTGATGCTTGTGAAACTCCCACTGTACTAAAAGCCACTGCATTATACAGTTTAAATGAGTCAATTATATGGCATGTCAATTATATCTTAATAAACCTGTTTTATAAAAAAAGAAGTGGAACAAATGAATATTTCCCACCCAATTATATCCTGAGCTGCATCGGTTGCATAACCCGTGAAATAATGAATGGCAGGGGGGGCATTTGCTTAATCCTGCTGGTTTCTTCCTGAAAATTCCTGCCACAGCCCAACTGCATGGGATTCTTCATTATTTCCAAAGGGATGTTCACCTAAGTATTTATTTCAGTTACCTTCCATGTATGCTCCAAGGCTCCACTCCACTATGTCAACATTTATGTGTATTTACTTCTGCTGATTTCTAATTATTTCTTCGTGGGCTGACCTCCAAAGAGAGGTGATAGCTGATTGCCTTTACAACATGATCTGAGTGTTGTCATCTGATCCAAGCCTCCTCAACCAAATTGTCTCCAGTCTCCCCTTTTCACTAGTTTAGCTAATCTTCATGTCTTGAATGTGAAACCCCCATTATTATCTCTCCTTTGGAATAAGGCAAAGAAGTCCTCCTTGAACTATAAATGTGCCTTGGAAAGGAAAGCATAATGATATACCCCCACATATTTACCCCAGTACAGAGTCAGTTGTTCAATAATGTTTCTAAAGAATGGGTTGGGAAGGTATGGAGCAAGCAGCACAGTCTAAGGAGGGTTTTGCTATGTTGATAACCTCAGCCCTGGGAAGATTCACAGAGCCAGGGAAAGCCTCAGGGCAATGAACATCTGCTTATTCGGGTCACTGAAAGAGAGAAAGTGACCATTAAAGGAAAGATGAGGTTTTAGTGTTAGAGATTTTTCACTTAATTCACACTTTTGCCTGGGATGGGCCCAGACTCCTTTTTGTCTTGAGACAAGAGTCTTCTTTTATTCCACATCAGGGCAGTATTATTCTACTACTATTGAACTTCTGTAATATTTCAGTGATAGTAGAAGTAGCTTTTCTCTCCCTTTGGATATACATTGGCTAATAAAGATTTGCAAGACCCCAAGATTCAATAGGGTGCAGAGGACTACCTAATGAAAGCAGAAGACTACTTGTATCTCACAGACCCCATTTCCATGGGACTCAGCAACATTCTGAAGTTTATTGGCATATGATGTGTCAAATAAAACTCATGTTTCATATACAGCACATTATTAAATAATGATTACGTATCAAGGTAGGAGCTGAACATATTTCATTTTTTCCCTCTGCTATTAACTAAGAAGGTTGTTTTCAGCAGCTTTCTTGACAAGTACAGTCAAATCAACACTGAGCCTGGCACTGAAATTAAGTGGTACTTCTTCCTCCCATGCACAAGCCCCTCCATGTGTCCATTTTAAAATTATTTCTGATTGTTATGTTCAGCAAAGGTGAAAGATTCATGATAGTGCAGCTGCAGGCCCTCCATTCTGAGCTTTATTTCCGATGTTTTTAATACATAATGCTGCATTTCAAGCCATGTATAGTCAGAGGGACTAGCTCTGCCTCTTGGAGGATGTAGAAGTGATTTCCCCATCCAAACCTACTGAAGTCTTTCCCTCTTTGGAAATGAAATGAAATTCTCAAATTAGACCAATTGAGCCTTGCCAGTTTTTCCTTCTACCCTCAATTTCTTGAATTCTTTTGCTGGCTTCATTTATTTTAGTGTATGGAGCCTAAACATACTAAACTTTTAGGTTCGGTTTCATGTTTTCTGGCCAGTAAATATTCTTGCCTAGAGAATCCCCATGGACAGAGGAGCCTGGCAGGCTACAGACCGTGGGGTCACAAGGAGTTCAACATGACTGAGCGACTAAGCACAGCACACATGATCAGATACAGATTCAAATGTTTATTTTACTAACATAAGCATATAATATTCCTACATTCTGTCATATACATTACATTAGAAATATCACAATATTACTCATTTACTCTTTTCATTCATTAACTTTTGCTTTCTTATGACAGTTTTATTATTAAAAAAAGACTTAGGTTTGGAGCTGTTGTGGTCTTGGGCAAGTTGTCTAATCTTTACTGGCCTCGGTTTCTTCTGTTCAGTG
Organism: Bos taurus; assembly: GCF_002263795.3. NCBI lineage: Eukaryota > Metazoa > Chordata > Mammalia > Artiodactyla > Bovidae > Bos > Bos taurus. The sequence goes on from NC_037330.1 coordinate 68,259,976, forward strand.
GTGTTATAGATTGAATTGTGCCTTGCTAAAATTTATATGCTGAAGTCCCAATCTCAAGTACCTCAGAATGTTACCTTATTTGGATATAAAGTCTTTACAGGGGTAATCAAACTAAAATAGGTTCATTAAGGTGGGCCCTGTGTTGTGTTGCTGTGTTGTGTCGCTTCAGTACAATATAGCTGATATCCTTAAAAAAAGGAAAAATGTGGATACACAGGCTTGCACAGAAGGTGGGTGGTGTGAAGAGATCTAGGGAAAAAAACAGCCAAGGAGAAAGACCTGGAAGAGATCCTTCCCTCAGAGTCCTCCATCACTAATTTTGGGCTTGTAGCCTCCATAACCTCAAAACAAAAAATTTCTGTTGTTTAAGCCACCTATATTGTGGAACTTTGGTATGATGGCCCTAGAAAGCTAATACTGATGGCAATAATAATACTTAAGGTCATTTGAGAACATTAATGTGTCAGACATTGCTGGTCACTTGCCTAAAGACCAGCATGTTACTTGCTAACAGAGCCCCAACTTTTCTTTAGGTATTGGGAAAAGATCCCTTGATCTCAGAAATGTGGGTGCTATCCTTGGGATAAGGTGACACAGCAGTGCCTAAGGAGATGTGAGGGGAAACTGCTTGGGGGGAGGGGTTCTGAGAAGGATATTGTTCCTGGACAAGAGAGTCACAGGTGGAGAAGCATTGCCTTTTGCCAACCTTTGTCTCAGGCTTGGAAGTGGATTGTGGGAGGATGTGATGCTTGACACTGACGTCTCAGAATATGGGAACACTGTGGAGGCCAAAAGTATCACAGAGATGCTGAGCTGATCAGGAGCTCTGATTTCATTGATTGGCTGAATCAACTCCAGCAACTCCCTGGATCCAGACTGCTTGTTAGGTAAGAAAAAGAAGCTTCTACTGTTTGGGCATCTCAGCCAAGGGTTTTCAAACTGAAGAAACAAGGCTGCTATTTCGTAATGTGCACTCATCATACATGGGTTCCCTTTCCCCTTGTTCTCCTGTCTAAGCTTCTGTAGCTTTCCTCCCCACTCTGCCTTTTAAGCCTTTCTCTTTTAGGCTGCCTGCATATCCTGCTTCTCTATCTTTGGTATCATTAATTTGGAAAAACTGTATTTGGCTTGTTCATAAGCATATTTTATTCTTTTCTATTCCTTTACTCACCTCAGTCAATTTTTTCCCCTAAACTGACGTCCTCTCCTGCTGCTTTAGTGCAACAAAATGGTTTACTTTCCCTGGTGTTTGTTTTGTGTGACTTAGACTATAATCTCCTGGGATAAGGACCTTGCCTTTTGAAAGGTTTGCCTTATAAAGCATCATGTATACATCTGGGGATTTACAGATTATAGATAGAGCATGCCCAGAGCTGTGGGGGAGTGTCTGCAGTAGAGAATGGATGGGAAAGAGACTGGAATCATCGAGCAGGCTCTGGCCTTTTCCAGGAGGAGGTCAATGGTTTAATTTGGCCCAAGGTAATAGCAAGCAGAAATCCAGATGAGAAATGGCCTGGATGGGGAGGCAGAGAGGATAAGGAAAGGAGCACATTTTAAACTAATTTCCATTTAATACCTTACTGCCAATTCTGCAACAAGGGAAAAAGAGAAAAATATGCCTGCCTCCTCCTCCAGGAATCCTCCTCCCACTACCCTAGGAGTACTCACTATGCATTAATCCAGAAAAGGTTTATGAATGCACAGTCACATATAATTAGAGATAATGTTTACTACTATTGCCTTTTTATTTTGTATAAATGGGTTCACAGTAAACACTATTCTGTAACCTGTTCTTTTACTTCAAGATACATCTTGGATATTTTCCCATATCTGTATACATTCCATAAGTGCCTGAGTAAATGGTGAAATTGCTTTCCCAAAATTATCCTTCAAGAAGGAAGGATAATTATTATGAGGTCCTTGCAATGTCTCTCAGATTATGGAGAGCTTTCCTCGTTGCTTGTGTTTTAATTTAATTTTTATTTTACATTGGAGTATAGTTGATTTACAATGTTATGTTAGTTGGAGGTGTACAGCAAAATGATTCAGTTAGAAATATACCCATTCTTTTTCAGATTCTTTTCCCATGTGTGTTATTACAGAGTATTAAGCAGAGCTCCCTGTGCTATAGAGTAGATCCTTGCTGATTATCTATTTTATATATAGTAGTGTGTATATGTTAATCCCAAACTCCTAATTTATCCCTCCCCCGACATATCCCCTTTGGTAAACCTAAGTTTTTTTTTTTCCTCATTACTTAATTCTGAACAAAAGATTGCTATTTGAAAAAGATGCATCGGCCTACAACAACCTCATTCATCAATAATTTTGAATGCTTATTGAAATTTCCTGGTGGAATTGATTAAAAGGAGGGCAATGAAATCAATCAATTGATCAGATTAGTTTTTATTCTTAGGGCAAGAACTCAAAATTTCAAGCTTGACATTGTGTAAATAAGTCTTTCAAAGATCATTTAATGAATAAGTAGCTGTGATGTGAAATACCACATACACCTCTACAGAATGAATGATGAAACTATTTTCCTGATGTTATGTGAACAGGCACCTGTGGTCTCAGATAAAATTTCTAGTGACTGTGTCTGATGTTGGCCAACAAATGCTGTCTCTCAAGTAATAGACGGAAATAAATGAAATGTACTCTGGAAATTAGGGGTTTCCCTGTTGATTCAGCAGTAAAAAATCTGCCTGCAATCCAGGAGCTGCAGGATACAGTTCGATTCCTGGGTTGGAAAGATCCCCTGGAGAAAGGCATGGCAATCTACTCCACTATTGTTTCCCGGAGAAGCTGGACAGAGGAGCCTGGTGGGCTACAGCCCATAGGGTAACAGAGTCGGACAAGACTGAAGTGACTTAGCATGCATGTACTCTGGAAATTATAGGTTAGATGGCACAGAAAGGAAATCCAGTTTATTTAATATTTAAATAATATAAATAATAATGATTTAAGAAATGCAAAGAAGTAGAAACATTTCCAAATTAACCAATACGTTACATGATATGTGATCTTAAATGCGACCATATATCTAGATTAATAAATTAAACATAAATACCACATTAACAAATTGAAAAATAAAAACCATATGATTATCTCAATAGATGCAGAGAAAGCCTTTGACAAAATTCAACATCCACTTATGATAAAAACTCTCCAGAAAGCAGGAATAGAAGGAACATACTTCAACATAACAAAAGCTATATATGACAAACCCACAGCAAACATTATCCTCAATGGTGAAAAATTGAAAGCATTTCCTCTAAAGACAGGAACAAGACAAGGGTTCCCACTTTCACCATTACTATTCAACATAGTTTTGGAAGTTTTGGCCACAGCAATCAGAGCAGAAAAAGAAATAAAAGGAATCCAAATTGGAAAAGAAGAAGTAAAACTCTCACTGTTTGCAGATGACATGATCCTCTACATAGAAAACCCTAAAGACTCCACCAGAAAACTACTAGAACTAATCAATGACTATAGAAAGGTGCAGGATATAAAATCAACACACAGAATCCCTTGCATTCCTATACATTAATAATGAGAAAACAGAAAGAGAAATTAAGGAAACAATTCCATTCACCATTGCAACGGAAAGAATAAAATACTTAGGAATATATCTACCTAAAGAAACTAAAGACCTATACATAGAAAACTATAAAACACTGGTGAAAGAAATCAAAGAGGACACTAATAGATGGAGAAATATACCATGTTCATGGATTGGAAGAATCAATATAGTGAAAATGAGTATACTACCCAATGCAATTTATAGATTCAATGCAATCCCTATCAAGCTACCAACAGTATTCTTCACAGAGCTAGAACAAATAATTTCACAATTTGTATGGAAATACAAAAAACCTCGAATAGCCAAAGCGATCTTGAGAAAGAAGAATGGAACTGGAGGAATCAACCTGCCTGACTTCAGGCTCTACTACAAAGCCACAGTCATCAAGACAGTATGGTACTGGCACAAAGACAGAAATATAGATCAATGGAACAAAATAGAAAGCCCAGAGATAAATCCACGCACATATGGACACCTTATCTTTGACAAAGGAGGCAAGAATATACAATGGATTAAAGACAATCTCTTTAACAAGTGGTGCTGGGAAATCTGGTCAACCACTTGTAAAAGAAAGAAACTAGAACACTTTCTAACACCATACACAAAAATAAACTCAAAATGGATTAAAGATCTAAATGTAAGACCAGAAACTATAAAACTCCTAGAGGAAAACATAGGCAAAACACTCTCTGACATACATCACAGCAGGATCCTCTATGACCCACCTCCCAGAATATTGGAAATAAAAGCAAAAATAAACAAATTGGACCTAATTAACCTTAAAAGCTTCTGCACATCAAAGGAAACTATTAGCAAGGTGAAAAGACAGCCTTCAGAATGGGAGAAAATAATAGCAAATGAAGCAACCGACAAACAACTAATCTCAAAAATATACAAGCAACTCCTACAGCTCAACTCCAGAAAAATAAATGACCCAATCAAAAAATGGGCCAAAGAACTAAATAGACATTTCTCCAAAGAAGACATACAGATGGCTAACAAACACATGAAAAGATGCTCAACATCACTCATTATCAGAGAAATGCAAATCAAAACCACTATGAGGTACCATTTCACACCAGTCAGAATGGCTGCAATCCAAAAGTCTACAAATAATAAATGCTGGAGAGGGTGTGGAGAAAAGGGAACCCTCTTACACTGTTGGTGGGAATGCAAACTACTACAGCCACTATGGAGAACAGTGTGGAGATTCCTTAAAAAACTGGAAATACAACGCCTTATGATCCAGCAATCCCACTGCTGGGCATACACACTGAGGAAACCAGAAGGGAAAGAGACACGTGTACCCCAATGTTCATCGCAGCACTGTTTATAATAGCCAGGACGTGGAAGCAACCTAGATGTCCATCAGCAGATGAATGGATAAGAAAGCAGTGGTACATATACACAATGGAGTATTACTCAGCCATTAAAAAGAAAACATTTGAATCAGTTCTAATGAGGTGGATGAAACTGGAGCCTATTATACAGAGTGAAGTAAGCCAGAAAGAAAAACACCAATACAGTATACTAATGCATATATATGGAATTTAGAAAGATGGTAACAATAACCCTGTATATGAGACAGCAAAAGAGACACTGATGTATAGAACAGTCTTATGGACTCTGTGGGGGAGGGAGAGGGTGGGAAGATTTGGGAGAATGGCATTGAAACATGTAAAATATCATGTATGAAACGAGTTGCCAGTCCAGGTTCGATGCACAATACTGGATGCTTGGGGCTGGTGCACTGGGACGACCCAGAGGGATGGTATGGGGAGGGAGGAGGGAGGAGGGTTCAGGATGGGGAACACATGTATACCTGTGGAGGATTCATTTTGATATTTGGCAAAACTAATACAATTATGTAAAGTTTAAAAAAAAAAAGAAAAGTGAAAGTGAAAAAAAAAAACAAAAACATAGACACTTGACTATTCCATTTATAATACTGAAAGCAAATACACTTAAGTTAGCCAAAACCTTTAAAAAAGAATTTTCGTGTTGGAGAGTATGAGATTGTTTCACATTTTAGGCAACTTTCTACAAGAGTTGTAATGGAAGATCTATCCCATTTTTCTTTTTTTTAATTGAAGGATAATTGCTTTACAGAATTTTGTTTTCTATGAAACCTCAACATGAATCAGCCACAGGTATACATACATCCCCTCCCTTTTGAACCTCCCTCCCATCTCCCATTCTTCAGGGCTGCCTGAGTGCATTGTTGTATGCTCAGTCACGTGGGACTCTTTTCAAGCCCATGGACTATAGTCCACAAGGCTCCTCTGTCCATGGGACCTCCCAGGCAGGAATACTGAAGTGAGTTGTCATTTCCTCCTCCCAGGGGATCTTCCCAACCCAGGGACTGAACCCACGTCTTCTATAGCCCCTGCATTGGCAGGCGAGTTCTTCACCCCTGAGACACCTGGGAAGTCCAAGGGCTTCCTAGTACTCTCTAATAGAGAAGCACAATGGTTCATTTTGCCATTTGTCTATGATAGCCATTTCTATTTTATGTTCTTCAATTACAAACAAGATTGCAATAAATTTCCTCAAATCTTCATATACTCTTGCACATATGTCTATGGAATAAATTCCTCCAAATGAAATTTCTGAGTCAGTTTATATTATAGTTGAATAGAATGTTCTAGTCCTTCTCTATTTTCTCTCTTCCTTACAAGAAGGAGTTCTATTAGTACAGTGCATTTGAGTTACACTGTTTGTGGCAATCAAAATCAGCAAGGGAAATGCTTTCCTACCTTATATATTTTGCTTTCCTACCTTATATATTTTCACTTTGAAGTCCATAGGGCCCCTTCCCCTCCACTAAGCCCAGGACACAGCAGGATCCCAACAGGGGAGGACCTAATAGAACTGAGAATCTGGTAACTGCAAATCTGAAGGATGACTCAAAGATAAAAAGACCCTCTGAGGAGGGAAAGAATTATGAAAAGAGGAGGTGAGAAAGGACATAGAAAAAAAGATTAGAGCAGAGGCTTCTGATTTTCATCTGAGTTGGACTCTGTGTGGTCTGATAAGGGAGTTAGTTAAGAGGACTAGCAAACAAAACTTCTGGGTTTTTTTAATACTTCAATTCCAATAAGGGGACTCTACTTTCACACTCTGACAGATGATGAACATGACTAAGATGTGATAATAAATATTGCCAAATTGCCCTCCAGAAAAGCTATTTCAAATTCTACTCCCACCTAGAGATTTCCCCCATACCCTCACCAATATTTTGTATTATCAAACTTTTAAATTATTTCCAATTAGTAAAAAATAATATCTCAGTAATATTTCTTTATATAGTGGGTTGGTCAAAAATTTTGTTTGAGTTTTTCCTTAATATCTTATAGAAAAACCCAAGCAAAC